>NC_136934.1:36534549-36574549 GCF_949987615.1 Pollachius pollachius
ACTAAAAACTCCTGGGGGTTGCCTAGATCCTCCGTGTGGGACAGAACCCCCCCAAAACAACATAACACAACATCCTCGGCCGGGGATCTGGTCGACGACAGGAACCCAGAGAAGTGTGTCAAAAATGTGACCTCGTATCCAAAGATACAGCGGAACGGCACAGAGGAGCACTTCAGGCACCAGGAGGTGCACGAGGAGGTGACCTACGCCGAGCCCCTGTCTCCTCCCAATGAGCAGGAGGCCCTTGAGAAATCTTTGGTTCATCAACCAACTATGGAGAGTCCCGTCAAGCAATCGGTGATCAGCTGTAAGGTGGAGTCCGGATTGAACACTTTTAAAACTGCTTTCAATGCTGAGGAAAAACATCGGCAAATTCCCATAAAAGAAGCAGCCATATATCGTGTTGACACAGAAGAGAGATCAGCACCTTTCTTGGGCAAGCAAAGGGAAAATTATTTACAGCCCACTCCTTTTGATACTTGGGTGGAGCCAGGGCAGGCATTAGGGGATACCTCAGACTCTGAGGCCGAAGCAGTCCTCGAGCCAACAGTGGGATCCAACACAAGTGACCTAGCTTCTGAGGGAGAGCCTGAGGCAAGTATCTTCGACCAGGTGGTCTTCAACCCAGAGGAGAATGCCGCAGGCATCCATGCAGATGGCTCGCTGCTCCGCAAGGTTCAGAGCGAGAGCGAAGATAAGCTGTACCCTGACGGAGAAGAGATGGACACCTGGGATAGTGTCATAGAGAGAAAGGTGGAGCTGAAGAAAGAACAGAGCTCGGAAATGGCCACCCGACATGCAGAACAAGAAGATATGTCAGCAAGAGAGCCAGGGCAGCAAGAAATGACAAAAGTGAATGTAGTTGCCTTTACGGAGGAACATGTTCATTCAAGCTTGATTGTTACACCCCCTGGGACACAATTCAGCGACATCAATCAGGACCAGATCCCACTTTTGGAGCAAGGGCAAGAAAATGTAAACAATGAGGAAGAGGAGGAAGAGGATGAGGATTCCCAGAATGTGTCTGTATCATGGAGGACGGAGGTTGAGAGTGACAGTTACGCACAGGACAATACGTTGGCCGACACCCGACCCCTGATCCAGTACAAGAACGATGAGGCTGACGGAAACAACCAGGCCTCACACTGTGACGATCTGGAATCGAGCGATGGGGAAGACAAGATGGAGGCTGGAGGAACAGGAAGTGGAACCTGGAGTGACAGCAAGTCAAAGAGATTTGGAACCATGGACGATCTGTGCGAAGAGACGGACGAGGACGCAGAGAAAGTGGGCTACGACATGAGCTATGCTCACGGTGACGACCAGGACGTGGTTACAAAGCAGCATGCCACATTGAGAACAGATTGCGAAGAGGAAAAGGAACAGGTTCAAATGATTATGAAAGTCGACCGAAAGCATTCAGATGAGGAGACAGAAGACCTCACCCAGCGGGTGATACCCAAGAAATACTCGAATGTTAATATGGATTACAGTGAAGATTTAGAGGATGTGGACAGACTAGTGGAGCTAGAGTTGGAGGGCTTGTCCACATCCACATATACTGCACACTTTGCACAGCATCAGGCTAGCAAGAGTGTGATAGCAACGTCCATCCAGGAAGCCAAACCACAAGGGGTCGGCGAGACAATCGGAGAGGAAATGTTTATCTGTGTAGAGCATAGCATGAAGGCGCACCAGGAACTTATTTCAACCAGCGCCATAAACGATAGGCCCAATGAGCAGCTGTTCCTTGATGACACCCAATACATTCAGGATGAGGATGAGGAAGCCAGGAATACTCTGGAGATCACAGAAAACAACGATAGCATTGCGCCCATTGTAACAGACGATGAATCTGTTGCCATTGACTTCAATGGGGGGTTTGATGACCAGGAGATCATCGATGACTGCCTTATGGAGCAATCTAACGGCTCAGGAGATGAGTCCCCCAATAATAGCCCATACCGACAACCCATTTCCACAGAGCAGGGATCCTCAGACCTTCAAGATGCCTTGGTAGAGGCAACGGTCTATCATGAGCTACACAAGGCTGAAACTGTGGAGGAATCTGAAGCTCCTCCAAAGCATTCTTTGGATGTTGATACAGACCAACAGGTTTGTTCAGTAGCTGCACAGATAGTGAAATGGGAAGGTATAGGGAACCCTGCTGAGGCTACTGGTCAGTTTGCAGCAGGTGAAAGGTATGAGAATGTGGAAGCCACAACTGAAAGCAATTTGGATTTCCCTGAAGCCATTCAAGACAAGAGAGATACTCTTCAGGTAAAGAGCTCAACAGAATCTATAATAACAAATTATAAAATCAAAAAAGACCTTCACAGTTTCTCCAGCTCAGATGTGGATGCAGATTTCTGGGGTTCTTCTGTGTTGACGGGTGCTAACTATCAACCGAAAACTTCCTATCATGAAGCCACTGGGGAAGTTAGTCCGAACCACAGCCAAGCTGACAACCTAGTTTTGGGTAGTTTTGACAAACAGCATGTAGTGATGGGGATCTCAAGGATGGAGGGGGGCATGGCTACAGGCCAGGTTACTAAGGGAGAGTTTGAGCAGAGGTCCTCAGAGAGGAAGCTGTATGAATGCAAGGATGCCGCTGAGGGGGGCCTGACCCATTCAGAGGACTCTGAAGAAGAGGGCCATTCCTTGTCATCTGGGGAGGAGTAGGTATTCAGTGGTTCCTTTAGCAATAAAGAAACAGTTGATCAAGTTATATTCAGTGCTATTGAAGTGTGTGAAAACATATTGCTGCTAGGTGCTACTGTCCAACTAAAGTTTGCCATTGCTCTGGCTGTTTAACTGTAATAATGCTGTTATTTAATTTCCTTAAGAAATGGTCATTAAAACAACCATTTCTCTTGCTAAAATAACAAGGTATATCGTTCTGTATTTGTTGTGGGCTGAATCAAAGAAATCTTTTCATTGCTACCAAGGGGTAATGACCTATTGACAGAACAAAGGGTTACCTTTGAGCATTTGTCTTATTGATCGCAGCCTAATCTGATTGAGATGAGGGCTGGAAATTCAAACGCTCAGAGGTCCACACCTCAAGAATGTCAAGGATCCGGTGTCTCTGAGGAAATAAGACTAGGCTAGAAGTTCTAATAGGGAATCAGCCTATTACACTCCATTATAATCAACCATCCGCCCTGTGTGCATGTTTCAAGGTGTATCGAAGAAGTAAGTTTTGTTTATTTTAAACAGATTTGTGGGCAATGCTTAGCCCAATACCTTTAAAAACTATACTATTGGAACATTTTAATGTTTGAGGAATTGATGTCATTCTATTGCTTAAGCTACTTAATAAAGTGTGGCATTGCCTTGGTACTAATTTGTTTGAATAAACTGTAGATTCAAGAAACATGTCTATGACTTTGACTGGTACTGTGCACTTCTTTGTTATTATACAGCATATTCCTTTCCTTGTTACATAAACAATCGCTAAGAATATTTGCAGAACTAATAGGGCCTTCTATAGCTACATTAGTTCTGCAAATATTCTTAGCGATTGTTTATGTGCCATGAGGCACTTGGAGGACAGGTAAGAGGTAATTTAGCTACAAACGACATTTAATAAAGGCGTTTGGTTGCAATTAAAGGTATCATATTACCACATTAGAATATATAAAAAACACTTGACCTATGTTATACATTTTGTTGAGTTGCATAACATTATCCTAAATGTTTCAACAATGTACAAACCCAGTGAAATCCATACTTTTATACAAGGTAACGGTCCATTACATTACGAGTGATAACATGTCAATGGCGTCATTTCCCCTTCACCCCCTAACTTCCGGGAACAGGTGAAAACTAATCCAGTAGAGACCTAATGTATAGATATGATTTTTCTAAATCGATCTGGCTTACACAATGTGCTACTATGAAAATTGGTACATGCCAGCCACCAAGCTAGTTCCCACACAAACGGTGTGGGTGTTTTTCTTCCAAAAAAACTATTTTTCCAAGAGAACGGTGCCATCCGCGATACATAGTGTTTCCCAAATACTCACTATATCTCTTATTTCAAACTTATTTCTGTTTCACCAAAAGAAAAATACATTTTAGTCCATCTATGACATTTGTAAACGTTAGGCTACTCCAGTTTAATTGCATTTGAGTTAGGGTTATGGTTTAAGGCCGGTTATTTTGTAATTTTCCTACTTTGTAGAAATGTTGAACATACGATGGCTCTAGAGAGGATTGCTGCTGCCCGATCGTCTCCTCTGCAGGAATACATGCTAGACAAAAAATGTACATAATATTTATCTCCCTTCCCGCCTCAAGTACCACAAGTAGAATCTTATTTTGTGGAAAACATACAGTGTACAGTAATGTTATGAAGTTACAACTGACAAGAAGAAATGCTAGTTGATATATCTTTCAAAAATGTGCCAGCTAAATTAGATAAGCTAGCAAATACAACACATTCAACATAACCTTCACTTTAGGATTTCTTAACATGTCAGAGCCTACTTTGTTTATCTCCGTTCAGGGTAAGGAAATCAGGCGACTCCTAAAAGCTACACCCTTATCTGCTTCCTCAGGGGTTGTTTTTGAGAAGATCACACAACTGTGTATGTGCGTGCGTGTGTGTGTGTATGTTCATGGGAAAGGGCCATAAACATTTGGCAGCCTCTCAGGCAGTGAGGCCCCGGGCGGGGCAACAAAAGCCGGAGCAGAGGCCTCCTCATTGCGGTCCTCCTCCAACACATAGGACTCCACACAAGCCTGGAGAGGAGGTGAGGAGGACACGAGAGGGTAGGGGTGTGCAGGGGGGGGAGAACCAAGCAACCAGAACAATGGATGACCTTGCCTCCCCCCTCCCGTTTGGTCATTCATTTCGCCAGCTCACTGGACAATGGGGGCTATTTCAGACACCGATGGCTGCCCAGAACTTCTCCCCCCGGGAACTGAACCATGCAAGCCCCTACACTCCTCCTCCTGGCCATGGCACACATGTCCTAAAGGCCAAATCTGGTAACAGTATTTTTAAGCATTGCACACTAGCTTCAGCAGCATCATGATCAACTAATAGTCCTCTTTGGTGACCAGGAGATCTGGGAAATCCAAAAATCTTCACATCCGCTGCCACTTACAGTGGCTGTTTATTATGCAGCTTTGTCAAATTGAAACGGGCGACACTGTGTATGCAGATACATCCATGAGAGGACGGCTGTATCCATGGGGACAGAGGGAAGCAGGGTGACTGGTCAGACATCAGGGCTCTCAATAGACTGCCTGTCCAGTATACTGTTCAGGGAAGATGGAAGATGATTGAGCAACCATCTTGTACTGATAATAAAACAGAAAAAACAAATTAATAGAAAAAGGAGTATGTTTGAAGGCGGGCTGATATTTCATTACCATTTGTACTTACTTACACCCTTTATTTTCAGACAGGGCCTAAATGTGGTCTTCTGTGATTGGCTGGTGGTGGGAGACAACTATCACTGTGGTTACCTGTTCATAGGGGATAATAGAGTGATGAAAAATAATTACTTGAAATAAGCATTGACCAAGCATCTTCAGAGAGACATTAGGTATAAAGGATTCTTATTGAAAGCAATCACAACTTGGGCAGTTACGACAAAGGTGTTGGGAGAGACTAAAGTGTAGAGCTAAGGATTGGTCATTGCGGGAGAAGCCAAGGTAATTTGCAATGCAATATGGGGGTGGTGGACATGTCTGCATGAATGCAAGACAACCAAAGAAATCTGCACGGTAAAGAACTGGCATGGCCTCAGTATCAGACCTTATGTCTTAATTACCATTTAGATAGAGAGAGTGTGTGTGTGTGTGTGTGTGTGTGTGTGTGTGTGTGTGTGTGTGTTTGTGTGTGAGAGTATGTTTGTGTGAGAGTGTGTGATATGCACGTCTGCATGTGGGTCATCTCTATGTTCCCCAGGTCCTATGTTCCCCGGGTGCAAAGGCTTAGGGTCAGGGGTCAGGTTAAGGATTATGTGTATGTGTGTGCTCTTATTTACTTGTCGAGTCACGGCGCTAACACCTCTTTCCAAGCTGCTCTGCTCGATGCTAACCATGAACATTGGCATCACAAGCTTGGATGGGCATTGGGTGCTATTGAAGAAGGCATGAGGAAAAGCCTAGTCATGACAGCTGTCTCAGCCGGGCTGGAGCCGGCCCACGCTTGATGTCCGATGTGTCAGACGACATGATCTTAATTTGGAAAGATACAAAGAATCCCGTCATGGTCGCACCGAGCCCTTGCGTCAGCGCTAAAAACAAACCACAGGTTGCACCAGTGCATGAAATCAACGTCTGTCTGTCTGTCTGTCTGTCTGTCTGTCTGTCTGTCTGTCTGTCTGTCTGTCTATCATCGATACCTATCTATCTATCTATCCGTCCATCCATATATCTACCTATCCATCTACCTATAATCCATGTCTATTTATTAATCAGTGAATCAATCCATCCATCCATCAATCAATCCATCTATCTATCTATATAGATAATTTATAAAGCACAAGTTAGTGATTTACACAAGTTTACAATTTGTTAATAATGGTTTATAAACACTTAATAATGCTGCAATTCATGAATTAGCTAGACAAAAGCTTTGGTATCTTTTGTGAGCTTCTCTAAAGGAAGGCCTATTTATGCTTCATTAAGCTATTATTCATTATAATTATAAATGTATCATACTAATTGTATATACTAATTATAAATGTATCATTGCAGCTAGCAATACCATGTAATTAGTAGTAAGATGTAATAGCCCTTACTTAAGATGAAGTCACCTAAATTACCTAACTAATGATTTATAAATTCCTGAAATAATCATAACATAGTTTGTAAATCATCAAGTTGTTTTGTAAATCTTATCTTATTTTCTTCATCCCAATCTTATTAATATTTATAAATGTTTATGAATTGCCTACTAATGAGTATTCATGTAGGAACAATGCTTAAATTCACTAGGATTTCCCTATTTCTACTCCTTCAATCTTTCTATCTATAATCAAAATATATAATCCCAATATATCCATATCTATCCATTTATTTTCCATATATATCATGCATCTCTGTGTCTCAAATGTAGAGAGAGGAGTGGGGTGCATCGGGCTGGCCATGCCCACATACTGATCTGATCACAGGCAGGAAATGCTGCTAATCAAATTACCGGAGAACTGTTCGTCTGGTGGACCTGATGGACCCAATGACCGCCTGACACACACACCACACACACGCACGCACGCACGCACACACACACACACACACACACACACACACACACACACACACACACACACACACATACACACACAGACACAGACAGACAGAGAGACAGACAAACAGACAGACCGCCTTTCCTCTGGATAATAACTGGAGGGGCTGTATGTGTGAAGGCAATTGTCAGAATCCACCCATCTGGAGTTTAGCCGGCAAGGCCCCTAGAGTATTAGAGGCCCCGGAGAATTCAGAAAGAGCGAGTGGGCGTGGTGCTGACGTGTTATTGGCGTTTACCATACGACTAGCAGGACTCCGGGAGCACGGAGTGTAGCTGCTTTGTACTTTTCTGCTTTCCACATATTTCGGATATGTCTAAATTAATGAAGTATTGAAATCGCCGCAAAAGTATTCAACATCACAGAGTTGTTCACAAAGCAGGTGCTCACAGTGTCTGAAGTGGGCAGGGCACCTAGTGGGGACCTATTATTAGGTCCTCAGTATCACTTGAGTCAGGAGTGTGTGTCTGTCTTAGGCAGAAGCTCTCTGCAGCACCCCCCTGCACCCACCAGTTTACGGCATGGGCTCCACAGGTCTGGGATCAGGTCTCTCTCCATGTTCCTCCAGAGAGAGAGAGAGACAGTGGGCATGTGTTATGTATGTCTGGGTGTGTATCCACTTGTGTATGTGCTTCTGCTTTTCTGATCTTTTGTGGCGTCTGTATTCCGATACATGTTGACATTTACAGATGATAAAGCAGAACTAGAAGTATTTTTTTGTTCATGTTGTCAATGTAATGATTTTATGATGGGAAGTCAATTAAGTCAATGCCTGAGCTACTGTATTTCCCTCTTTGGATCTGATTCCACTGTTATGCAATAGTTGCATCAGTTTGTAGTTTTTATTTTTTGAGAGTCTGACCTCTTCAGTTGCACTCGTTGTATGGTCGCCCCATTGCTTTTCACAAGTGAACTTTCATAATTTGGACTACGTTGAGTCGATTAATGGATAATAAATGTAGCCATCCACATATTTGCATCTAAAAGGATAATATAATAAAACTTAAATTGTATCATTTGATATAATGGCAGAAAGTTAACAGAAATGCTAAACTGAACTCAACAGTCAAATTCCATGGGCAAGAAAAGTGGGAACTGGTGGACATTATCAAAATGTTAGAGCCCCTCCCTGTGGTCAATAGAAGTAATGCATGTCTATCCATTAAATATGAATTAAATGTTACAAATCACACATAATCAAACATCGCTTTAGGTCAACTTGTCTATTTTTAATATATAAAATACGGTAAAACATACGCAAAAGGGTAGGGTAAAATAGGACCAATGGATACTTTGGTACAATAACAAACACTTTTTTTTGTAAAAGCAGTATAGAATTTGTAATAACATATCAGTGCATACTTTATTTATGAAAATATACACAAGTTGTATATCATTCTCCAAAAACAAAACAAAAAATATCTTTACAACAAAGAAAAAGCCGACTAGCCGAACACAATATATTAGCTATAATTTATTTAAAAGTTTCAAATTCTTTTGTCTTCTCAAATCTATTTGTGTGGTGTACGGGTGTGTCTGTTATATGTGTGTAACGTATGTGATATTACATTTGATGTTCTAAAACATGACTCATTCTTAACTCTTAACTCTCATTTGAACACCCATGCATTGACATCATTGTGTCTGGTCGGAAATAAATATGTGTTGCGTCGCGCGCCCAACCCCTGCCACCGAGTGTAGTCTAGTTGGTACATCGAAGTAAAAAATTGCAGCATCAAACTGGTCAACTAAATCAAACTTGTTTTTAGCGCCTATGTCCATAGCCACACAAGCACTAATATCACAACAGTTGTGTTGTTTGTTTCATGACATTAAAAAATAAAACAAAAATCGTGCAATATTAGTAACACCCATATAAAAGAAAAACCAAACAGAAAAGATAACAGAAACGAAAAATATATTTATCTAAATCTTTGATAATAAAAAAAAGAAAATAACTTAAAATAATACAAGATGTCTAACCTACACAAAAAAAAGAAGAAATATTAAATAAACTTGTCAATTCCATGACAATTTACCAACAGTGATGGGTGGGATATTGATAATATTGGTAGTTATTAATAAGAATAAAATAATATGAATCACTTATCTGAGAACAGTTAGAATCAAAACAGACTAGATAGAACCGTCTTCACCACAAGTTAACACTGGAAAGTGAGCAAAGACTTTTAAACATCATTATACATGAGGAAATACTTTAGACGGTCAGCCTGAACGGAAGATTGTCTTTTCTTACTCTGCATTTACAGCGACCCCTAGTGTTGTTTAACGTGCCAGGGTTTTGTGCAACACCTCGCTTGGGCTTACAGCGTTCCCTAGCATCACCAACTAAATTACATTTTAGCTGTATCCGTTTGTAACAGAGGCCGTTCTCGCCTCATTTCAACAAGACCACGTCTTGAGTTTCCAACTAAAGCCAGGCTACCACTTCCAAAAAAACGTTGGTGGGAGTCAAAATATATATGTATCTTTTTTTGATCAAAGCTCTGGGCAAAGAAGCCTAACAGTCAAAGTTTGCCTTTCCAAACTGGGCGTAATTAATTAATCTGTCACTCAGACTGTAGGCTACACTCATATAGACTTAAGAGTGAGAGTCTCAGTGTGTATGAGTGAGTGAGTAAATTAAATAGAGAGCGAGAGAGACAGAGACAGAGATAGAGAGAATTATGTGGAGTTATATGAACAACATCTGGGGTGAGAGAGGCTCAAACCGATTATCCAGGGAGTAATATAGGGTTAGTAATATATAGGGGGGGGGGGGGGGGAGGGGTCAGTGAAGTTGATGGAGTAATGACTAATGAGTTGGTGTTGATTTTGGTGGTCTGGGATACAACCCCAAAAGCAATCAGTGAGTGAGAGTTCCAGATACAAAATATCTATGTGATCAAAAAATTATCAATCACAACATAAGTAACAAAACCCCTAGATAAAAAAAAAAGAGTAAAAAATCGGAGTAAATTCTCATTTTCTTGTCGTAGAAACTAGATATGTTTGTCTGCATGAGTGTGTGTGTGTGTGTGTGTGTGTGTGTTTGTGTGTCACTTAAGGATTAGGCTGGCAGACAGTGTCAGCTTGAGGCGAGACGCATTTCCAACGAGGAGGAAGCCATTTTGTCATAAAGTTGGGTATTCGGGGAGGTAGTGTTGGTCATTAAAGGATCAGAATCGACTCTGAGTACCTCTGGCTTAGCGACAAACCCATCCCCATTGATGCCTCTGGAGCTTTTAACAAGCAGATGGATCTGCTTGGCTCCAAGACAAAGTGCTTTTGAGGGTAGAAAAAAAGATTATGAAGACTATTATAAACCATAAAACTTGCACTTTTGACCGTCTAAACCCCTCCTCCACCTACAAAAATTACAAATAAAATCACATTACTCCTACATTCACAAAAAGTGACATCCTTCATAGTCAACAAACCTGACTAGTAGTGATATAATGTTCTTCCTTTTTTTAGTTGGCTCCTCTGAATCTAAAAGTACAAGTGACCAGCGAAAGGTGAAAGGTTATCTATGTACATTACATGGCTTTAATTCATTATACACTCTGCAACTACGCATCTGACACTTCCTCAAAATGGGACTTATTTATATTCATATATAAATTGAAAAGTTGTATCAATGTGTGTCTAAATGTGTGTGTTTGTTAGTCAGTAGGGTGTCTGGGGACATCGTGGTGTGGGTGTGGGGTGTGGGCGGGGTTAAAGTGCACTCCATCAGTGACAGAGGACCTGGCCTTGCTCACTCAAAAAAAGTTGAGTTTCCATGGTGACGCCTCATCCTCAGTTCTCCCATCCTGCCTCTATTGCCCCTTCTGCTGGCCTGGCGCCGCAACACATTACACCAGATATATACACAGAAAAACTTGCTGTCTCCGGCAGAATATATATATATATATATACATACATGTATGTATATATATATAAATAAAGGTTTAATACATTCCCATTGGTCTACTAATTAAGGGTAGTCTCCTAGCTGCTCACCATCTTAATTACTTACATGCACATTTGTTAAAATGTACTTGTATATATACATATATATATATACTGTATATATATTCAGATGAATACCATGTTTCATTTCAGATATCGACCATTTCCTGTTTAGACCTTACGTCATTGGACACACTATGCGCTTTGAACAGTACGATGTAACATGACATTTTAGGAAAACTGCCAGCTAGGAAGAAATGGGTGCACACCCTCACACACCCACACAACCTGCTCAGCACGTCGTAGACATGCTGTTGGCTAGATAAGTGAAAATATCCCTGATTATGTATCTATACAAGCTATGCAAGATATATAGTCTTCTATTTAATTCTTCTTTTCCATGGCAACCATTATTTTCTTTACAGTTAACTTACATGGTTCCGATTACTGATTGGACGGTGGCCGGAGAGGGGAGGCGGGTCTTCTGGCAAACGTACCAGTCAACTCCCGAGATGGGCGAAGTCAGGATTCCAGCATCGTTTAGTGTCTTCATGTACTCCAAACCAAAACGAAAAACATCACAACACGATCAAGTCACACGAAAAAAAAAGGAAACATGCTCAAAACCAAAAACGAATGAAGAAACGCCCCCCAACAAAAAACAAAAGCAAATCCTACAAAACAGCAACGTCGTGGCGTGGTGGTGGTGGTGAGAGATCACATCCACATGGTTGATGGATACACACACACACACACGCACAACAGACACGGTCGGCTTGCGTTGGAGGTTAAAGGTGTGTGTTTGAGACACATACGCACAGACACACACACACACACACACAAAAACTGAGCAAACAGATAAGGGCGAAGGGGCGGTCTGAGGCCAGCCAACACGTCTGTGGGGGTCAAAAGTTTACCAGCACGGGCCTCTGGAGAGCAGGTGCTACACCATGGGAGGGGGGTATTGGGGGTCTTTGGGGGAACCTCCGCTTGCTGGTTGGACAGGCTGGACTTCAACCCCCGCCACCGGAGCCTACCCCCACGACAGGTTCCAGGGTGGGATTCTTCTGGTTAGTTTTTGTGAGTCGGGTGTGTTTTCTTAATGGATAGTATAAAAGTTACCTGGCGTAAGAGCAAGGCCTGTCCAATGTCTCTCTCTCGTGCGTTCTCTCTCTCTCTCTCTCTCTCTCTCTCTCTCTCTCTCTCGCTCGATGTCTCTCTCGAAGGATAAATTAAAAAATAAACCTTTCAGGTGGATTGATATACAGTCTATGTCATCCCTGGTTTGCGGTGGCTCACCCCTTAATACATGTGTTTGTGTTTGTTTCTGTGTGTTTGTGTGTGTGTAAAGTGGGAGGGGGACGAAAGAGTACACAAAAGAGTAAACTACAGCACATATGTAAGCACGCACATTGTCCCAGAAAACCAACACGAGTACAAGTGTGCACCGGTGTCCACGCGTTTCATATGAGCGAGTGTGTACTACCATGCGTGTGTGACTGCGTGCGTGCGTCTGTTTGTGAGTGTGTGTGTGTGAGTGAGTGTGTGTCGGTGTGAGGTCAGTGTGTCCTGTGTGTGACAGCAGATGTGCAGCGAGACGGCAGGTCTATAGGTGTGTATGCAGAAGGGTGGGGTGGGGTCAGGAAGCGTTGGGTGCTGGGGGGTCTGGGAGGGGGGTGGGGGCATGTACACGATGCCTTGAGCAGGCCACACGTCTCCATCCTTCGTCCTTCCTCCTTCATCCGTCCATCCATCCGTCCGTGCGTCTGCAGGGGGCGGGGGGCGGGCTCCCCGGCCACCGCTCTATGTCACCCAGGACTCCAGTCTCATCCTCTTGACGTTGGCCCCGTCCTGCTCCTGGGGGTCCGCCGACGAGGGTCGCAGGAGGACCATGGTGTGCTGCTGCTGCTGCTGCTGCTGCTGCTGCTGCTGCTGCTGAAGGGCCCCCTGCTGGTGGTGGAAGTCCAGGGGCCCCCCTCGGGCCCCTTCGTCCCGGTCGCTGCCGCCGTCGTACGAGCTGGCGTTGCTGCTGAGACTGTTGACGGGCGAGCGGCCCTGGGCCCCGGGCTCCAGCCGGAGGGCCCCGGGGTAGATGGACGAGCCCAGGCCACTGCCGCCGCCGCCGCCGCCGCTGCCCCCGTGGTCACGGTTGGGCGAGACGGGCTCCGACTTGATGTTCACACTCTGGTTGGTGTTGACGGTGAGCGTGGCACCCTGAGGTAGGTGACCCACCGGCCTGGGGGAGGAGGGGGAGAGAGAGAGAGGGGGAGAGAGAGAGAGAGAGAGAGAGGGGGGGGGGGGGAGAGGGAGAGAGAGAGCGAGAGAGAGAGAGAGAGAGGGAGAGAGAGAGGGTAGAGAGAGCGAGAGAGGGGGAGAGAGAGAGGGGGAGAGAGAGAGAGAGAGAGAGAGAGAGAGAAAGAGCGATAAGACATTGATTATTATTAAAAAAATTTACATGCTTTGGCAATGTAAACGTGCGTTCCCCATGACAATAAAACCATTTTAATTCAACTGAATTGAGACAGGAAAGAGGGAGCGAGAGACAGCGATAGGGGGAAGAGAGAGAGAGATAGAGATCGAGAGAGAGAAAGGAGAGACGGAATAGAAATACAAACTGCGACGACATCTAGCGAATGAAAAAGGACAAACTCTTCTTTGTTTGAGTGCTACGTAACCAAATGTAAAAGTATGTCACCAATTAGATGCAATATTCATCCTCCTAGGTTCCCATTAAGGGGAGCCAACCTGCATTAATCTAGCAGCCGGTAACTGCATTACATCCCGAGCCTCATTAAATGACAAACTCTTAACAGATGAGGCGGCGGCTGATGAAAGTCCCCTCCAGACTAGAGAGTGGAGAATGGAGCGGGCTAAGCAGCAGGGATCCTCCAGCGCTCTCTCCCAAAGACACACACACACACACACAGACACACACACACACACAGGTATTAATGACCCAAGCCAAGCTGCGACGACTGCACCGCACACACAGCAGCGATGGCAGCAGTACATCGTGGACACGGGGGCAGACGTGTGCAGGCAAACAGCAGCTCATAGGTGAAAGCTGGCTGTTGTGAAGCCATAGGACATCGATGTGGGAGGGTTGGTTGGCTCCAGTGCCATGGGGCGGGGGACGGGACGGGACTTCAAAGCGCTGTTTTCCGTCTGTACTAGCGCTCAAAAAGCTGTCCGTCCACACCTAATACCCTTCGTTTCAGTTAATGCCCCCTCTCTCTCTCTCTCTCTCGCTCTGTGCCCAGAGCACTTTAGCCAGCCACCTACCGCCTGGGTCACAATCATACATCAGCGCTTTCACAAACCCTGTTACTCCCGGTTACACACTACAGGGCACCACAGGCGCTCTCCAACTCAACCACTTCCCAGACACTTTTCTTTTAAAGACTTGTTTGGATTTTTGTCCACCTGCCGCCAGGTCTCAGAACCTCCCCCGAGCCCCACACACACACACACACTAATCCTAACCTGCATTGAACCACCCACCCACCCCTCATCTACAAGTCCCCCCCCCCCCCCCCCCCCCCCCAACACTTCTGGTGGGAGTCATGCTGCACCCGACAACTGTTATGGACTCTGGGAGCCATCCTGACCTGACGATGTCTCTGTCTTTCTCTGTCTGTCTCTCTCTCTCTCTCAGCCTGACACAGGGATAGAATTGGAATTTGAATCTCCCAATTACAGCACAGAGACCCCTTAGGACATGTTCTGATAGGGCAGATCAGGAACACGTCCACAACCACTCCAACTCTGCATCAATTACCGCCCCGACCGGGGGAGAGACAGTTTCACATCCCATTTCACCAGCCACTAAATTGCTCTCTCTGTCTCTCTCTCAGTCGATGACTGTATATGTATAGATATAGCTATATATATTTATACATACACACACGCACGCACGCACGCACACACACACACACACACACACACACACACACACACACACACACACACACACACACACACACACACACACACACACACACACACACACACACACACACACACAGCCAGAGTCCCCTGACATCGGGCCAGGTTGTGTGTCGCTGTGTGCGCCCACTTCATCAGCGGTGATCTGTGTGTTGTTCTCTGCCAGCGGCAGGTAGATGAGTTATGGTGCCACGGGGGTGTCGTTACCATGGCGAGGGGGAAGGAGGGAGGGAGGGTGGGGGTGAAAACACTGGAGTCAGCAGCCGGGGTGACAGTGATGAAGGCAGGAGCAGCGGGCTAGCCGCGAGCGCTAACGCAGCAGCTAGAGGCAGACAGTTGGGTGCAGCACGCCGCGGTAGGCTACAACTCCCCCCCCCCAAGCGCTCTGCTTCCAATGATGGGGGGGGGGGGGGGTCAATGAACGATGATGAACGATGCCATTGCAAAACCAGAGTTGAAAAGTCAGACGCTTTGGCTTCATTAGCATTGTTGGTGTGCTACGTGCTACCAAGGGTAGCACGTAGTAAATAACGTGTAAATAAAATCTCAGAATGTTAATTAGAGGGGAACATGGTTCTGGTACTTCGCACACATGTTTAAATGTACATGCTTTTTTTTGGGGATACATTCTTGTCACAGATCTTTTTTTTTAATAGTGCTTGTAATTAGAAAAGAGTTGATCCAATAGTTTTGCCTTACTAATGGTTCACTGACAAAACTTTTGGTTTCGACCTGACATGGCAGGAAGCAAGGGAGTTACATATATGACGGAGACCATTTCAGGCAGCCAGCGTGCAGACAGGTGATCAAAAGGTGAGAGGTTGGAAAGAGAGAGAGAGATAGCGAGACAAAGAGATATTAAGATATATATTTAGAGACAAAGATAGGTAGATAGAGAGCGAGAGAGCGAGAAAGTACAGTACCAGCAGAGACCCTCCTCCCTGCCAAAGAGCAAGTTGGACTGAGAGGCCAAGCTGTGGAGGCAGTAGAGAAAGAGACAGCACTCCTGAAAACACTGACAGAGGAAGTAGAACAGACTGACACAGGAAGTACAACAGACTGACACAGGAAGTACAACAGACTGACACAGGAAGTGGACGGACTGAAACTGTAAATACGATCCGATTGCACACATAACACTTGTCCACTAAACTATAAGGATTAAACTAGGATGAGTGTTAAAGGTTATGATTCTGTAATCCTTTAAAAATAGTTATGGTGCTTAAGAAATGTAAAGTTAGTTACAATGATTACAAAAATTGTATCGATAATTAGAAATTAGCAGCAGTTAAGCAATTAGTAATTAAAAGACATGGCTTCCAAGGTGTCAATCTGTTTTAGGCCACTTGCTTCCCCACCAGGTTGCAAACGGGTTGCCCTAAATAGACAAATAAACCACCGCAATATGTACTCTACATTCCACATGCACGTAACATATAGCAAAAGCAGCACAAGTTGGTACCACAGTTGGGCTGCCGCAATACGTTGTATACATCTACAATCATTTTTGGTTAATTTTGATTAGTTTGCTTTTATCAATGTGCATTTCATTATTTATGAAATGCTTCAACTGAATATAACAAGTACTTTCCTGTGACACTAGAGCAAAGTTATTAAAGTGTTATTGTTGCACTAATGTTGTTACGTGGAACCGTTTAACATGTGATGCTGTAACGTGTGACGTAACATTTGAAGTTGTGATCATGGGACGTTGTGACGTTATGATAATGTAACATGTATGCAATGTAATTTTCCGGCGTAGAAAATGGTTATCTGCGTAAAAGACAGCGTTATGACAACAAAAATACGTGTTTTACGTAGATTTATATCAATGCACTTAAAATATTTTACCTAGTTTTGAACCTTTTGGCCATCTACAGTAACGTGTGAAGTTGTCACGTGTGACGGTGTATCGTCTGCCGTAACGCTTGACGTTTCACAGAATTTGACCATTTCCTGCTGATCGATCCTGCGTATGTTATTCATACGTTATAGTCATAATAAGGATGGTGGCAAGAGCCAACGCCGACACCAGCACCCTTAATCCTTCCATAGGGCGGTTGGATTTAGAGTCGGTACTAAGTGAACGCGTGTCTTCTGGCCCTGAACACAATCCACCAGCCCACCACTCAGTGAGCCATTCTTCTCCAATCACAGCGGAGACAGCGGCCAGGGAACATTGACAGACAGAGACAGCCCGGACAGACGGACGGACAGACGGACTGACAGCCTGATTGACAAGAAGGATAATACCAGCAGCACAACCCGGGAAAAAAACAACCCCGCCCCCCCCACCCCCAACCGAAAAAATAATTAAAATGACGTACATCGCAACGTGATTAAAAAAGAAAGAAAGAAAACAACCCAAAACAAAATCCACATTCATGAGCTCCACAGACGGACTGACAAGGAGGCCGACACACAATCAGAGGAACAACGTCGCTGCCAGAGAGATGTCCTCCTGCCGCTGACTCACAAGCCTCTCCCGGCCCTCACACATCCCGCTCGGCGCAAATAAAGACTCCCAGAGAAGCATGGGCATCCGCACAACCAATTTCTTATGCCGGTAAACAAATCAAAGCTCAGCTGGGATTTTTCTTCTTCTTCTTTTTTTTGGGCGAAGGGCATTTCTCAACGTGACATTTACATTTAGATTGGCGGCCTGCAAAGCCCGGTCAACAGGTGGGCCCGCCAGGGGGGTTTAAACGAGCGCATAACTGCACTGTGACAGGCCACTCCATCCTCTTGGAGAGAGAGTGAGAGAGAGAGAGAGAGAGAGAGAGAGAGAGAGAGAGAGAGAGAGAGAGAGAGAGTGAGTGAGCTAGAGAGAGAGAGAGGGAGAGAGACAGAGAGAGAGAGAGAGAGAGAGAGAGAGAGAGAGAGAGAGAGAAAGGAAAGAAGTACGAAGGAGACTGAAGGAATTTAAGGGAGGTATCTGGGGAGCGAGAGAGAGAGAGAGGGGGGATGGAGGGCATTGGAGGGAAGGGTCTGGTGAGAGCGGGGGATGAACTGTGGGGGGGAGAAAGGTAGGTAAGGGGGTTTCGAACAGCGGGAAAGGGAGCAGAATTGATTCCCTCCCTTGATGTCTCCTGCGGCGGGGTAAGGTGTGGATGACAGCCATGCTCAGACTCTCCGCCAGGCTTTCAGTCAGCCCCCGTTACGAGGAGCCCTCGCCTGGCCTCCGGGGGCTGCTTGGGAACCGCATCAGCGAGGGCCCCAAGCGTTCAGGGAGAGGCGCTCACAGTGCGGGCCCAGTTCTCCCCGAACGGCCCGCACCGCCTCGGTTCTTAGCGACATGTGTTCTGTTTGTTTGTTTTTAAAAACAGACTCGGCGTGCGGTGTGCACAGCACAGGTTTCCAAACACATGTCGTCGTTGTCGGAGCAGGAAGCGCTTAAATGCTGCTTGCTGTCACAGGCAGCATTTAAGATGCATGCACAGCAACCTGCTCCGTAACTCGACAGAGTACCACTCCTGTTTTTTCATTTTTTTTTTGCAATTTATCACTCGCCATGCATCTTAAGCTGTTTCTAATATGAGACTGAAACCTTTAACAAGCAGAAAAGTTTTCGCCTGACAAAACTATGGTTGTAAAAGTTTGCATATATTGCATCAGCCTAACTTTCTCATTTTGACACGGGCAATTCAGCAGCTTTTGGTTTGGCTTTGTCGGTCGGCAGCAGGCAACACAATACACATCGACAGACAGAAACATGGCAGTGCCCCGTTCAGCACTGAAGGCTAAAAGTCACCTCAGGTTAGCAGCAAAACTGGAGATGCAGTTAACCATCTCCCCGTTCTGTTTTTCTGCACCCCACATGCTGTGGACACAAGAGTGGGGGAGGTTGGGAGGACAAAAGACATTAATTAAAAACCTTGTAGCTACCCTAGCCTAGGCTTCTCTCTAGCCTACACTGGACACAAGTCAGCCCTAGCTTCAATGCTAACAAAGGACCCTTTTCTTATACATTGTGGCTAACACGTAAAACTACGCTCACATTAAACTACCGTCCTCGCAGGTGGGCTAACAGCCCAGCCTCACTGCAGGAGGCTAAATCAGATGCAAGGGCTTTGAGTGGGATTGTGGTATCAGAGAGAGAGGGAGAGAGCTATCTAGGTCACCATAGAGATGAATCAGCCACAGCTAGGTTGATAGCGCGGCTTGCACAAGAGAGGTGCTTCAAGTAGGTTAGACTGATGTGTTCTGGTTGGCGCGTTATGAAAGATCACACGCGCATATGCACACATACAACACACACGCGTACAAACATACACACACATCCTTGGGACTATATCTTGTAGGGCCTGTTTCTTATGGGAACTATGTCCTATGGGGACTTTTTCTTCTCTATGTTTTGCCCTAAAATGTGGTCACCAATGCCATTTTGAATGCCAATGCTATTAAACTTTTGAGCCTATAAAGCAGACAGGAAATGGAAAATCCAGCTCATTGATATATTGATTGCGTGTGATGATGGTTGAGGGAGAAGAGAACTTACACCAAGTTGTTGAGCGACGCCAAGCTTATCTGGGACTGTTGTTGTTGTTGTTGTTGCTGTTGCTGTTGCTGTTGTTGCTGGGTGACTGCAGGTTGCTGTTGCCAGGCAGCCATGTTGCCAGGCACCAGTCCTGGAGGAGTGAAGGTTTGGAGCGCTGTGAGGTCTGCACTCGTCAGCTGGTACTCTGAGACGCAAAAGATAACCAGAGAGACAGAGAGAGAGAGACAGAGAGAGAGACAGAGACAGAGACAGAGAGAGAGAGAGAGACAGAGAGAGAGAGAGAGAGAGAGAGAGAGACACACACAGCAAGAGAGACAAAAAGAGAGTGATAGATGGATACAGAGACAGAGAGATACAGGGAAAGAGAGAAAGAAAAGAAAACAGGAGGACAGAGAATGAGAGAACAACAAAGAGCAGAGAGGAGAGGAGAAGAGCAGAGAGAAAGAGGGAAGAGGTTGGATTGTTTTACATCATACAACTTTCTGCTGCATCAATATTAATTGGCGCTAATCCATATTTATGGGTCTTTTGAAGTTGAAACATTTCACAAGCTTTTCTATAATGAACAAAGTGAATATTCATCACAGTTTGGGTGGGTGGGGGGTTAGGGGGGGCCATGCTGTGGTGTGTGTCCAAGGTTCTGTTCATGGTAGCCAAGGAACAGATTACAGGAGAGCATTTAGCCTTCACTTGTTTTGATGTGGCTTCTCCCTCAAGCCTCCTTTTCCAGACATATAAACATGCGACTAAGGAAATAAACATCGGCCAGCACCAAAAAGCACCTGGTCATTGGTCAGACAACAGTACCCGGCCAGAGATTACCAGATAATCAGATGAGGATCATTAAGTGGTTGAATGGGCCTGACGAGTCAATGGGAAAGCAGGGTTTCCCATTAATGTATCAGACCGTGGCATCCTGGCACAGTCTAACTTTGACTGACACAGTCTCCCAGTCTCAAAACAACTGAGTGTAGGTAAAACTTCCCATTTTACCACATTTCCAATAGCTGAGACTCTGGTCATACAATTGAATTCATCTTTTAAAAGTAGATATCAGTTGAGGACCCTTTGTCTAGGCCCAACAGCAATTTGTTGAGAAATGTTTTTTTGTATGTTCATCTTAAACACTTATGACAGATGTTGATAATCACAAATATGGTAGCGTGATGACGTGAAAACACTTTTGGTTAAAATATATATTTTTGGAGACAAAAGTAGTTTGGTTAGATTGAAAATGAATTTGGCTTCTAAATTGTCCTCTAGTTTTGTAGGTAGGCCCTAGACCAACTCACCTGTGTTGTAGGCTGTCTGCATGCCTGAGAAGGGGGCTAGCAGACTGGGCGTTGCCACAGAGACCACGGGTGTGGTGAGAGACTGTCCCACCTGGGAGCTGCCTAAGCGCTGGCCGTTCTGGAACACAGAAGGGAGTGCAGAAAGTGATGTCAAACTGCTGATAAGCATACAGAGACAGGGCCAGGAGTAGGCGGGAACATGTATTTCAACAGCGGGGGCGGTTCCATTTTTCAACTGAATACATAAAGAATTTTTTTTCAAACTTTTCAGTGTTTTCTTAAAAAAAGGAAAAAAGGGGGGGGAAAATGGCAGGGTCAACCACATGTGGGACTTCAGCTTGTTGCTACAGCATTATGGCTGATGGTCGAGGGAAAAAAATGAGTTTGGGAACAATCCTCCTTATTTTGACCTTGTAAGGCATGAGTGTAGGAATTTACAGCACATGACTTCATCCATTTTCAACAGTAACAGCGTTCAAAGCTGGCCGAGCGCGGACCTGCACTCCCTCTTTGCTGACACAGAACTCCACTTGAATCAGCACAAGGAATGTAACAGCTTTTGAAATGTTACACAAATGCACTTACTGGAAGTTTCTTATTATTATTGATAACATAAATGTAACGCTAGTTAATCCTGGAAAGAGGTCTTCTATGATCGCCGACATAGTAAACAACTATGCCATTTTGCGATTGTTACTTAATTAAGTCGTAATTTAGAGAAATAGTTAAATTAAGAGGTAAAAAAGAGTTAAATCCTGTGTTTTTGTTAAATTTAGTAGTATTTGTCCTGTGAATATGAATAACTGGACTGTAATCACTGACAGTAGGTGTTTATTTTTTCCAAGCGCTAATCGCTAAAAGCTAACAGCTAACAGCTAGCTTCAGTCCAGGTAGCATCCCAGACCCCTCCTGGTACAATTAGCCCCTTCTCCACGGGGGTCTTTCTCCCTTCCATTCACCTTCTTCACAGCAACATCAATGCTTAAGATGAAATGAAACAGTCACGTCGCCATCAGCCCCGTTGGCAAGGCAACGCGGTCGCCTGTGGCCAGGTGCCTGGTGCGTGCTGTGGCGTGGTAATGGAAGCTTCTTGAACGTCATGCTGACAAAGAGATGCATGCATCGACCAGACCGACAGTGGTCTGTGTGGGTGGAGGGTGGGGGGTTGCAATGAGGGAGTGTTCATGCTGGGAGAGCGTGATCGTTGTGCGTGTGTGTGTGTGTGTGTGTGTGTGTGTGTGTGTGTGTGTGTGTGCGTGTGTGTGTGTGTGTGTGTGTGTGTACAAGTACAATTAGGCAAGGTAAGGAAACCCGGCATGAACAATATTTAATGTGTATTCAGCTATTGTGTACCTTATGTGACGCAGGTGAAATAAGCCTTTTTGCCAACCTTGTTTTTTTAGGTCTATGAGGCCGGTCTGCAGTATTTTGTGGACATTCGGTCGATGCTGTGGAAATAATTGAAAAAGTTCCCTAAAAAACGCACATGGTTGCGGTTGCGAAGTTTGTGTCGCAACTTTACCTCCATCATATGGTGTGTAAGGCGACTGCTTTTTTAATAATGAAATATTAATAATGTTCATTACGTGTGTGTGTTTGTGTGTGTGTGTGTGTGTGTTTTTGTATGTGGGATTGTGTGCATGTATGTTGGGGCCTGTGTGTGCGTGTGTGTGTGGGAGAGAGCAAGTGCTATGGGGGACTTCAGGATAGCTAGCCATCAAGGCATGACGTTAACCCTGTATCCTTGTATCAGCCTCTTTTTGGGTCACCGACTTCATGCCATGCTGCGTTACAACACCACCACAACCAACCCAACCTCATTCTCGTCACACCCAACCATGCACATGCTTTGTCTCCTCTAGCCAATCTGATTCAGGCTGCTGGGTCACCGAAAGCCCGCCCTCTCTATGACATGTCATTTATCTTGGCTGTGTGTGATTGTAGGATTGTGTATTTCTGTTTTGTTTGAATCAAACTGGTTTGACTGGGCTGCAAAGGAACTTAAAACAAGGTGTCATGAACATTACAATATCCAATACAAGACCTAAAGAACCTTAAAAAAAATGTTGCACAACTATATTCCTAGATGGATGAAGTAATAGTGAGTACAACTGAATCTTACTCCCTTAACACAGACAGAAGGGAGTAGCACAAAAGCAGCAAAAAAATTGGGGTTTAATTCGCCACATTTTCCCTATGCTAGCTGGTTAGCATTGCGCTCATCGGCTCAGCCAAACCAGAAACCTCAGTTCCTTTTGGTCCACCGGAAGACAGCAATAGTCTTATGTGGCGACAATGGACGTCACAAGCTGTTAGTCAGACGACACCTAACTACCACTCTGCTGTCTGGCAGTGAAGAAACTAGCGCTCCGGTGGGAAAGCTAGCACTACATATCACAGTCAATCCCGAGTGAACGTTTTTCTTTGTGTTTGATAGGGCATGTGTCTGTGTGTGAATGGGGTGTGTGTGTGTGTGTGTGTGCCCTGCGGAACCACACCCGTCATGCCAGTGGGCGCGATCACACTGCATGCGCGAGACCTAGCATACGCCACACGCGGCTCGGAGAACTAGCAGTCTGTTCTTATTCACCTCACTCACCAACTCCAGCTCCTCCTCTGTCTGCCATAGGTCGGGGGACAAGGGTCGAGGGGGGGTAAAGATAGGAGAAGAGGACGACCAGTTTAATATTAAAAAAACACAAAAACATTGTTGTAACATCCTTGGTGAGAAGTCACTCATGTGACGGAGGAGCTCCGACCAGAGCCACAGCGGCCGCCAGTCTAACCAGTAGAGGGCGTGGTAGTGTGTAGCGTTGCATAGTGGTGTCCCAGTGTGATAAACAGGGTTCTCTTTTCTTAGGAATTACTTTGTCCCGAGGAAGGGTGCCGTACACGTAGTCACTCACCAGCTGCATGAGGCCCTTGGCCCCCTGCGAGGTGATGACCCGCAGGTCCGGCTTGCGGTTGCCGACCATCTGATGGTTGGGCGGGGACGGGGACTTGGCCGGAACTACTTTCCCCAAGCTGTTGCCATTGGAGACAGTGAGGAGTCCCGGGGAGGCTCTGGCACTGATGTATCCATTCGCTAGAGATGGAGAGAGAGATAGAGAGGTTAAGAGAGAGAAAGAGAGAGAGAGAGAGAGAGAGAGAGGGAGGAAGAGAGAGAGAGAGAGAGAGCGAGAGAGAGAGAGAGAGAGAGAGAGAGAGAGAGTGAGGGAAAGAAATGATAGCAAGTTTAGACCATCGGGACTAAAAGGTGTGTGACTGCCAGTGTGTATTAAAACATCTGATTAATTACATTTGCACAAAGGTTTCCCCTTGTATTAACAGCATGTGTGGGCAACACCTCAATTACATTAATTCCTTGTCAGGCAAGTGTTTACTTTGCATTGTCTGTGTTTGTGTGTTTGCCTGCTGGGTCTGCCTGCATGCATGTTTAGCTGAGCCGTGACATACATGATGCCCCGGGGTTCCCGGGCCAACCACTATTTGGTTTCATTGTGATCCCAGCGGCCCCAGGTCACAGTCAGGAGTTGGCAGCGACCAGGTGTCACTCTCACATCTGGCCAGCTCTCTGTGGCATGGCTGCCTCAGAGACACACAGACACACAGACACACACACACACACACACACAGCTCCTTCTGCCTTTTTTTTTCTTTCTTTTTTTCTTTATAAAAGGTAAAAACGTATTAAAACTGTTACGTCTTTAATTCTTTCTTTCTTTCTTTCTCGCTCGTTCTGTGTATGTTCTTTCCCTTCCCTACTAACTAATTTCTCCCTTAAGAAATAAAGGAAAGGACACATAGACACACAGAGACAGAGAGAGAGAGACTTAGAGACAATGTATAGAAGCACTATATAGTGTCAGACAATGTTTGTCATGTTTGTAATATGTGTAATGTCATTTTTACGGAGACGGGTAAAGACAAGGCATTCTATGCCCCAGGAAATGGTTTCATTAACTCAACCCGATCCCGACCATGACCACATTATCTTAGATTGTAGCCTCACTTGAGTTGGTGGAACGAAACACAGACGAAAAGGCCAACGGATGCAGACAGATAGTCATTCAGAAACAGACAGACAGATAAACAGGCAGACAGATGGACCGTCAGACAGACTCGTGGCTCAAAAGAGTAATGGGGACTTTCCTGGCGCTTTCCACACACACACACACACACACACACACACACACACACACACACACACACACACACACACACACACACACACACACACACACACACACACACACACACACACACACACACACACACACACACACACACACACACACACACACACACACACACACACCCTGGGGACAGGCAGGGGCTGTTGTGATAGAAGATAACAGCTCCCTATGACGTTGCCTTCAGACGACAGGGGCATTTGACTCTGCTTCATCTCACTCACACACACACACACACACACACACACACACACACACACACGTTCACACACACACACACACACACAGACAACACACACTAAAATAAGTCACAAATGCATATCCAGAGACGTATTCCAAAAAGAATGGGGTGGTGGGTGCATATGCTTGTACGTGTATTTGTGTGTGGTGATTGATATGAATATGCATACCAATTAATAAAAGTATTACAGTGTTATTATTGTGATTAGCATTTTTTTATATGAATATGTGCTGTGTGCGGAAAATTATTAATGTTACGTAGAATCTTTAATTAATGTGAACTCATAATACAAAACTCAATGGATCTGAGCTGATATATACATTCTACATGGATGTTACACAGAAGTATTGAAACAGAAATTGTTGTGTTGTTTTGTGTGTGTATGTGTGTGTATCCATGTGTGTGTTGAGCAAACTGTGGGTCAGTGGTATTGATATGAATCCCTTACCATGTTACCTTGTCATTTTTTACATGTATGCCTGTATGTGTGTGTGTGTGTGTGTGTGTGTGTGTGTGTGTGTGTGTGTGTGTGTGTGTACATGTGCATCTTTCTGTGTCTGGGATTGCACAAAGAGCAAACAAACACACACCTCAATCCCGTTAGAGAGATTACTGTTACTGGAAGGGCAAGCAGATGGGCCCCCATGGAGTTTTTGCATGTGTGAGATGGAGAAAGGGAAATACAGAGCGAGAGACAGATACAAACAAACAGAGGGAGAGACAGAGACAAAGAGACAAAGATACAGAGAGACATAGAGCGTGAAAGAAACACACAGAGAGACAGGGAGAGAGACACAGAGAGACAGGGAGAGAGACAGAGTGAATGAGAGAGAGAGAGACATAGAGAGAGACAGAGACAGAGACGCAGAGAGAGATTGTTTTGATTTATGGTGTGTGTTGGTGTCAATGTGGCTTGAGGTTTTTACACCCAACACCAGACATACAGATGCAAGACTAAAGGCATGGCATCTGCTGGTGGGTATTTGTGTGTGTGAGACTGTGTGTGTGTATGTGTGAACATGTTCAACGGCAATATGTGTATACTTTCTGTTTTGTGTGATCTGTATTAGTTCAGATTTGTAGTTGTACGCGGGTGGAAACATTATTTTGTATTGTTCATGTGTGTGTTCATGTGTGTGTGTGTTTCTCTCTGTGTTAGGGCTGCTCGATCATGGAAAAATCATAATCACGATTATTTTGGTCAATATTGAAATAACGATTATTATTTTTGAGTTTGAAAACATGTTGTATTTATTCAGCATGTCTCACCCAAAAAACACTTTGTAACTGAGAACTTTGAAATTTCACCTTAAAAAAATACACAAAATGGTCAAAAATAAAATGTTCAAATCGAATATAATGTACCTATATGTATCCAGCTGTTCTGCACTTTCTATAAAACATTTAATAAAAAAAATATTTTTTAATAATAATCGGAAACTCGATTATATTAGTTTTGTGATCTTTTGACGCTAAAATCGAAATCGCGATCAAAATTTGATTAATCGCCCCGCCCTACTGTGTGTCATTGTGAGTGTGTCTGTATGAGTGTGTTTGTGAACATGTATCTGTGTGCGTGCAATCATGTGCTTGTGGGTGTATGTGGGTGTTTGTTTGAGTAGGTGTGCATGTGTGGGCGTGCATGTGTGTTCTTCTATGTTCAAGTGTGTGTGTGCGTGCAGTCTCCTATTACAGTTGGGCCTGGTGTGGGAATGTGAGGAATGCCGGGTGACGTCAATGGTGACATTCCCTGATCCGTGGGCTCTCTGAGCACAACAGCTGAGAACGAGGGAGAGGAGAAGAGGAGGAGGAGAGACAGGAGAAGAGGTAGATAGGGGAGGGGCGGAGACAGAGAGAGGAGCGGGGGAGAAGGAGAGAAGGAGAGCAGCGAGGGGGAGCAGCGAGGGGGAGGGACAGAAGAGAGGAAAAGAGTGGAGATGAGGGGGAGAGAGGAGAGAAGAAGGACAGCATAGAATGAGGAGAGTAGTGATGAAGATAGAAATAAGGATAAAAGGGCACTTAGAGGATGAATGGAGGAGGACGGGGACATGGTATGTTGTTTAGTTGGCTTGACCTCAGGAAGTAATGTGGCTACAGAGTGCTCTCCTGAGCAAAGACCCAATCTGAACATTATTTCAGATTATTGTATTTACCTTGTATTGCACTGCATTGTCACAAGAACTCTGACTGTTAGTTGTATGATCCTATGATTATGATTATACATTTCCCCCTTTTATCGACATAAGAAATGCCAGTATGCCCCTCTATACGTGAGGTATGGCATATGTATGACTCTCTCTCTCTCTCTCTCTTTCTCTCTCTCTCTCTATATATATATATATATGGATACATGTCAGTAGTGTGCTCTACTTGCAGAATGTGGTTGGGATAGGGGGGTTTAATGATCGGGACAGTCAATGTCACCTCTGAGGAGAGGAGAGACGTGTGCCAAAACAACAAGGGACATTTGGGCGTGGGGGGGGGGGGGAGCAAGGATTGAGAGGTGGAGGAGAGAGAGAGAGAGAGAGAGAGAGAGAGAGAGAGAGAGAGAGATGGCTGGTGGGAAGTCAAGGCGGCGGGATGGGAGAAGGGAGGAGGTGGATCACCACAGGGAGAAGACAAGGAGGGACAGCTGGGGGTGATGGGGGGGGGGGGGGGGGGGCACAGGGACCTGGGCGGAGAGAGGATTAAAGACAGAAAGAGTAGGATAGGTTTTGGCGAAGGCTTTGCTTCCCATCCTCATTGGTCTTTTTCTGCCTTCTTTCTTTCAGTACTTCTTCCTTCGTTCGTCCTATCTTTTGAATCTTTCTGCCATGCTTTCTCACTCTCATCCGTGTCTGGTTTCCAACCGAGCGGTGTTGTTTGTTCTGTTTACAAGAGGCTAGTCCTGTGACCCTCAGCTGTTGCTAACAGGTGTGTGTGTGTGTGTGTGTGTGTGTGTGTGTTTGTGTGTGTGTGTGCGTGTGCGAGTGAGAGCATGCATGTCTGTGCGCATGTGACAGACTGTTGCCACACACACACACAGTATTTTGCATCACACCGAACCAACAAGCCAGCCGATCAAGTCTGAAATACGAAACACCACCATAACTCCAAGAGATAGGGGCTGCCAGCCAGTTTGTGGACAACGTGCCTTAGAGCCTGGCATGGTCCACAGGGCTTGTGTGTGTGTGTGTGTGTGTGTGTGTGTGTGTGTGTATGTGTGTGTGTGTGTGTGTGTGTGTGTGTGTGTGTGTGTGAGTGAGTGAGTGTGAGTGTGCGAGAGAGAGAGAGAGAGAGAGAGAGACTCACCAACAGGGCTTGGACAGTTAGAGTTCCCCAGGTCACCTCCTAACATAGCTCCTGGAAAGGGGGAGAGAGAGAGAGAGAGAGAGAGAGAGAGAGAGAGAGAGAGAGAGAGAGGGAGAGAGGGAGAGAGGGAGAGAGAGAGAGGGAGAGAGGGAGAAAGAGAGAGAGAGGGAGAGGGAGATAGAAAGAGAGAGTAGGAAAGAGGAGAGAGAGATAAGAGGGAAAGAAAAATAAAAAAAGAATTACCAACAAGATTAAGTTTAATAGCTTTAAATGTAATGACCAGTCCTGATGATTTACAATGAACATTAATGTGGAAGATATGCTCGCTCATTCATTATGCAAATGCCACCTTTGTGGAGGCCTCTGTGGTAGGATATTAACCTTTATTCACACGGGTGGGGCAGGTCTGTCCAGAGTATCCCATGTTTAATATTGTGGTGTGAGAGGGACATTTATTAGTATTTGTATTTATTTTTCCTTATGGAGAATGGTTTCAAGCATTATTGTGTGGCACGGTGACAATATATATATATGTATATATATATATACATATATATATATATATATATATATATATATATATATTCATTTCCAAATGACTTGGCTCAGAATAATCTGAATGTCAAGAGGAACTAAAACAAAAAAAGATGAGGGGGTCCATTCCATATTTGTATGAATTGTACCGTTTTAATTCCAAAGAGTTCCAAATCCTCTTGTGTATACACAATTATTTACCAACAACTCGTTGTTGTTTGCTGTTGCTGTGTAACAAACCTTATTTCAGACACGATGTGATTACATTTGTCAGAATAAAGCTTGAGGATTTCACAAGGAAAAATATCAGAATCGAGACACAGATTGGAGATCAAACCAAAATGTCTCCTTTCTCATACACCATTTCATTTCATAACCATAACAGGGTTTTCGTTTTATTAAAGTTTTTCCGTATCTTCTTTTTAAAATGAGATTAAATAAAGACACCCTCTCACAAAAAAAACAACACACAAAACCAAACACACACACGTCTTAATTAGCGACTGCAGCTGAAGCGTGTCTCACCTGCGCTGGCTGGCCTCTGAGGTAACCCTGGCGACACGCTGTTCCTCTGCAACGCCGGTTGCTGTGGCGACAGCAGGCGTGGGTCTGTGAGGGGGGAGGTGGTGAAGGAGGCGGTGGTGACCAGCGCGCCCCCGGGGTTGTTGGTGAACTGGAGCGCCACGTTGTGATTGGACACGGGCACGGTGACCGGCATGGAGAAGGTGGGCTGTGGGACGGCCGACTGGTGGAGACAGGGAGGAGGCAGCGCACTTAGAGACACTTCAACTACTGACACGTGTATGAGAACACACCACCCACTCCCCGAACACACACACACACGCACGCACGCACGCACGCACGCACGCACGCACGCACGCACGCACGCACGCACGCACACACACACACACACACACACACACACACACCTCTATTACCATCTTTTTGATCGATTTGATTATGACCATTTAAAGGTCAAAGAGAAGAAAATATCCCACCCTTTCGGCATTTCACACCATAATAATTGCATAGTGTTTGACAAAGCAGTGTCATTTCACTAATCAATGACCCAGTTGATCTCAAACCCACAAAAGTTCATTACTAAAACTTAGGTGACTGTTTGTAATGTTACGTGAAGAACATCAGTACATTATAATTTCTTTCTTTTTACAAACATTTAATAAAAAATGTAAAAGTTCTGCTTTGGTCAATCTGCACACATACACTTCCATACATCCCTCCACATAGAAACACAACACACATGCTCAGTGTTGCACACACTGTGTAGTATTGGCATGCGATGTGGCTCGGAAAAAAGTGCTGGCGTCCCCATGCCATGCCAGGTTAATCCCCCCCTTTCTACACCTCCACCTTCTACAGGGCTGGTACAGGTGGCTGACCACCATGCTGTATACCTCCATACCCCCCACACAGCAGGTTACTCCAAAGGGAGGAGGAGGAGCGGGGGGAGGAAGGGGAAGGGCAAAGAGACAGAGGGGAGGGGCAGGTATTGAAAAAGAGAGCGAGGGGGGAGAGAGGGAGATATTGGGGAGGACAGGATGAGAGAGCTAGAGAGCGAGAGAGACGGTTTGGAAAATAGAGAAGGTAAAGAAAGAAAAAAAGGCTGACCGTTTTCCTTTTGTTTATATCTAGCTTCGCTTAGTTTATAATGGATCTTATCTGAGGTAGCACTCGTATCCTCAATTCTGAGGAACCGAGAGGAAAAGAAATTGCACCACACTAACGTAACTACACTGAGAAAAGAAGAGTCTTGACTTTTAATGAAAAAATAAAGTTTTCTCCAAGCCAAGGTCAAACACGTCCCACACCCCTGATGATGTGATGTCCGTGACTGAGCAGACATCACAGGGTCCAGGGAGAATCAAACGCAAAGGGCCCCCGGAAATGTCCGGCCATCGCCTCCCCCCCCCCGACCCATTTCATCCCTTTAAAGTCTGAAAAGAGGACTTCCTATATATAGAATATGGGCCAGTACCACACTGCACCGCACTGCAGCGCACTGCCTGGGACCCAGTTTAACACAGCGGAAAATGAGGGTGCCACTCTGTCCTTGATCAACGGTGCACCCTCCCTGCTGCAACACTTCATAACTTCAGCTCAGCGGCGGGAGAAGGGAGAGGACAAGGGCACCGGGAGAGGAGGGCAGAGGACAGCCCAACCATTCAAATAGCTGAGAACTTCTTAAATCAAGTACTAAACTACATCCTCAAAACGTAAAGAAAAGTTATGCTTCAGAAAAAAAGAGTTGATTTAGACAGAGACAAAGAGTGTTGATCACTAGGGTCAGGTGAGGGTGGTAATAGCAAGTTATAGCAGAAACCACAACACTGCAAACTGGCCAAGCAGAGTTACGGATGACTATAGAGGAGGAATACATGGATGGATTGATGGAGAGATGGTCGGATGAAGAGGATCAACTAGTAGATGGATGGATGGGTGGATGGGTGGATGGATGGTGGATTGTTGAACGAATGGATGGACAGATGGATGGATTGCTCGAGGTGTGTAAGTATCATCTTACTTGATGGACCAATTTGTGAGAAAAGACACGTTCCAAGATCTTTGCTCAAAGGCACGGGAATGAACTGATTGCACATACAGTACATTAAGTCCATGCCTCTTACTAATTGGAGTTTTGACTGTTTCCGTCATCCAAGACTGTAACTTATTTTCCTTAACAATCTTCTCTTTTCCACGCTTTCCACACATTCTCTGTTGCTTAACCTGCACCGTGCTCAAGTTATAAGCCTCATCATGGCAAATTACTTTTAAATTACTGCAGCCCACTCAAACCTGCTTCAATGCAGACGGCCCTACAAGAACGCCAGAAGGTTAATTGCTGCTTGTCATTGCAGAGTTTTAACAGTGAGAAAGTTGAGCAGAGATATATATTTTTCTCAAAAGCTCTGCATGAAAACAGATGGCACGTGCAGACTAAATAACATGTATGCGATTCGTACTTGAACTTGCTTTTTACATTTAATTTTGAGATCATAATGGGTTGTGTACATACTGTTCATTATTATGAGTTTAACATAATAGGTGTTTTTCTCTATCTATGCACCTGGGGAGACCCCTGGCTAGGTTCACACCTGACTGTGACCTCTGTGTGTAGCAGCCACTTCTCCAGGAGAAGAACAAAGAGAGAGCTAACCTATTTTCCCTCCACAGGGGCTTGTGTTTCCTAGATGCGAGCGTATATCAGAATGAATTAAAATCATGGCCTAGTTTCCTCTTCTTCAGTTTTTTTTTGTCCTGCAAGCTTTGGAAAGGTTGTTTTACACATATTTATGAAATAAAAATGTATATACACCTGCATATATATTTTTGAATGCTTGGAACATCTCATCCTATTATCAGCGACAAAGTGGGCTCCTAGGCAACAGGAATAAAGCAACATCTGGACGACTTTCCGCTCTCCTTGACATTTGACTGCTTGATGAGATTTAGTCCCTATCCAGATACTACTGAGTTGATTCCCTGAGCTCTCTCGCTCTCTTGGTCTCTCTCGCACTCTCTCTTACTCTCTCTCTCTCTTACTCTCTCCGTCGCTGGTCTAGAAGTAGAATATGCCGCAACTTTCTCTGTTTGTCTCTTTGTCTATAAAGGCCTCCAAAATGTAGAGATTACAGTAGGCTACAACAATTTAGTGGATGGAAAAGTACCAAGCCTCCATCAAAATAATAACATTAACAGAAAGACAAAAAGACAAGGGCCTATTCACATTATTAAGGCTAGTTACAAACTTTGCACACCCGTTTTGGAGTGAATTATGCATGTCTGGAATAAAACAGAATAACTACAGCCCCCAGTTGGGAATTAATTCCTCTGTGCTCGAGTTCTAAGTTGACACGGAAATGTTACAATGGAGGAATTCAGCAACCGTATTGTCTGTTTTAAAAATAAACCACATTTTCTGACTCTCAGCAGTTTTAATATTAATGGCTTCTTTACGGGAAACATGTGAATCAGAGCGAATAAGGAGTTCACATCCCACCGGTTGCATACAACCATTTTCTCTCTCTGAAAATGGATTTGGACCTTGAAGATTAACCAAGCGTCACACCTTAGTTTTACATTTGTAACTATTTTTATACATATTTAATAATCAAGCCCAACCACAATAATGCTGGCGTGGGAATAGGACTGTCTGGTATGACTAAGTGTGCAATTTTTCGCTAAATAGCGCACGGAAGTTGGACGTTAATAATGCTATTTTTTCCCAAATGCATTCCATGCAAGCTCGACGGAGAATTGGACGTGTATCTTTTGCATCAAGAGCACAATTCTCGCAATTTTCCAGGGCCTACACTCTGTCAAGATCTACTATAACCGGAACACAAACCGCCAGCAAGAGCTCTCTGTGGCAAACTTCCCCTCTCTCTCTGGCCAGTCTCTATGACTCTCGCCCTGCCTCAGGCGACATTTTAGTACAAGTGGGATTAAGCGTGTATATCCCAGCCCCTAGCTGTCAGGGCAAGGATTATGATGCGGTTGGTTTAAGAAGGGCAGAGTGTGTGTGCGTGTGTTTGTGTTTCTGTGTGTGTGTTTGGGTGTGTGTGTGTGTGTGTGTGTGTGTGTGTGTGTGTGTGTGTGTGTGTGTGTGTGTGTGTGTGTGTGTGAAAGGCAGACAGGAAGATAGCTGGATAAAAGCTAGCAGGCTACTTGAAGAGTTTAGGGTGGGGTGAATGGGCTAACAATTGCCTGCTAGAAATATTACACTAACTTCTAATTGACCATGGAGACTAGTGGGTTAGCAGACTGCTGCTGGGGGGTTAGCAGACTGCTAACTTCCGATTGGCCAGGCGCTGAGATCTGCCCCTCTCCAGATTCTAGTCTGCATTGGGGCTCTTCTTGTCAGAAAAGGGCTGACAAGGGCTTTTAAGGGCTATTTCAGCCCAGACAGTGCAAACACAGCTGAGGAGCTGATAAGGCACTGGTTGAATACAGGGTGAGCAATATTTGCGTAATTGATTGGACCGAGTCTCACCTCTTCATTCCCTGCAAAGGTTGCTTTGATGCTGTGGATTGATCACACCTCCACTCATTACACTGGGCTCCCATTTTATTTTTGTTCCAACCTTTAACTGAAATGCTATGTGCAATGAAACGCTGTCCATCTCCCATTTTCTTCCCCTTTGCGTACGCGACGGCGGTAATGAACAGTGTATTAGCGTGAACGGCGTGCCCGTGTGGAGCTAAACAGCCCCCGCGTCCCGTATCCTCCGACAGCCTATCGGAGGAGCAGGGAGAGTCAGCGAGATGAGGCTGTAAATTGGGCCCGACTCATTAAAGTGACATTAATGGCATTATTGAGCACAGAGGAAACACATGAATCACGGGGAAATTGGCACAGGAGACGAGAGGTAGCGGGCCCTGGCAGGGGACCAGGCACGAGGCAGGGCCTGGATAGTGTTGAGAACACACTCGCTGTCAGCGACCGGAGCCCGGGCGCTCCGGGCTCCCAGACCGACCCATAGCCACCGTCTTCTATAGGGTGTAAAGGTACTTAAACGCGATTGTTTGTTGGGATTTTTTACCGATGCCAATAAGAAAATTGAAAACCATGGTCCTGATTGGAGCTGTACGACGCAATCTCTGTTTTGGGAAAAGGCAACATTTGTTTGAACCTCAATGTGGTCTGTTTATTTATCTAGCCCTGGAATGAATCAGTCTAATGAATCACATCAGCGTTCTTTGTCATAGTAATGATTGATCTTTGTACATGTTGTAGGACATGCCAGAGGTACTTAATACCCTGGTAACATTTCACACACTCCTCTTATTATATCCATAAAGGCACACTAAAAACTAAAACTACAGACCTATAATTATCACCTACTATTATATGTATTGACCATTTATCCCGATAGTAGTTGGCGCTACAAGCAATCTTATTTTTATGTCCTTATCCGCAAACTGGCCTTCACTATACTGTTTAACAATTGGATTAAAAAATGAAGCTCAATTAAATCCCCAAACAAATAGGATGTTTTGATGAAAGGAGCATAGGTTCACCAAATTTTAACCATATGCCAACCATATGTCACATAAGAACTGATGTGAATAATTGTCCGATTTATTTGAGCGAATGTAAAACGGAAACACAAATTATTTTGCGAAGAATCCTGATTGGTTGAAGACCCATTCATTTGCTGTCGTGCCTGGGTGGTTGCTAGAATCAAGGACTTCTCATAACCATAGCCGTCATAGCTAGCTTCTAATTTTCTTAAAAACGTAGAAAGCATTAGCATCAAAATAAATGATCTTTTATTTATCGGGTGCACACTAAATATACTATATAGTGTCACACTGTACATTATATACAGAACATCATGAGGAAAATGCAGTTTAATCTTCTCTCCAGCTAAACCAGCCCTGCATCAGTCATTCCTCGTGCCCCAGTTACAAAGACCAGTGGTGCTGAGGGAAGGAGGGAGAGAGAGGCAACAAATTGAGGGACTGGTGTGAGGGGTGGTGATAGTGATGATGGTGGTGATGATTATGGTGGTGGTGGTGATGGTGATGGGGGGAGGATGTGAGAATGGGTGAGAAGTGAAGCAGAGGCAGAGATTGAGGTGGATGTGGGATGGGATGCCGATTTATTGTTGTTTATTGGCAGGCGATCTGTGAGTAGACAGCAGGTCCTCAGGTTGTCAGAGCAGAGAGCGGGGGGGGTGAGTGTACTGGTACACAGTGGGGGGTGTGGGGAGCGAGGTCGGGGTAGGGTGGGTGGAGGTCTGCAAAGGACGAGGGAGGGGGGGGGGGGAGTACTCACTGACAGCCTATAGTTCTGCATCATTTTATCAAACTCTTCGTCAATTTTTTTGTATTTCTCCTCAGTGCGGGGGGTGAGGGAGAAGGGCTCCTCGGGTTCGGGGCTCTCTGAGTCCCGGTGCTCTTTCTTGTTCAGAGCCTGGGGTTCCCCACGAGAAGGACACAGGTCAGAGGTCAGGGGAGAGGGGAGGGGCAGGGGGAGGAGGGAGAAGAGAGGAAGAGGAGGAGACGGAGAAAGAGAAAGTGAGAAGGGGAGAGGAAGAGGAAAAAGAGGAAGAGAGGAGGGAGAGACAGCAAGGGAGAGGAGGATGAGGAAGGAGGAGAAGGAGGCAGAGAGAGCAAACAGGGAAACAGGAAGAGGAATGAGGGAGAAAGGGAGAGGAGGTGGACGAGGAGGAGGTGGACGAGGGAGAGAGAGAGAGAGAGAGAGAGGAGAAAGGGTGGGTTAGATTAAGTGATAATAAAAGTGTGAAGGTACTCACGCCGTAGCGTTTGAAGAGGACGTCCAGGTCCTCGTTCTTGCGATACTTGTCGTCGGTTAGCGGGCTTTGGTCGATGGAGTCGTCGCCGTCTGGCTCAGGGCTGTTGCAGCCATTAAAGCCTTTCTTTCGTAACGTCTGAAGCGGGTTAGGATTCAATGGAGGAGGAAGAGGAGGAGGAGGAGAAGGGATGTTTACATATGACACATTAACACACTTGTCTTTGAGGGAACTATGGTTTGCGGTGAAAGCCTTTTTGTCCAACCCCCCAGCCAGGAATATGTCCTCAAAGGTGTAGGTGACCCTTTACATTAGGGATGAAATCATTAACCATTCATTAACATTAATTAATGCAGTTATAGGTATTAACAAACATTTAATGGTAATTAAACGGTCTAGTAATCGTTTGAAAAATTTAAATTAACTATTCATTTTAACTATTAACTATTCTAACTATTCATTAAACTAACTATTAGGGTATTCATTTATTCATTATTAAATTCTAGGGTTAACCCTATACCTTACCTTACTAAACAATGTATTTTAATAAACAATAGCTAACACTAACCGTAACCCCTATGCTAATGCAATATAATAATGCTTCGCACAGCTAATGTAAATTAATGTTAATACACCCTTACTGTCAACTATTACAGATTATTCATGACTTTCAATGGATATTTTATTCTATGGATATGTTAAATAGAAGTATTTAGAAAAGTGCCTTATCAAACGTAATATTATTATTCTAATTTTTATGTTATAACACCGCTATAACCACTTTTGTCTCGCTCATGTAACACTACCATGGATTTGCTTTCCACAGCCCACAGAGTGTCACCGTGCACTCACTATCTCCAGGCTAGAGAAAACTCCTTTGACCCAAGAATCGACCACCAATGAGGAGGTGAAAGTGTGTCACGCGTTGTGTGAAAGCATGTTGCAGCACTGTTTCTTTTTATTCTTGCCACAAAGAGCCAGAAATTGTATTCCTCATTGGCTTCGGCTCTCGGTGGTCAGTTCAACTTCATGTTATGAACTGTGCGAGTTCCGGGTTTGACATTCAACAATCATCCTACTTATTATAGAAATATCAGGGCTTGAACATGAATGTCTTCCTAGCATCGCCTGGTGCGAGGCAGCCATTCCCCCCAGCCATTACACCGTGGTGCGCACTGTGGCAATTATGGATGGTATCCGTTACCGCTTGCAAAAAAATAAAAATGGTGACGCACCTTTAAAAGAATATCGACACCCTCATAAATCTTAGCGCATAAACCAATGGGCGCCGGGCGAGCAGGGTGGAGGAGGGTGGTGCAAGGGGGCGGGGGAGGGAGCCGCCTGTATTTACCAATATGCGTTATCAGATGGAACTCTTGGTGTTATTTTGAGGCGTTGACGCCAACGCAGTAGAAAACGAAATGAAAAGAAAAGGAGAAGAGAAGAAAAACAAAAAAAAGCCAGCCTCGGTGATGGTGTGGCGTGCGGGCGTGCGGCATCACACCTCTCCCCATACATTGGCTAATCAACGGCGCGGGTAATTGGTGTGAAGCTTCGCACCGAGGGGAGTCGTGGAACGCAGCGAAAAGGGCCAGAGGGGGCAGGCGGAGCCGAGTGGCAGCTTTAGCACCGCTGCTAACACCAGTCAGGTTGTCTCTGCGCTAGTTGGCACTGACGGCGAGACCGGTGGGGAGAGAGAGGGGGGGAGGGAGAGAGGACAGTGAGAGAGATGGTAAGAGAGAGGGAGAGAGAGAGGGTAAGAGAGAGAGAGAGAGAGAGAGAGGGTGAGAGAGAGAGAGAGAGCAAGAGAGAGAGAGAGGACTAAGCGATAACGAGAAAGCGAGAGGGAGAGAGAGAGAGAGAGAGGGAGAGAGAGAGAGAGAGAGGGTAAGAGAGAAACAGAGAGAGATGGTTGGAGGGAGAGTGATGTGAAGAGAAGAAGCGGCAGGAGATAGGGAGGGAAGAGAGCGAGAAAGGCTTTTATTTTGAGAGGATTCTGGCAAACAAGATTTACTGTTAAGTAGCTTTGCCTGGTGGGCCCTTGACCACACAGCCAACCAGAGAGATCCTGCCAGCAAAATGGATCTTTAAAGTTGAGCTAAAGAGCCTTTTGTGCTCTCAACAAACACACGGTTGGACACGCTACACACAAACGAACCCATGCTGTTTCTCAAAATAAAAATAAAAAAGTCTTTAGGACCTATACCATAGAAGAAGAGAGAAGGGAACAAATTGTAAACATTAACAATTGGGACCAAGCACACTAAGGAATACATACATTGAACCTTTCACACAGAGGGCCCTATGTTTTCATGTATTCCCCGTACCATGCCGGGCGCGGTGCACCTGTCCCCAGGTGCGAGCGACGGGGCCGCAGCCCAACACAGACACCTGATTAAAAACATAAGGAGTTGTTCAGCGACCTTGGCTTGGCACACGCTGCTCACTGGTCTCACTCAGGATGACTCAAATCACACGCAATCGACCTCCAGACCCCGGCTCCACGCATGGCCAGAGGCACGCCGCCGCCACCCGCCTCGCCAAGCACGAACCCGCTTACACACGCTCAAGGACACGGCCCACACCGTAACTCACTTAGTTACCATCAGTTAGGTCAGAAACCATGAACGGCAGTGGACAGTAATGGTAAATGGGCTGCATTTATATAGCGCTTGTTTATAATCAGTGGCCACCAAATGCGCTTTACCATATTGCCTAACATTCACGCATTCATGCACACATTCACTTGTCGTGAGCAGTTAGGTTTAGGTGCCTTGCTCGGGGACACCTCGACACAGTCGAACTGGCAACCTTCAGGGTACCAGCCAACCCGCTCTACCTCCAGAGCTACTGTGGGGGGTAGCGGGTTGGGCAAGGAGGGGAGCTTTGCTTAAACTCAATAGCGTCGTCGTCTAAGTAACACCTGGCCTACCCCACAGAGGGGCGGGTTATTAAAGATATTTGTACACAACGTGGTGACGGAGAGCCATCGGAGCCGCCGGAGCGCGGCTAAGTGATTCAGTGAGGTGATCTGTGGCTTCGTTTTAACCGAACGCACAGCTACGCTGGGGTAATCAGCCGCCATAATGCGTGTCATGTACAGTTCAGGAAAGGCCCCTGTGTGTGTGTGTGTGTGCGTGTGTGTGTGTGCGAGTGACGTTGATCCACACTCGCCCCGTATGTCTGTGTGTGTGTCTTTTTGACCTGGATAGCCACAAAGCCGCCAGAGCGAGGACAGTGTGAGCATGTGAAAGAGAAGTGTTTTAGGTGGTGGTGGAGGCATGTACTGTGTGACCAAGCAAAAGAAGTACAAGCGCAGCATGAACACACACGCACATGCACGCACACACACAAAGACCCTCATACTGTAGCAAATTACTATTTTTAAATACGTGTAAAGACTTCTTACACAGAAACATGCTTATTGGGCATGCAAAACACATGCGAACTCACACACACACACACTCACACACACACACACACAAACATTGTGGGTCTGTCAGTTTGATC
>NC_136934.1:36577049-36597049 GCF_949987615.1 Pollachius pollachius
GAGCGAGAGACAGAAAAGGGTAAGGAAAGAAGAGAGAAAGGCAGAGAGCAAAGAAAGAAGAGACAGATAGAAACTGAGCAGATGAGAGAAAATAAATAAAGAGTAAGAATGGGAGAAAAAGAGAGGGAGATTAAGAAAAGAGAGGAAAAATAGCAAGGGGAGAAAGGGAATGCTAGACAGAAAGAGAAGTGAGTGAGAGCAATAGAAATAGCCAAAGTGCTGGAGAGAGAAGAGGAGAGAGGGACACAGAAGGAAAAGAGAGGAGTAGAGGGAGGAAGAGTGCTGTGTTCTTTTTCTCCACCAGTTCTGGTATTATTTATCCATGAGGTTAATGGACCACTGCTAGTGCTGGGCAGCTGGAGCCTCCAGCCCCCCCCCCCGCCTGGTTACCAAGGAATCAGAGCACAAGAGCAGGCGGGGGATCTCACTGCACGCCACCTTGGACAGCCGGGGACACCACAGAGACGCAGCCTGGGGTTTACGTCTTGTTCCAGCAGGAGGCTCAAGGGCACCCCGTAATCAGAGGGGTCAGTCTGGGGGTGTTGATCAGGGACAGATGGAGGCCCTGGTTCCCATTAAGAGTGTTGAGGTTCTGAGGAGAACCTGATCCAAATGTCCCTGTCACTGTCAGTATCCAATACCAGCGTTAGTGTAGTGTTGTGATCATCTGTTTAAGTGTTTTTCTTTCTTTTCACTCTTGTTTTGCCAGTATGTGATCCGTTCATCGGTTGATAATTATACTACTAATAAAATGAGGTTAAGATTGTTCTAAGGACCTGTATACCTTCTTTTAGTCATCCTTTCCTATCGACTTCAGATGGTTGGAATGTGTCATTTTGGAAATTACCTTCTCCAGATCGCCTCAGTTAAACTCACTTCTCCATTCTTGATCAGTCTTGAGTCTTGGCAGAGAGTACGCTGTTTCGTCCTGCTTAACAACCGATGTGTCAACACGTACAACAACAGAAACCAGAAACCCACGCACAGCTCCACTGGGCACACTCATGTGTGAAGCGTTGACTCTGAAGCCATGACATTGCTGAACAGGGTCATCGTTGAGTGGGATTGGTCTGGGTATGACAAGACCCCCCCCCCCCCCCCCCAATCGACCAATCACGTGGAGGCTTGGTGGGGGATGATCCCAGTAACTCTGAGATTAGGGACCTGAGGCAGCAGTGACAGGTGAGAGGTGCGGCGAAGGGATCATCAACAGAGTTGGGTTGGCATGGCGATGCAGGATCAGCCCGAGACAGAGCGTTGTTGTCTGGGCAACAGAGGAGAGCCCCCGCCTTGCCTGAGGCGAGTTGGGGGGGCTATCGTTGTGCGGTGAAGTGTCCGGGTGTCAGAGAGGGAAGGGGGACGGGAGGCCGAAAATCAATTTGGTGTTTCATTCGGGTTGGGTGACGTGTGAAGACTGACTGGTATGGGTAACTAAGTCGGGGTAGGGGGCGAGGGGGGTCAACTTGTTTGCCGTGATGACGTTTGACATGCCAGAGAGCCCCCAGAGACTCTTTGGATCGCCGTGGCGACAGAGCCGCTAAATCCCCAGAGAGCGAGTGGACGGAGGGTCCCCTCCTTGAGCCGCTTAGAGGGAAAGGGCATCCCTCTCCCTGGACGCCTTTCCTCATCCCTCCTTCTCTCTCTCTCTCTCTCCCTCTCTCTCTCTCTCTCTCGGTGGCTAGTGCTATGTAGTCCTGTAGGGTTCCCTCTATCCATCGCTCTCTCCCTTTCTCGTTGCTTTCCTTCTCCCTGATTGGGATCTGCAGTCAAGCGGATTAACACATTCTGGCAGGAGAGGCAGGCTGCCCACACATATTCAAACACACACACGCACGATCGCAAGTGCACACGCATACACACAACACACGCACACACACACACACACACACACACACACACACACGATGGAGAGAGACCGGTTCACGACTAAGAGATGATGCATATGCAGAGTGAAGGACTGTTGTCTTGTGTGAGCAATATTGCGCAAACACACGCACATGCATTGATTACTAGAACATGGTATATACTAGGGATACACTAAAGTGTGTGCTTTTATGTGTGTGATAGTGTGTACTTTTGTGTGTGTGTGTTTGTGTGTGTGTGAGTGTATATGTGTTTATGCGTATGTTTGTACAAGTTTGGACATGTGTTTGTATTGAGAGTGTGTTTATGTGTGAGAGTTTGTACAAGTGTGTTTTGAGAGTTTGTATTGTGTGTGCCAGGCGGCCTGCGTGACTGTAGCCGCACTTCATAATTTATACTCGAAAGCACTTGCTAGGAGGACCTAGCCGAGCCACAGCGGCAAAGGGGCACATTCTGTGACTACACGCTTACTCCTCTTTCTCCCCTTCTCAATCCCTCCCTCTCTTTTCATCAGTTCTCCTTCTTCTCCGTTGGATTCATCCTCCCAGCCCCGACCCCCGCCTGAACCACAAGAAACAGGAAGCCCTAGCATCTGGCCAACTGGACAGCAAAGTACACCTAGTGCTATGAAAACTAGCTAAATGTACCTAGGAGGCATGTGTGTGTGTGTGTGTGTGTGTGTGTGTGTGTGTGTGTGTGTGTGTGTGTGTGTGTGTGTGTGTGTGTGTGTGTATGTGTGTGAATGAATGAATGACACACATATAATCATGGGGCCCTCATCAGGACTGAATATTGCATGAGGTATTCTCACGGGCCATTACAGTGCATGCACACAGAGCGAGAGAGAGTGAGCAAGAGGGAGAGAGAGAGAGCGAGAGAGAGAGAGAGAGAGAGAGAGAGAGAGAGAGCAAGAAAGGGAGAGAGCGAGAGAGAGAGAGAGAGAGAGAGAGAGAGAGAGAGAGAGAGAGAGAGAGAGAGAGAGAGAGAGGGAGAGGGAGAGAGAGAGACTTGCACTGAGTGGCAAACTTAATGCACACATACACAGTTGAAGTTGCGTTAAGGTACACAGTTGAAAACACTAACATGAACACAAACAGGGGCAGTGGAGCTTGCAATGATGTGACCCAAGGCTGTCCTCAAACACGCGCACACAAACACACACTCACACACACACACTTGAGAAACATCTGCAGCTATAGATACAGCTTGGAGAAGGGCATAGAGCCAGAGAGAAAATTAATTAGAGAAAACTGAGAGAGTATTACGAGCACACATTACTCATTAGGACTGCGTGTCCTCGTCAGAAAGAGCGTGAGCCGATGAACTGTGTATTGGCTGGGTCTTTGTAACCGTGCCACCGGACCCCGGCATTGGCCGCCGACCACGGTCGAACTACTGAAACGGTGCACCCACCGACAGCTGTAAATATTTATCCGGAGTGAAATTTCACCGAATCGCTGCTCTGTTTGAAATCTAAGTGGCAGGCTGCATTGTGCACAGCCCAGTGAATCATATCTAACCATCTCGTGTTCAATTCATGAGAGGGCCATTATGTTTAAAGGGGTCAGCAAGCCACGTGCATATGCTCTGCGTTTGGTCCGAGCCGGGGCTCCTGAGAAGCCTTTCTTTGGAGTAAGCACAGAATGTACCTTCTATCATTCTACCCCAAAACTTGTAACTCCTCAAATGACGGATCACCCTGGACGGGATTGCTCCTTGTTTAAGGATTCCTTGCGATTTAAATTTGTTTCTTTTAGACTTTTCTGCATTGCACGCAGAGCACTGTATAATAACGTTTGGTCTGATTTAATACTCGTAGCACCACGAGTAACTTCTCCCAGTCGGTAAATAAAGTAATAAAGTCGTTGGTTTCTTTGCTCAGTTACATCTTGAGCGGTGTCACTATTCTGGCTGCCATTTTGTGCCAAGGAAGCTTCCAGATGGGCTGCCATACTTGTTCTCCTTCTCTTGTTGTTGTTGAGTCAGTCCTGAGCCCGGCTGTCCTTACCTCAGATCCCCCAGCAGCACCGAGCCCGCTGGCCTGAGACTGCAGCGGACCACATATGACTATATCTCCCACTAGATGATTAGACCTATTGGACCGGTGATTACCGACCGGGGTACACTAACCCTAATGTTGATTGATGCTGATCCGTTAACGACAGAATTAGACGTTTGCCTCAGATTCTTTCATTTCAAAATCCTAGGCTACTACAATTTGAATGATGATGCTCAATTATGGTTTAAGGGTCGACGAAGGGGCACTTGAACTGTAATGATGGGGTTGTGGAGGAACATCAGAGGAAAAAGGTAAGGAAACACTGGATTGTTATGATCCAGATTCAGTAGCTCAGAGCCTGTAAAAGATGGCTCTTTGAACAGGAATAAATATAATGCTGGATGAGATGACAGTGCTGGTGGTCTGTAATGGTATTGCTTACCTGGACAAAATTCAAAGACATTGTGATCAAAATATTGTTGAGTAGGCTTACTTAGGTGGCACTTGACTGGATGATGGGGAGGAATAATTAGATCAAATTCAAACTTTCCTCTACTGAAAATGACCAATATAAACTTGATTTGATTGAGAGAACATTTTCAGTTTGTTCAACATTGTTTTGCAGAAGTCACTGAAAAACAAATATTTCATTTATATTTAATTCAATTATATTTCTGTTATGCTCAAGATCGCGGTCACCATCTACAGTTTTTGTCTACTTCCCATTCAATATTCCCCCTGACCACCGGTGTTCTCTACCACCGACGTTTACCTTCTCCACTTCCTGTGTTAAATCATTTTCTATGGCCTTATCTCGAGCACCCAGCCCCCCTGGCTCTCTGTGATTGGTTTACCTCGATGATGTCAGCATTGGTCCGGCTCTCGTGCGGCTCGTTGTACTCTGTGTATTTGAGCAGGACCTTGTCCATGTCGGTGCTGGCGTACTGGAACAGCTTGTTGGAGTGGTTGAAGATGATGAGGGCGATCTCGCAGTCGCACAGCACGCTCAGCTCGTACGCCTTCTTCATCAGGCCAAACTTCCTCTTGGTGAACGTCACCTGGTGGGGGGGAGAGAGAGAAGAGTGGGGGGGCGATAGAGAGATGGGGAGAGAGATAGAGAGATGGAGGGAAAGAGAGAGAGAGAGCGAGATGGAGGGGGGGAGACAGAGAGATGAATGGAAAGAGAGAGAGGGAGAGGGAGAGAGAGGGGGGGAGAGCGAGAGAGAGTGAGAGGAATGGAAGATAGAGAGGGATATGGGGGGGAAGGGAAAGGGAGAGATAGTAGAGACAGAGGGGGCGAGTGAGAAAGAAATAAACATGGTTAATAGGTTGAGGTAAGCAGGCTGTGGAAAATGTGAAAGTGGCACAAATGGTGCCAATTAGAGAAACAGTGAGAGTGACACACACAAACACACTAACACACACACATACACACATGAGAAGAAGAGCTGTTGGTAGCCTGCAGTTAGTTGAAGATGTAAACAGCAGTGCTCTGATGGGTTGGTTGTGGTCGGTTTTAACAATGCTCCTGCAACTCCTATTTACTTTATGTTTAGATTGAACACACACACACACACACACACACACACACACACACACACACACACACACACACACCCACACCCACACACACACACAGGGGTATATCAGCTCATCTCCTCTCTTCCCTTGTTTTTTTATCTCATTGTTTTTCTTTCTATCGCCCTCCCTCCTTCCTCCTCTCGTTCGCTCCTGCTCACTCATCGCTTCCCACTGCCACAAATCAAATTATATCGGGGTCGTATCCAAGAGCAACCGACTGCACCCTGCCCCCCCCCCCCCCCCCTTTCCACCTTATCAGGCTCTGCTACAGTCATCATACCAGTCTCTCTCCGTCTCTCTCTGTCTCTCTCGTAATTTTTCTACATCTCCTTTAATCGTTCCTGTTTAACCTCCATATCTCTTTGTATCTCTCTGACCTCTTTCTCTTTCCATTCTCTCTCAATAGCAAGCTGTTCAAGCTTTTAATGGTCTTATTCTCACGACCAAGAATCTATTTCTTACTGGCAAGAATAACCATGTAACATATCAGTTTTCATAATAATAATATAGGAATTAAAAATATCAACGTTTTCATTGAAATAATGACATTATTCGTTGTGACAATTTAACTCATATATTACAATCAACTTACATGTTGAATCATATTCTCTCAAGTACAATTCACTTCTTCCTAGTAAAAATTATAATTCTGCAGATAGACGCTAAGACCATTAAAAGCTTAAATGGTTTGCCAAATCTCTCTTTCTGCAGCTATCTCGATCCATTTCTCTTTCTCCTATTGCATGTCTTTATCTCTCCCTTGTTCTTCCTTTGTCTGAATGATTCCAATTTTAATTTCTCTCTCTCTCTCTCTCTCTCCCTCTCTGTCATACATATACATGCAAAAAATGTACATTGATAAAATGTGCCCAATTATTTTTTTACAATAAAATAAAATAAAGCAGCCGTCACCACCAAGTAAACTAACTTGGATTCTTCTGATTGATTCTAATGGCAGGGTAAACAAGCTGGCAGTAATTAACGTTAAGAATAGCACCCCCAGGTAACCAATGGCAACTAAAGAACAAGTGTTGTTCAGGAGCAAGGGGAAGGGGGGGAGAGAGAGTGAGATGATATCCTAATGCAGTTGTCATGTCTAAGCTTGCCTTGCACTTGGGTCATTGTTGCCCCCCCACGAGGGTGATACTTGTGATGGCTGTGCTGCTCCAAATCTACTTAAGTCCTGGGTTCAATTCCCAGCCTGGGTTTGTCCGGGTCGTTTGGATTGGTGTTTTCCATGTTTTTACATAAGCTATGATTATTCATAGAAGACGTAACAGCTGTATTATTTTAAGAAATGTCAGAGACTGCAATTAAATCAAATCCCCCAAACAGTCTGTAGAATGACACACTGTTTGATTTAGTGTCAGTAGCATTTTTCTCAAAATCTTGTTGAGAACAACAAACTAAATCCGTGAATAAGCAAGGAGGACCTACACCAACCTTTCAAGAACGTACACCCAGCTCTGCCTATCATATTTGTGTGCTTGAATTCAGGGTTCAGCTTCCACTAAATGTTAGTTGGAAGATGTCGTTTTGCAAGTGCGGTCGAAACAGAATCAAATGATCTTGTTTTCTTAACTGTCTTTTGAGAGGGCTTGCTACAGTCCTAAAGGACAAACAAGTCCTGGCACATACTCGGCTCTGAGAGTGGACCGTGTAAGAAACCGTTGACCTCTGAGGCACGGCGAGAGAGAACGTGAGAGAGAGCGAGAGAGAGAGAGAGCAAGAGAGAGACAGAGAGAGAGAGAGAGAGAGAGAGAGAGAGAGAGAGAGAGAGAGAGAGAGAGAGAGAGACAGAGAGAGAGAGAGAGAGAGAGAGAGAGAGAGAGAGAGAGAGAACTAGAGGGAATATTACCTCACCGACAAAACTCTCCCGACATCTGATCCTGGCATTTGGGCTCCATTAACCACCCAAGCAAGGACTGCCCCGCGCCGGATCGCGTTTCTCTTTCCTACGTGTGATTATGTATCTCCGAATAACAAGCCGCCACTGCACCCCCACCCACCCCCCTGGAGTAAATGTCCCTGGCCGTCCCCTCCTCCCTAATGTCCCTGCTTTGGAGCTGGCTCTCTCTCTGAGATTAATGGATGGTGGTTCGGGCCCCGGGGCCACCTGGTGTCCAAACCTGCTTTGGTTGTCGCCAGCCAAGTGCATACTCACTCCCTCTTTCTCTCTTTATATTACAGCGCAACCACCTCCTCCAGAAAACCCATAGCAGTGGTACAAAGTGCACTCCATCACTACTACCACTCGCTCTCCTCACCTTTATTTCCAATCCCCTCTTCCTGTCTCTTTGTCCTTCTCTCGATCTTCATCTCATCTGCTTCCCTCTTTTCTCTCTCTTTCTGTACTTTTTACAACTCTCCCACTCTCTGTCCATCATTCATCCCTCCCCTTTCTCTCTATTGTTCTTCTCTTTAAACTTTCCCTTCCCTCTCTCTCTCTGTCTCTGTCCTTGTACGTCTCTCTGTCTTCCTCCCTCCACAACTCTCCCTCTACGGTGGTGTTTCTGTAAGGTAGAGGTGTCGCATCCATTATCCAATCTGCTCAATGGAGCGCAGCCATTTTACCAGTGGACTCATGGACTCAGATGGATCACTTACCCTTTTATCTTACTCTGACAATGCTGCCCCAGTAACCAGAGTCCCACAGCCCACAGTGTGTGTGTGTGTGTGTGTGTGTGTGTGTGTGTGTGTGTGTGTGTGTGTGTGTGTGTGTGTGTGCGTGTGTGTATGTGTGTGTGTGTGTCTTAGGACTTTATAGAGGCCCCTCTATTCCTGGGGGGAGGGGGGGGCATAACGACCACACGAACGTTGTGAATATAGGATTGCATTTCTTCTTTGCTTGTTCGAAACACAACTGAAAGGCAACTCTCACACACACAAACACATACACACACACACACACACAAACACACACACACACACACACACACACACACACACACACACACACACACACACACACACACACACACACACACACACACACACACACACACACACACACACACACACACAAACACACATGGCCAAACTAACTGTGGGAAACAGTTACAACAAAGATACTTGTGGAAATAAAGATGGGGCCTGAAGGTGTGACATCAGCACTCACAAATGCACACACAAACACACACATACCTCAATCCCCTCAGTTTCACCCTTTACAGCAAGCAAATAGGCCACCATGGAGTTATTGAATGAGAGAGAGAGAGTGATAAGAGAGAGAGAGAGAGAGAGAGAGAGAGAGAGGGAGAGAGGCAAGAGAAAGGGAGAGGCAGATGAGGTAGAGCGAGGGAGATGCGATGGAGAGAGAGAGAGCTCACCTGTCTGTTGCGCTCGTCGGTGATCCTTTGGATTTGGATCTTTTTCCTCCCCATGGTTGCGGTGTGGTGGTGGGATGGGACAGGGGGGGAGGAGGGGGAGGCAGAGGTTAGAGGTCACAGAGGACCTGCAAAAGGTGATTCTGGTAGCTACTCTGACGCCCTCCAGGCGATGGGTGTCAAAGCCAGGCTTCAGTCGCCCTGCTGGTCGGTGTTTCCGGGCAGCAGCGGGGAATGGGGGTCGGGTGGTCCGTAACCCCAGGAGCTATGATGCGAAGAGGGAGCGGGTGGGCAGAAGGTTTGAGGGGGCGCTGAGGGTGTGTCCGGCCACGTCCCGTCTCAGATGGCGGTCCACATTGTGGAAGGTCGTCGTCTCACCAGCTTCACTCGGGTCCTCACACCGGCTCCTTCAGTAGTCGTCACGCGGCCTCTGCAGAGCAGCAGGGGAACAGGGAGAAGGAACATTGGTCACAAACCCGGGAAAGAAACACAACGGGCCAGCTAGATGAGCATTATATATATGTGCCTCTCCCCCCGCAATATAACAGGGACTAGACCCGACCTAGCATGGTAAGCTCAGCATCCACTCTACACTCCGAGAACAGGAAGCACTGCTTGTTGTTCATTTTTTAAATTTTTTTTTAGGTCCAAGCAGAACACGAAAATATGTGTTGTGTTGTTTTAATGATGATGACGGGTACTTTGGGAGGGGGGGGGGGGGGAGGTTGGGGCTCTCTGGTTAAACAGGAAAACACTTCTCAGGGGGATTGTGCTTTCCGTGAGAATACAGTGACGGGGGAGGGGGAGGGACGACTGGCGGTGCGCGCACGGTTGAGTGTCGAGGCCCTCGGGGGCCCGCGGGGGAGGAGGGCTGTGCTGTGTCAGCTTCATTAGAGCCATCCCCGCCACATCACTGATCTGCCGGTCGCCCGCGGCAACCGGCCGGCCCATGCCCCGGACTGGGCTGACACACCGAATGTGTGTTTTCCCCCCCAATGGAGTGCAGGGCTCAGCAGAGTGCAGCCTGGCGTCGACTGCGCTACCACGTCGTGTTTTCATTCGTTGTTTTATTGCGTTGAAGGCCGTGATATCAGGGTAAATAAACAATCTGTGCTTCAATAAAGGTCTGTTTTTTTCTCGAGAGTATTAAAGCCTGAAGATGGTATTTCGTATTGACCGGCATTGCTCGAGTAGGTGTATTGTTCGGAAGGCAACGTTCGAAGTTCAATGATAACATTATGTTCCACGGCTGAGCAGAAGCAATCCCCTGACATGACATCATCATGTCATTCCAGGCCAGAGAACTCTTCTCCTGACGCCTCATTGACCCCAAGAACGAATAACGAATTATAGACCCGCAATTGACTATTGTAACATTGTATCGGAGCTTTCAGTCAATCAATACTACCTATTTCCTCCCGGCTACGCTTTGTTAGCTTACCTGAGATGAACCGATTCAATTCGACCCAAGAGTGACCCAAGAGAGGGCTTGCATTATCATGTAGGTTTCACACGCTGTTCAGTGAGGATGCTGAACACTCTGCTGCCAGCAGCCATGGCGGCTCTGTGGGCAGGCATGTGATGTGTAGTTGATTCGCTCCCGTTCTAAAAAGGGAAAGGTGGCGACGAAAGCATCTGCACTTCCATGAATGAAAGCGCGTCCGGAGGAGGGACAGCTACAGGGTTGAGGGCCATTTTAAGCCTCACTACTATTTGTAGTTCAGCCTTAAAAATAGCGGCACTCTATTTTTACTGTGTGTTTACACAGAAATACACTGACAGTGGGAGCCGAGTCATTGCATTAGCGTCGGGAGCATCGGAGCCTAGAGTGCAGCACGGGCCGCACAACATTGTTTGCATTCCCTCTACCTGGGAGAACCCCAGAAGTATGTGGCCTATTTAGACTCGTGCTGCTGCCGGAACAAACACTGAAGGATTCTGGTGCCGTGACAGTGACGCTGCTGTGGGGCTCCCAACGCATGCTTGCTTTGAGTGGATGCAATTGGCTTAGCCGTGGTGATGAGTTCCCCATGAATTATGCACTAGGATGTTTGGCTCTGAGGCTTCGCCGGGTGGAAGAGGGGATGTACGGAAGGATGGGTGCTGTTAGTTATGTTTGTGTCATACGTTGTATTAAAAGGGCCTTGATCTAGGTGTTGGAAATGTTTACATTGCATGCAATATGCTCATAAATATATGTGCTTAACTTTCCAACCGTGTATTTTTTTCTTTTTTCATAATAAATTCATTTAGACTACTTAACTTGGTATTTCCATGAGCCAATATTTTCATTCCATTACTGTATGATCATTTAAAGACAATCAATTATAATATTGAATAATGGAAATGCCCAATTATATAAGCAGTAACACTTTCCCCTCATAACGTAACATAGCTTCAAAAGAACAACAGAGGTGTTTGCCGTGAACTTGATTACAATCCGCTGATAGCAGATCAGTTTCCCGCCCGTGTGCAGCAGCCACAACAATCAAGCCAGGAAATTGCACCGGCAGCGGAGAGGAAACATTGGTCCAGAGTTCAAAGACAGCACTCAGTGGGATTTGTCTTTAGGGCTGCAGGCTGATCACACATGAAAAGGCTGCTTTATCTGCCCAGGGTGGTGAAGCCTCGACCTTTTTACCCTTGATGCTGCCGAGGCTCACTTCCCATGTCTGATGTCAGACAGAATCTCTGCTCTCACACAGAAAGGGACAGGGGGCCTGGAGTGTGTCTGCCGCTTGGCCGAGCACACGAGCGTGGCGGAGGGAACAGGCCAGGGCACAGACAGATAAACACTGATAACAGGGATTCCACTGGGGGCCCATAATAGAACCCTGTGAGGCACCTTGCTTTGTTTCTCTTTAGTCTTTGGGTTTCAACAAGGTGTTTGCATCCACAGGTGGGGCCCGGTTGATATCGTGGATCGATTACAATGTGTGTGAATTGTGGATAGACTGAACCATTTGAAAGCAACCTTTGGAAATGATGGTTGTCAAATGGTGCCCGTAATGTTAAATTGTGTCGTTGAAAAGGATTGCTTTGTATACAGATGTCAAAACACTGACAGTTAGACTTTAAGTTATTCCCCTGAATTAGGACTTGGAGGTTCTGTATTGAAATGAATTCTGCGAGTTAGTAATTGTTTTCTCCTTCTATGGGTTGAAATGTAATAATCTCAATGCTATGTTGGAATAACTTTTTGGCGCTTTTGTTGCTTTTATATAAGGCCTCTAGGGTTCTTTCGAAATGGGCAATATCATAAAAGCAAGTTCACCTATTTTAATTGCCCTATTTTACTTAAACTTAATAGCAAATTATGTGGATTATGGATGATAAAAAATGTCACAATCATGAATCAACAGGAGTAATAAAACATACCCACTGGCATAGCGAAACGCAGAAAATGCATTTGAAAAAGAAGAGCACTGAGCTTGAACCTATTTTTTATGAACAAAGCATCACCTAGCCCTCATCAAGGATTGAAAAGAAGCACTGGGAACAACATTTCCCGGTAAATAAATAAAATACAACGTAGACACACTGAGCTTCATGTAGGGCAGATCAGGTCACAACCAAGGGGAAACTTTCAGCAGAGATCAGCCCATGAAAGAACAGTTTGAAAAATGCTCCATTATCCCTGACATCTGTTGCAGTTGAGCATTTCATAGCATCATAGACTTCCTTTTGAAGCCACTTGTTCAGGAAGTGACACGCTGCTAAAGCCCCAGCCCTTTACTGATTCAGAGAAAGAAATAGCCTTTTATATACATATTTATATATAGTTACATTTGTAGAGAGCAAATTAGGCCTGCACGTTTTGGACAATTGACCTTACTGCAATTATTTTAATTCGCCAATTATTTTGATTTGCCATTGCGATACTTTGTTTATCTTGATAAGGCGATGCAATAATGCCATTTAAAACTGGAAGTAGTGCTAGGTAGATAACCTGATTGCCTGAATTAAAACATCCTCCTGCTGACCTTTATTTCAGAATATTTTTTGCTACTTAGCCAGACAATATTGGCAATAGGATTGCATTGATTCCTTGTGTGCATTTCAAAATATTAGCAAAGAAATCCACATTGCAGATTTGGCAGTAAAAGTAAAACCTCTGCGATAAAGGTGCTGAAGCCATTCATATTCAATACAAAAATGAATCACGCAGCTATTGTGCAGCCCTACAGGAAAATGTACAGCTCTGCCATAACCCTCAATTACCAAGGACCAATCAGGGGTTAATTGCCCTCCCTGAGGCAATTAACCCACAGTTCAGTCTGCAAGGGCAGCATGAACTGTGGATAAAGAGCAGATTGACAAAGGCACAACGTTTCTCTTTTCCCCCTCTGGCCTTCGACTCTCTCTCTCTGCTCTAGGGCTGACCAGTCCAGACAGTTCCAGACCCACCAGCGCCACTCTAACAGACATGTCTAGATGTGTCAGCGGCTACGGGAAAGGGAGCCGGTACCGTCTGAGTCATGACATACAGGACATGAGTTGGTCACATGCCCTCCAACACTGGCCTGGACATAATGTGTTGGTGTTTTTTTTTAAAGGGACACGTCTCTACATGTCTGAGCCATGCGGTGTGTTCAGAAGTGACCCGCCGTGTTAAAGGGCCCCTATAATACCACCGGCCTACCAGTTGGCACTGGCTACTGTGTAGGCTGAGAGCCTGATCTAGCATTTATCTAGGCGAGCACTCCCACTTTTGATAGGGCAGATTTTGAAATGGCTTGTAATGGCTAACCAACATCAGACCTAGTGGTAAAATACGGGTCCTTTAAAAGTCCTCACTCTTGAATCATTGATATTAACGATAATTACCTTTTGAAAATGATTAGTGCTAAAATAGAATTGGAACCCAGCTTGAAAAAATCAGACAAATGTTCACACATAAATAAAGTTAATCTCTTAAGGTCTGGCACACAAGTTTATGGATTTTTGAATATATGAATACAAATCAAATATCCAAATATTTATCAAAAGCTCTCTGTTCCAAAATGTCTGGCAATCACAGATGTATATTGTAAATGAAACAAAAGCCCATACATTTTGTATGAATGCCAATGTTGACTGGTAACATTACCACATCAATTTATCATCCAATATCAGGGTATGTGTGTGCGTGTATTTGTGTGTCCATCTTATTCTGTGGCATAAGACCAGGCTGAAGCAGATAGATAACAGGTGGTGCATGTGCGTGTTTGCATGTGTTTGTTGCTGTGTATGTGCATACTGTATGTGAGTGTACGTGTGCAACGTGTGTGTGTGTGTGTGTGTGTGCATGTTTATGCGGTCAAATGCATGTGTGTGCGTGTGTGTGCACGTTTATGTGCAAATGTGTGTGTGTGGAGGAAGGTTGTCAGCTACTGGAGCCTGGCCAGACGGCTGCTGAGAAATCTATCACTTCATCCCCCCTGCACCAGCGTCTGCCAGGGCCTCGCCCCGGCCAGCTCCCACCCCCTCCGCCACGCTGCCAGCCCTCCAACCCACGCAGAGCTCGCCCTACACGGACACCAACCGCGCACGGAACCTGCATGGGAGGAGTGCAGCTTAAACACACTGCCAGGGCCATGAAGGGCCACTCCTGAACACAGAGAAATACAAACGTGTTGGATCCCGGTGGTGTGTCGGTGCTCCTGCCAGATGTGCCGCTCTGTTGGCTTCTAGTCACCGATCTGTTTCAATGAGCGGGGAATGCCAGTGATTACAGCGTTTACCCCGAATGGTGTCCGTTTCCAGTAATGCGCATAATAGAGCTGCGAGCGACGATTATTTTCATCGTCGATTAATCAAAGAATATTTGTAGGTATTAAGTAATATCCGATACCTTAACAAGTTACGTGTCAATTTATTTAACATGTAACTTGTGATGTCTTAAATGTCCTTGCTTTATCTCACAAGTACAAATAAACCATTCCTTTTTTTTAATATTTGTTATTTGTACTTGATAAAAATAAGATTTGATTAATTTTCAATTACCATCAATAACACAACTTGTCATTGTAGCTCTAGTTTACATTTGTCTTACTTAAGGCGTACCTCGACTTAAAACATTAAGTTACTTTCTAAATAATATTCCATGGCTAGTCAAAAAGGGACCGAGCCAATAGGCTTAGGCATATCAAATTCACTGGCCCACATCCAAAAAACATGTGATCCTATGGGGTGCGACACCTAGTGGTTCAATCCAGCTATAATCTCTGACCTTCAATATAATGTCAGAACGTCCATATTTGAGATCCATTTGGGCTGGTTAAACGTCGTAGAGGCTAGTGTTCAGGGTGAGGCAGCAGACATGAGACCGTATGGTTGAGAGACCTGGAGGCTTCAGGTTTCACAGCTAGACGCCTGGGCCATGGCCTCTGGAGCAGGACACCAAAATGATAGATCTACCTGTCAGTCTGAGGTCCAGGCCGATCAATACTTCAATACCTTTATTCAGCCCTCTCCGTGGTCAGGGTGTGTCTGTGTGTGTCTGTGTGTTTGTTTGTTTGAGTGAGTTTGTTATGTGCTTTCAGGTGAATGTGTATTCATAGGTGCATGCATGCATGTATGTGTGTATCTATGTGTTTGCATGTCGGTGTGCCCAATCTCATCCTACTGTGATGGAAGAAGCGACCATCGGGTTGACGAATGAGGCCGTCAAACGTTCCACGTAAACACAGTCACCACCGGGAATGGAAAAAAGCGAAATGTGCGGCAGGTGAGCACATGATGTGGGGGAGGGCGAGAGAGAGAGAGAGAGAGAGAGACACAGGGAGATTTGCCACCTGAGGTTTATCATGAACCACATGGCCGCTGGCTCAGATGGCCTCGACAGGAGGAGCAGAAGAATCCTCCGCCACAAACCCTTGGACCCACACCAAAGCAGACAGAAGCCACCAAATGGGAGGATTTTCTAACTGGGCCGTAGAATTCTCTCATCTGACCCGATGGGAACGAGCTCGCGGGCCAACCTTGGGGAGGGGAATGACAGGGAGGGAGGGAGGGAGGGAGAGAGAGAGGGAGGGGTGTGCTCTGCCAGCACCAGCTGTGGGATATTTACAGAACTGTGTCCTCATGTTTCCAAGCAACGGGTCGGCCCGCCGCCTGCCGCACTCTCTGCCTGGTGACCGACCCGCTATGCCTCCCCGCTCACCCAGGCTGCTCGGTGGGCAGCGGGCTCAGCCTGACCCGGGGGCTGAACAGACCGGGCCGGGTCCGGAGGTAGAAACCTCCCGAGAGGAGTACGGATCAGAGGAGCAGGGGCAGAAGGAGAAGGCATAGCTGGGAACGGGGAGAGGAGCAGTGACGGTCCCTACGTACGCACTGCCAAGACAGGCAGAGCAACATGAACCACACCAACCCCCCACCCTCGGTGTCTTTCTTGCTCCTCAACGTATCCAATCATGGCTGGATCTGGGGAGAGGTGTGGAGAGGAGATGAGGTGTGTGCTGTGGGTGGATGGGAGGGAGGGAGGGAGGGAGGGTGGGCGGGAGAGAGGGAGGTTGGGAGGGGTGGGGGCTCTGTGTTCTCTTCCTCTCTTCTCAAGAATCCCGCCCCCGTCTCTGGGCTGCCGTCAATACTGCAGTCAGCCTGAGCATGCACGTGTACACACATACACACAGAGTCAAACCCACACACACACACAGACACGAATACACAAACACAAATACAGTCAAAAACAAAAAACTGAAAAGAAAAGAAAACCCATGTCTATGTATATGATATACACAACCACTCACACTCACACTCACACTCACACACACACACACACACACACACACACACACACACACACACACACACACACACAAACACACACACAAAATAAAACAATCCCATGCACTTTACACAGGGCACGCTCTATGACACAAAGCCTTACGGAGGAATACACCTTTGGAAAATATAATCACAACACAGTCTACGCCCATGTGGACACACACACGCAGGGCTCCTTTTGTCGAAAACATTCTTGTTGGTCTGGAGGCATGCAGCCCAGAGACGTTTGGTGGGTCATCCCAACAAGGTGCAGGGTTTGTTGTTGACACATAGACGTGCCCTTTTCTAAGAAAACTTGAGCATCAGCTATGCAGTTTGACCAGTCAGGTCACATCAATGTCGCCGGTACAAACCGCCAACAAACACACCCTCTGACAGGGGATAACGTTGTGACACACATAAGAGAAGGATTTCCCTGCCCTCTTTCCTCCCTATTCATTTTTCAACAAAAGTAAACACGTGCTTAGGTTGTGGTCGTGCATATGATAAAGCAGAGATAGACCCAACATAATTCACAAACACGCTGGCGAAAACCACTAAACGTAGTGCAATAAATACATTGCAAAGAATGAGAAGCCTTTTCTATTTCTCCAGAAAACTAGACTTTGCTTTAGGATTTAATGTTTTTCTGATTGAATCGATCCACACAAAGGCAAACTCTCACAGAAACACAAACACAGACGCACACTCCACTAAGGTCACCATTGATCTAAGCAGAATGCTACATGGCCAGGTCCCCAGTTGTACTTTCAGTTGGAGGAGTCCTGTGAAGCAAAGGTCACGGGCTAGCCGTTGTGTCCTGACCAGGTGTGCATTAGAAAAGGGCATGGATCTATTAGTTATGGGCACCAATATATAACAAGTCTCACTGAACTATGAGACACCACCCACAAACCACACAAGAAAACAAACAATGGCATTTCATGGGTGGAACACATCGGTGGTTTCCAGGTCCATAGAATGTGGCACGTCATTTACCTCTCATTTACCCCTCTTCTAAGAGGATAACTACAAAATTATCTTTACGCGAGACCTACTGACGTGAGACCTAATACGCAAATGAAAGTGTATTTTTGGGCTCATGAGGAAGCACTGCAAAGAAGAGCGCCAAAGAGGGAAGGAGGGAGAGTGCGAGAAACGGATGGAGAGGGACAGTCCTCCAGACCTAACAGTGAATGTGATGGTATCGATATGACATGACGGGGCAGGGGGGGGGGTAGGCGGCGCTCCAGAGATGTTTACCAGGATGACGGCGTTGGCCGTCACCAATCCAACACGCTCTCATCAAGGGCCCCATAAAGGAGACAGACAGGCGGAGATCAAGATAGACGGCCACCTAAAAATAGCCATTAATCAAGGGATGCCATCGAGCGTGGCTCCATTTCTATGAGCGCACGTGGAAGAGGTCGGGAATATCAATGAGCGGAACGTGAATCCCAAACGGGGTGGAGAACGCCGCCAAAGTTATTCGCAATAAAGCTTTTTACAGGCTCTGAAAACCCTTTTGCGAGGGTTGAAATGGCTTTGATAATGACACTGTGTGTCGTGTTTAGAATTCTGCTTTCACCTCTTTCCTCGGGAAATTGCCTCAAGTTCTTCGCGGCAGATTATCCCCCGCTTGGGATAACAAGTCTTTAAGCGTGGCACTGATGGTACACATGTGTGTGTGTGAGGAATAGCAGGCAGAAGCCTTATTGGTTTGCTTGGTGTTTGGGGTAAGTGCTGTACCCTAGAAACATCTAAAAGGGGGTCCTACCAGGCCAGACCTGTAGTCATGGACCATTTCAAGATCAGAACAAAGCAGTGCCTTAAGTCTTGCCCACCACCTCCAGACACTGTTTCAGACCAGAGAGGACCAAGAGCCAAGTGTCTTCGTCATCAATAAACTTGCAAACGAGACTAAGACTACGTTAGAAAAGCTTCACAGTGATAGAGTTGCCCTGAAAAACTCATTTTCTGTCATTATCTCACCATTTAACCGAGGCTTACAGCGGAGAGCCAATTGCATTGTGGGACTTGGAAGGGTTGGGCTCCCGTAATCACAGATGGGCTTATTGAGTGCAGTCGATTACAGTTTGTCAGCTGTTAGGATTTGAAGGTAGCCCATTTATCTTTCAGCGCAAGCAGGCATTTTGAAATATAATAATCACACTGTAATTTCCCGATTGAGCTTGAGGGATGTGGTTGGTAAAATAGAAAAAATGTTTACCACACATATTTGTCTCTCACAGTTGACTTCTCATCAGAAAACGTGTTTGAGGCTCTACCGAAACGCAGTACACATAAATCACCAGGCCACTCTCAGCCATTAAAATCATTCCCCTAACAATGTCCCAATTCAAGACACCAAGAATCCTCAATTCACTATTTCAACACACTATACATTGAAAATGAGGAGCAAGCACCCCCCCCCCCCCCCCCCCCCAAGTGGTTTTACTGTGGTCAGGAAGGTGTCAGCTCGGTGGTAGATTGCCCCACAAGTCACGTCACACTCCCTGCTATCTACCTCATAAAGCCCCCCGAGGCGCCAGCCCCAGCAGACCACCGATAGCTACTGGGACTGATTAGGGCCCAGAGGGTCTCAAAGTGGGTCGCTGGGTGCCTCGCAAAGGGCCCTTCTGGAGGGCCCCGTGAAAGGTGTCCAGTGAGAAACCAAAGGGCCATTTCACTGGGTTAATTGGCCACGACGACAGGAAGGGGTCAGGGACTCGATTTCATCAGCAGAAATCCTACATAGTCATTACGGGTAAGAGATACCATTTTGGGGTTTAAATCCTGCCGCTTAAGTAATATGAGTGACACACAGTACATTATGATACAACATCAATAACAGCCATTACATGCCATTATGTATATGATGTCTGAGACCTGTTTGTTCCTGTAGACTGGAATCCATACTAAATATGACAATTAAGCTCAGACCGGGCAGCTAGTGATGAAGTTTTACATATTGCAGGGGACTGTTTCAAATGCTAAAGGTCATAACATTAAGCCTTCCCCAAAAGCCTTGAAATACCAGTAAACACGGAGAGAAACCTCATATATATTCAGTAACTGACACCCCGCAAAGGCGGTTGGAAATTATAGCCGTCTAAGATTTGTTTCAAATCAACCGACATTCGTCATGAAGCCAAGCTTCAAATCGAAGCGCTTACCGTCAAAATGCTGAGACGCTGGCAGTGTTCAGTGAACAAGCTCGGAAACACAATACCTCAACAAAAACAGGAAAAAAGTCGAATTTCTTGGCGTAGATTTCCTAGTGAACAGACAGAGAGAGAGAGAGAGAGAGAGAGAGAGAGAGAGAGTGTTCCTGGTGCGACTTATTCCCAGTTAGAGACCAGCGAAGCCCATAGTCCCGAGGAGAGCGGGGTGCTAACTGTGATCAGCACATGTGTTATGGTGTCACCGGCTGTTGAAACTGACAACTGTTAACAGAGAGCCTCGCTATGGACTGCTCATACCCC
>NC_136934.1:36601138-36646138 GCF_949987615.1 Pollachius pollachius
AAATCCATTTAACGAAATGAAGAGAAATGGCATCAAAACCTAAGTGACACTTGCCATAAATCGTGTGGACAGTTTCTAATGGACTGTCAGGACTGTTGCGCACATGAAACACGACAGCGCGTTGTGCCGCAGGCTATAACGCGTCCCCGCGTAAAGTCTATGGAATACGGCTGTAGCCGCGATAAAAAACTATGTTTATATGATAAGGAGGTTGTAACTTGGCCAACTGCAACACGGCGTATCCCTGACAATACTGAAAGAGGCGAAGCCCCGGACGAGTTGCGAATATCCCAAGACTGCATCATCAACTGTCTCAAAACGTATTAAATACAACAACACAGCCACGATAATACGCTCGAATAGGCAACAAGAAACACGAAGGTAAAAATGATCAACACAAGCTTGTAAAGAAGTGACTTACCAAGCAGCACTGTATCCACATCTGTTTGGAGACAGGAGATTTCAACGATTTACACCTATACGTATGTAAAATGTACAGAGTTGGTACAACGTGACCACAAACTCTCTAGAGTCACAAAGTCACTAGGCTGTCAATAAAATAAAATATTTCCTCTTGACGTAGAGGGTAACTATTTAGTTATATGGCAAATGATACACTGTAAATGGTGTCTAATCTATCCGGAGTGGCATTGCTTTATGATTGACATGTGCCGGACCAATAGGCGTGTGCTGCTCACGTTGCTTAACCAATCAAGACATCAGCGGCGAGTACGCGGAGTAGGAAGGACTGATGGCGACATCATGTGTTAATAGTGTATATCCCTCCGCTTCTCATGTTTTGAAAGCTTTAGATCTTCTATTCCTGTTTGTTAAAGTTTGTTTTTCGTAAATGAAATCGCTCTCTGTTATAGTTATATTCTTAATATCAGTGTGCAATGGTGTTACTAGTTTGTTAAGGAATTTGAATAAAATAAATGCAAGGATAATTTTAATCATAAAATCATAAAAAATATGGTGACAATGTCAACATCGTAATTGTCTCGAGATACAAAACTTGTGTTAAGGAGTCACTAATGTAAATTAAGATCCCCCCGATTGAACCTTAGTAAGTAGCCAGTAGGCATATAGCTACATTTAATTTCTAAAGACGCACAAGCCTAAACCATTTATATGTAAATCGAACTATTCATAGCTCTGAATTTAATAAAAAATATCATAAGAAATAACACATTCAGTGTCAGCAATATATAATCATTAAATTGGAAAACTATTAATGTTTAATTTGAGATAAACGGGAGTCCACGCAGAACGCCCTACTTTGTCTGTTGCAACCGGCGGAAGAACATGGTGTTTTCAGTGAGTCTGGTAGTAAGTGTTCTCGGACACAGCCTGCCGGAGCGCATGGCTCTTGACGCCGTGTTTTAATTACTGTTTACTTTCATTACTTTTATACTCACATTTGTCAACTTTAGTAGATGACGAAATGTGAACACAACCACTGTTTCGGTTACATTCTATACACTTTCACGGCGGGTCAGCCGTCCACTACGTCACTTTTCATCGGTCAAGAACAATTGGTTTGGCTTGGAGATTTAAAGTCGTAGTCAACTGAAAGGCAGTGTTGTTTTTTTGTGCAATCAGTGTTTTCTGTGCATGCGAATTACCTCTCATGTCAGCTTTTGACAAATATTGTTCTGGGCTCCGTTCTGACCTTATTCACTATACCTACTAAGTGTTAACAACTCTGATGTATCACTCTGTTGTAAAATCTCTATAAAGCAGACCCAGTTAACGCACAGCAATAGCAACGACAACACATGTTGTTTGTTGGTATACACTCTTTGTGTATTTCGTATGAGTGAGTCCAGTGTGTGGTCTCCTGTCAGGTGTCCATGTTCAGTGTCAGGGTTTCTAAGTTGTGCAACACGTGGAGAGACCACCTGCACAATGGAGTCGACTGACAGCTGAGCACTCTGCGAGCCCTTTATCACACACTGCAGCCTCGTGGTCCGCCAAATGACCAGTAAGCAATGGGGGGGGGGTTCACATGGAAAGAGACGGGGTGCTGCGGCGGAGCGAGAGTGGGAGAGAGAGAGAGAGAGAGAGAGAGAGAGAGAGAGATTACGCAGTGTGTTTCACGCTCTACGTAAGGAGCTTATGCGTTGGGGTTTGGATACAAACAGATGGGGAGAACTTCCTGCATGGACACTCCCCCCCACCCCCCAGATGGAGGGTCCGGCAGTCAGTTGCTGACCCCCCCCCCCCCCCCCCCCCCCCCAGAGTCAACTCACTACTGCAGGATCTTAATGAAAACATACACCCACAAGAGCAGTCTAATCTTCATGGGGGATATTGAACTAAAGTTGTTGGTGCCTGTAGCTATACCACTTCTCTGGCTCCCAGGCCAGAGAAGTGGTATAGGAATGTAATACAAGCCATGGAACTGTTACCTATTGGTTTGAATATGAAGCTTGGTGTTTTTTTCTGGATCAGGTACGTGGTTCCAAAAGGTGCCATCTGGGAATAGTAAAGTACATCCAAATTGGATGTTTTATCTTTGCTTTTTCTTGATTCATCCCCTCCTCAAGGGAGAGCGTTGTGAGATGAACTGATATTTGGATTGTGGTGTAGACCTACCACAAAACTAAACACAGCTGTCTTACAATACTTATTCTGGCCAATCCAACCTTTTTTGATGGCAAGGGACACACACACACACACACACACACACACACACACACACACACACACACACACACACACACACACACACACACACACACACTAACAGCCCGCACACAAACTTAAAAAGTGATTTGACTTTAAAAATGCTTAATTTACTTCTTTTTTGTCCAAACAACATTTTTATCTTACTACTACTTCTGAAATCTCCCTCTTCCTCCAATTCCACTGGTTCTCTCTCATTCTCTCTATCTCTCTCTCTTTCTGATTCTCTCTCTGTCTCTCTCCAAAAGAAAACCACTCACTAAGAGATACTCCTTATCTAACAGTTAGCCCTGCTCATATACATGATGTTCCTCTTACTAGATAACCCAGCTTCCTGTGAGGCAAGAGGAGAGCTTTCCAGGGATCAATAAAGTGTGATATTATATTATATGAGCGCCCCTGACTAACTGCTCTAACCCTCTAGATAAGGTAGCTTTGCTTATTTCATTGAATGTAGTTCAAATGGTCTATTTGTTATTGAAATGGGGCCATTTGTTTCATTTTATAATCAATATTGGAGCTTAATAGTAGCCCTATTTACATATGTTATAGTTTGTTTCCAAGTATCCTTTGTTCTTTTGTTTGTCCTTCCTTATCCTTTGTAGACCTACTACCCTTTATACAATGAGACCCGATTTCTATAAAAAAGGGGGATGGCATTTTTTTCAAAGAAATTACGGTTTTGTCGCCCCCTGTTGTAAAGAAAACGACCTAACAGCAACTTTTATTTTTTTTTTTATCCCATGTATAAACGCAGAAACATATTTAAGTTTCGTTAACGAGTAAAAAAAATATGTTGGCTGGGCCTTAGTAAAACATTATGGTACTATAATGGCCCAAAAGTTGCCCCAAGGTACTTTTTGTCTGTAATTAAGTTACGTCGTAATTTAGGTGCTCGTAGACATGACAAGGTTTTAATGAAGAGATGAGTCACCAATGTAACAACATCCATTTAACGAATCACCTGCTGGTTTTCAATGAATGCGGGATCACTTGTTTTTTAGACCATGTTTTCGGTTCCTATGCCTCCATCTCCAACCAAGTAGGAGTTGGACCACTACAAACGTTGTTTATTACTTTTTTGGGAAGAAAAATACACCCAAAAAAAGTGTTTTCATTTTTTTTGGCATATACATTAAAATTCCAACTCATATTGTGAAGATACCTAGAGAATATCAACCATTTATTTTTTAATTATCTTTTAGACTCATTTCTTATTTATACTACTGTCCTGTACTTTATGCTGTGTCGCCCAAATGTACTGTCTATGCTTATTAAAGTTCCTTGGTCTTATCTTTGTCTTTTCTTATCAGAGATGATACATAACTGCAAGTATTAGTCCCCCTACACAGGCTTCCCTCAGTGGAATGCATGGAAGGCCCGAAGTGTGAAATCCTGTTACATCATCCTCTGCGTCACGCTATTCCCCTGAGATTCATTTAAATCAGATTGGAGACATTAACAATATTCAAACACATGAGATTCATTTAAATCAGATTGGAGACATTAACAATATTCAAACACATACACAGTTCATAGCCTGCCATGCTCTTTAAATTTGCACTGTTTGCAAGATTTTCTGGAGATAAATGTAATAAAAGAATAATAAATAAATAAATAAAGATAAAGGTCAGACAGTATATTAACTCGAGTTGTCGCAAAAGTATAAAACTAAAGTCAAACTAAAACTAAACTCAAAATGAAATATTAGGTGTCATAGCAGTGTTTGTATAAGCATTTCAGATTTCCCCATTAAATTGAAGATGCAAAAGTTTTAATTACGTTGAAGAACTCAACCATTTTCACACCTTAGCTGTGAATTTTCACACAACTCCCACATTCATTTGCTCATATTTAGACAGCACCACAAACAGTTATACTGTATAGTCCTATAGTGGTGGACCCTATCTGCGTTTCTACTTGAATTGATCAATAACAACCCAGATAAGATATGTTTCCATCCCTTTTGAGATCGCTCAAAAGGTTGCAGACATCTGATATGAAGAAGAGGTGCAGACAACAGTCTCCTCATAACAGGAAACAAGTCTCAGATTACTCATTACAGCACATGCACCTATCTCTTGGATCCACTCATATGGTCTGTAGAGCTTCATATTAACACAAGAACCAAGGGCATTGGGCTCCGCTCATATTTTCTCTAGAGGACGCCAGATCATTGGGCTCCATTCATTTGGTCTTTAGAGGTCGCCGGGTCATTGGGATCCACTCATAGTGTCTTTAGAGGAGCCCAGGTCTCTGGGATCCACTTGTATGGTCTGTAGAACTCCATAATAACCTAAGAAGGTCACTGGCATACACTCAGCCCACTTTAATGTTTTGATTGGAAAATGGATTGGAATATGACCAACATGAACGATTTCGAAGTGCTATGGTGTGTATCTAAAGGGGTCTGGCGAAGCTCTGAGAAATGCTCATCAGAAGAGAATTATTGATACATGGTACAACTGCAGCTACTCACTCATATAAATACGACTTGTTTATGAGCTGTATGAGCTAACCACACACACACACACACACACACACACACACACACACACACACACACACACACACACACACACATACACATACAGACAAACACATTCAATAAAAGGAGAACAAAATACAAAGTGTTGTATACACATAATGACACACAATCACATAATATTCCGTAGATGATGTGTTTGACCTTTCATGATCAAGGCCTTCACCTTGTCCACTGCTGGCTGCTGAATGTACGATTTTTTCATGTGTCTGTCATGACAAACACGGCACGGTCTGAGACCAGACTCAGTTGTGGGGAATTAATTTGTGTTTTGTGGCCATAAACTTGTTTCTAAATGCTTATGTGCATCGAAACACACCATGCATGCTCACACATACACACACACACAACCACACACACACACACACACACACACACACACACACACACAAACACACACAAACACACACAGACACACACACACACACACACACACACACACACACACACACACACAAAAACCTACTCAACATTACACCAACACATTAGTGAAATGAAATAGTTTCATGTCTTCAGAAACTGTTCCTTCAACTGAAGGTCCGCATCAGTGGGACCAATAAGGGCCCTTGAGCCCCTCCACTAGGGCCTGTCATATCACGGAGCCCTGGATCATGCAGGCTGGATTACACTTTTAATCTAGAGAGACAGAATCCAAACGAGTCTGTCAGATGAACTTTTTCCAATCATTCAATTTGAAGTCTACTTGATAGCATGAACTTATAATGGGATGGAAAAACCCAAGCAAAGCCCTGCTGAACCACCACATCACGGCCTCCACATGTTATATCGAGCGTGTGATTTATCTGTCATCATGGAGACATCGCGGTCATTAGCCTGAACTGGTAAAAAACACAGTGTGGCTCCCATTGCCACCCATCTCAGTGCAGCGCTGCGTCCTGTATAATTCCTCTTGTAAACATCCAGTAGTGCAGTAAGTGTTTAAGCTGGCCTACCATTCCAAACATCCAGTAGTGCAGTTAGAGTAAGACGTTTTTGAGTGAAAAGTTGGAGGAAATGGAGACATAGAGGCCATTTTGATTCAATGGAGGAAATAACAATGTGAACGATGAGTGATTATGGTACTCGGTGATGATGATGATGATGAGGATGATGATGATGAGGATGATGATGATGATGATGACGAAGGCCTTAGTCGTCCTCTCCCCACCTTTCCTGGCTCTTCGTTTCTTGCTCTCTCCGCTTGCCTCCTGCCTACTTAGCCCTTTTGTGTTGACTCTTTTTCTCCCTTATATTCTTTTTATGCTGTCTGTGTCTGTCTGTGTTAAAGTTTGCATCTTTAAGTCGGGACAGTCAGTCTGTCTAGCTTTCACTTCCTCCTCCATCAGTCTCATTTGTATATCTATCTGCCTGTCGCTCTGTCCCACCCTCGTCCCCCATCTCAAGTCCCTCTTCCTCTTCTCCACTTGTTTATTGTCTTCCCCTTATCTCTTTCCCACCTGTCCTTATCAATTGTCTACCACTCTCCTCTCTCCCTCTCGCTCTCTCTCTCTCTCTCCCTTCCCCTCCTCTTCTCCTCTGAGTCAGCCAGCTGGTGAGTGTGCACAGCATGTGTGCACGAGAGGTGTGTGTGGGCGCAGCTCTCTCTCTCTCTCCTTCTCTCTCTAACTCTCTCTCTTGCATTCAACCTCTCTCTCTCTCTCTCTCTCTCTCTCTCTCCCATTCTCTGTCCCTCTCTCTTCCTCTCCTTTTCTCTATCTCCCTCCCCCTCTATCTCTCTCTCTCTCTCTCTCTCCGCTGACCCGCTGCTCCGCCGCACTCGGCTTCCGCAGCATCCCGTGCGCTGCCTAGCAACGCTCAGTGTCCATGGCGACGGAGCCAACAAACGCCCCCATCTCTCTTCAGCCCGTACCCCTGCAATTAGACGTTAAGTGTGGCAATCAACGGAGCAGAGTCACGGAAACCAGTAGCCTACGCGGTTAAAGGAAGCTCGAGAAAAACCTTGCCGTATCCAATGCTATCCAACCGTCCTGAGAACCAAGCTAATGTTATTGAATGAGAGAGAGGGCGAGAGAGCGAGGGAGAGACGGATTTCATTTTTAATAAGTGAAGAATACAGTAATATATTTATTAAAGTTTAATTGTGATTTCGTTTCAGAAAATACCATAAACAAAACAATGTATTTCTTGTTATAAGAAGCTGCATACAAAATATTTGTCTGTGTCTGTATGTAGTAGGCCTACTCATCCCTGAAAGTGGGACGAATTTCATTAAACTTTCCAATGAAAAGTATGTTATTAATGAGCTCAGCCGATGTTTTATTTGTTGATCTTATATCTTTGGTGATATTTATTCTGAATTATTCAGTAAACGGTATCACTTCCGATGGGCCTTCTTAACTGCAGCAGAACACATCGGCCAGAAGGTGGCAGTATTGCACAAATAGACAAAACCGTATGCCTGCTGTGGCAATACATGTCATGATTACAGTAACACCAAACTTTAGTCAACTTCATACTTCCTAAATGTTTCTTTCATTCCTTTCTTTAAGCTCCTAAAAGCGTTTTCTTCGTCTCTCATTTCTTTAAACAATGAAACAAGAAACATTTGCAATGCAAACACAACAACCCACTAATCATTAAGTCAATTTGGAAAGACGGATAGAAACATTGATTAGATATAGTTCAATACAATTAGAAGGCGCGCAGATAATTTAGATATGTATGCACGTTGACATTAAGTGATTTAATGTCAATATACAGTTCAGACATTACAGTAAAGTACAATATAGCTCAGTCATTTTAAATCATGAACAAAATTGCATGGGATCTATAGTTACCCACTTGGATGTAGTACTGTTACACACTCTGAGATGTAATATAATGTAGTAAATATTACAGGCCACGAGAGGGCGACACCAATCCATAAAAACGGCAGAGACTCAAAGACTGTAAGGCCCTTGTTGCTGATGTTGGGCCTGCGTAGACGTGTGTGCGTGTGTGTGTGTGTGTGTGTGTGTGTGTGTGTGTGTGTGTGTGTGTGTGTGTGTGTGTGTGTGTGTGAATAATAAACAATTATTCACGTTTTTGACATTCATGCTTAGCCAACGTAAAGTAATTTACCTGACCATAACCTTTTTGCTTTCAGGTTTAATTGCAGTACGTTTCTATAATGTATGTGCTAAGGGTTTGAGTTGTGAAGGATAAAAATCATTTTAATATTTCGCTTTGCCGCATGTTAATCCATAACCTGAAAGTAACGGTTAACATAAAGTCAAAGGTCTTATTCTCAAACCACTCCGTTGAGTGGTGGTATATCTAACAATGCATAAGGGTACAATATAGTTTACGATATGTCCAGTTAAGTTATAATAGGCTATCCAACATATCCCATGCTGTCTATTTCTTTAAGGCATGAGTATATTGAGTATAAGAGAGAGGTAAAGGGGTCGCGTGCACGGTGCACGCAGCGGATGTGCCACGTCATCGCCATGGCTGAAGGTAGGCCGAAGGTAGGCCACGATCTCTCGGGGGGGGGGGGGGGCACGTGGTTATTCCCCGCCTTCCTCCCGATTAGCGTGTGAACAGCGGGGCTTGTCCCTCCGCCAACCGGGGCCCTTTTCTCCCTTCTCCTCTTTGGAAGACCGCCTGCGCCTGGAATTTAGAGCCCTCTCACTTTTAATTTATGCGCATATTAATTGCACGCCATTGTGTTTCCCACCGTGGGATACAGCATGCAAATGTAGCGTGCATTCTGTGTACGGCTCCGTCTCCTTCACCCATTATCCGCCACGGACAGGTTTTTTTTTCTTCTTTCTCACCAGTTTAATGACTACATATGGCTGGGCTAAGCTTTTAATTTAGAATTAAAAGGAAAAAAGTTTAAAAATAAAAGTTTGTAATATAAGTAGCCTACTACAAATTAAATTGTGAATGGTAAAAATAAAAAATAGGCCTATAATAAAAACAAAATAAAACATGGTATTTAAACTATAGGCATAGCCTACTTAACTATATAAGAGATTGATTGGATTATTGGAAAAGTGTTTTATGGTATATTAGTGCAATAAGTAGTTTAAAAACATTCCCCCTACCCCATAAATGCCTAAATAGCATTAAAAACACACTTTTGGAAAATATCTTCTTTACAGTGGCATTTCACACAAAACTGCATTAAATGTAGATGTTAATACACACTACTTGATTAAGGTACTTAAATGTTTCTACGTGCAAGAAGTTAAGCAGAATAGACCTACATTATGAAAATAAGAAAATGTAGAAGTCGTATTCGTTTCATTCATTCAAACCCAAATGGGGGAACTCATGACGTAAGAGGATCTGAAATCAGGTTGAGATGCGAATATTAAATGTAGGCCTAAAAACCACACGCTCAATCACATTCCTATTTGATGGAGCTAAAGTAGAACGAGTGAGATGATCTGTAAACAAGCCAGCATGCAAGTAGGCTATGTTCTAGATTCAGGATTTTTTCTCAGCAAAATTCCCCGGGCAGCAAAGACCATCCCGCTCCCTGAAGATTCATGGCAGCGGCCTTGGTAATTCGCTTAATTAATATTCACGTTGGCAGCACAATGTGCCAACATTTCCGATTAACGTTAGATTTCGCTCAACAGTACATACGGTTATAGGCTATTGATAATTTATTAAAGAAGAGGTTATATAAATAAAGTGCAGGAAAATATTGACAAAATGGTTGTATCACAGCCACATTATCTAAATGAACTGGAAACCTTTGGAGACGTGTATCAGGCCTGGATGAAGCCAAACTAAAACGATCACCCGAATCAACCATTGAATACATTTGAAGATGGACGGAGAACGACGGGAGAACAAAACAGAACGAGGGAATCAAGAGGAAAATACCAATTTCAGACATATTATAGCTTGGAGATTTCAGCACGAGTTGGTGGACAGCGCCAGAAATAGTGTCTTTACCTGCCACGTGGGCAGATAGACCTGCCAGCATCTGCGCACTCTCTCTCTCTCTCTCACACACACACACACACACACACACACACACACACACACACACACACACACACACACACACACACACACACACACACACACACACACACAGACACGTGTGTACGCACGCAGTGATTAAGGGGTAATATGTGAAAACAATCAAGCCAATATGGTAGCCAGACGGAAATATTGGATATTTAATCCTATAATAATGGTAGCGTTCAGTTTAGAAATCCGGTCCCATTGTTTAAAATCTTAACTCCAGTGTTCTCCATGACATGAATCAGATAACACGGGGTATTTGTAAAATCCAGATTAATGTTTTAATCCCATCAAACTCCATATGCTCCCATATCAAGGATGTAATGATCACAATCGGTTTACATAAGAATGTCTGCGCGACAAAACAACTCGTCCGCTTTTCTTCCATTTCCTTTTGAAATATTAAGGGAAGGTGAACATCTTACTAGCAAATTAAAGTTTTCGGTACATTTTTATAAAAATGTAACTTAGGCTATTTCCTGAAATTATTATCAGAAAATGTGTGGAACTGTATCGTGCAAAGCTATTTCTGGCAATATTTTTTTTTTTTAGCAAAAGATGGAAAGATGGACCGACAGACAGATAAACCGATGGACTGCTGAAGCCCTTATTCAATCCTTTTTCTTTAATTTTTACTAACTGAAGTCAAACATATATAAATACAAATGTGAATATGAATGATTGCAAATACATTGTATTTCGAAATACCGGTACATATATGGACACACACACAAGCACACACCCGCTCGCACGCTGGAACTCACTCTTGTTCTCCTACAGAATGAATAAGTGAGGGCCTCATCCGGCCGTCATCCTGAAATGTGCTCGCGCCCTGGCACGTATGGGCCCACACGGTGAGCCTCTCTTTGCATGCCATCGTACCAGGGCCTCACTGCAATCCTATTATGGATGCATTAATTAAGCAATTAATTTTGCATTACGCATCACTTCATCATTCCCATGGATTCCGCAGAGATGAATCAGAGAGAGAGAGAGAGAGAGAGAGAGAGAGAGAGAGAGGGAGAGAGAGCGGGGGAGAGAGAGAAAGAGAGATAGATTGATAGAGTGGGAGATAATGAGAGACAGAGAGAGAGGTAGAGAGAGAGAGAGAGAGAGAGAGAGAGAGAGAGAGAGAGAGAGAGAGAGAGAGAGAGAGAGAGATTTTAAGCTTCAGTTTACAGGCTGTCAACCAGAACCAGAATCATTCCGCTCATCTCCACCACTTCCATCCTCTCGGATTCCTACAGAGAGAGAGAGAGAGAGAGAGAGAGAGAGAGAGAGAGAGAGAGAGAGAGAGAAAGCGAGAGAGGTAGAGTGGGAGATAATGAGAGACAGAGAGAGAGAGGGGGGGGGGTAGAGAGAGAGGGGGGTAGAAAGAGAGAGAGGGGTAGAGAGAGGGTGAGAGATAGAGAGAGAGCGAGAGAGTGAGAGAGAGAGAGAGGGAGAGAGAGAGAGAGAAAGAGAGATAGAGTGATAGAGTGGGAGATAATGAGAGACAGAGAGAGAGAGAGAGAGAGAGAGAGAGAGAGAGAGAGAGAGAGATTTCAAGCTTCAGTTTACAGGCTGTCAACCAGAACCAGAATCATTCCGCTCATCTCCACCACTTCCATCCTCTCGGATTCCTACAGTGTTTCTGCTTGATAATGATGCACATAGGTCGGCATGGGACTGTTGCATGGCTCACAAATACATGGGGGCCTTCTGCTGTGCAGGACCTGTGTTGGTTGTACTATATGCACACACACGCACACGCACATGCAAACACACACACACGCACGCACACACGCAAACAAACACACACACGAACGCACGCACACAGACACACGCAAACAAACACAAACATGCACACACAAACACACACACATTCACAAACACACGCATACACACACACATACAAATACACACACACACATACATACACACACACACACGCCTACATATACACAAACACATGCACACACACAAGCATACACACGCACACAGGCAAACAAACACACACACATACGCACACACACCCACACACATACACACATGCACCACACACACACACAAACACACACACACACACACACACACATACACACACACACACACACGCATACACACACACACACACACACACGCACACACACACACACACAAAGTAAAAAAAAATACCTACTTTTGCATTATCATGAAAATATATACAGATACATTGAGCCTGCTAGACAAATAATGAATTCGTCAACGGATATAATCCTATAACCAGCATAGGCATGCTATCAATAGCCTACCATCTTTTCTCGTTTTGTAATCAATAACCTGTAGCAGTCGGTGTGAAAATCAGCCTTTAATTTTCACTTCTACAACATTGAGTCTCAAAAACTGTAAAATTGTATACAAGATTTAAATGTTAAACCTGATCGGCATGGGTGGCGATAAACGTGCTCCATACGCCTTTGTTTCCCCTCATGCAAATCCCCCAAGTGTTAATATGAATTTCTGACTCATTAGCATTTATGCAAATTAGTTTCTAATTGCAACCGTAATGATTCTGGCGTGGGAGATTCTGCATCCGCCATGTTTGTTAAAGCATTTGACGCAATACATTTCCGAATGGACAATCTTGTATTGTCTTAAAATACCCGCACATCTAGCAGGTGTTGTCAGGAGAGTATGTCAGGACTGTGTAGGATTGTAGCATAAAATGAGGGAACATTTATTTTTGCAGAGCCAGTTTTTCCCCGACACATTGAAAATAAAACGATCGTCGATCGTCTGGAATAAAGAGCTTTTTTTTCTTTGGTCGATTTCGATCCAAGGACTTTGCTTTGAAACAATTTCAAAGGTGAGTTAGCGATCGGGAATATGTCAATGATTTTATTCAAATAAGGTGCCGTCATCGACAAATCTTCTGTAAATACAAGAAACAATCATAGGTTATAAAATAGATATGCGTATGGAAAATTGGGCGTCTACGGGGAAGACAACGGGCCAAACTTGATCTCGCGGGGCTCCTGGATGATGGAGGAGGACGGGGTCTGTGTGGCACGGGGAGGGTCTGTGCGTGTGCGTGACGGGCTCCCATGGAGCTCTGACAATATGGGCAGATTTAGGGGACAAAAGACCCCCAGCTTTGGGTTGCAGAGCACGTCTCGGATGCTAGACTGCCAAGACAAGGGGGGCGATTTATAGGTGGAGAGGAGGAGGGGAATTAAAGTCACCTGGGTGCCAACAGTTGCCCCCACCACCGCGTTTTGCCAACCTAACTCAGGGTTGTTTTAAATAATAAGAACGTGTATATATATTTATGTATTTAAGACGTTTAAAAGACGTATAGCCTATAAAACGTGTATATATACATTACACATTGTTTTTGTCATAAACATAATGCTTTTCATTGAAGGTGCAGGGTTGCCTATGGCGTTTTGTGTTGCATCTTCCATCAACCAATTCAGATATTTTTTTGTCCAATTTATATAACATTCCGTTTTACAACATAGGTATTTTGTCGCATCTACCAAGGCCCTTAACACATCCTTGTTAGTTGCTTGCAATTTTGATTTAATTCCTAATTTAAGAATTTAGTGATTCATAATTAAATTCCACAGCAAAGTGCTGTCTATTCTGCATCTCTCCTTACGCACATCGCATTACAATGAGATTTTACTTCGCCCATACATTTTTTTCACAAGGTGAGTTGGCATGAGATGTGAAGGCTACAGGCTCCATGAACCATTATGAGCAGGCCTCACCTGCAGTTTAATTCCACCTGGTCGTCAAGGAGGTCAGACCCAATTATAATAGATAAATACACGTTGTCTGGAAGCCTGTGACGTTTCTCTGCATCATAACTCTATGTCCTTTAATGAACGTGCCTTATATTTCCAATGTTATATATCTAGTTGGTTATAAATCCAGAAGACGTTTGGAAGCATTTTTAGTGATGATGATGATGATCGTTATGCATTATCATGAGTTATTTCTTGTAATTTTATAAAAATGAAAAATGACTCACAATGAAAGGACTAAGTCCACACCTACACACATACACAAAATTGAATTGGTCTTGACGTGTTCAAAAATAAATTTGTATTTTGTATTTTTATTTGGAAGACTAGGCTTATTGCAGCATAGTAAATGTAGGACTGCTCTTAATGAACTTAATGGAAAAGTTGTTCAAGTGCTGCCCTCTGTAATTGGCCTATGCATACAACAAGCCCTACAATCAGAGCTTCACACAAGTGTGTGTGTGTGTGTGTGTGTGTGTGTGTGTGTGTGTGTGTGTGTGTGTGTGTGTGTGTGTGTGTGTGTGTGTGTCTGTGTGTGTGTGTTAATATTGGCGCACCAAGTAGGCCTAATATAAAACCACGTGAATCAACGAATGGAAACCTCGTAATGGTGTGTGTTTAAGTTCGATCGGGGCTTACAGTCGACTTGCAAAGGAACGGTCCATGAAAACCGGTGCGGGATGAAAGGGGTATGTGCGTCCATGCAACCTACATGTGCACAACCAAGTATACATATATTTCGGCATGGTGATGAACTTGGGACGTGCCAGGGGCCCGTCCGTTTCCGTGCCCATGGGTTCTCAGGCGGTGGAGTTTAGTGGGGGGGGGGGGGGGGGCTAATGGTCCCCAGACCATTAGCCACTGTCGCACGTTCATTCCCAAAAGAACTGGGTTGAGGCCTGGCTGGCGCTGGTAACCAAGCGTCGCTGAGTTTATAGAGAGGAGGAAAGAGTGCAGAAGAAGAAGAAGTAGAAGAAAAAAAGCGTTTTCTGAACGGGCCCGGGAGAGAGAAACAGTAGACGTATTTAGAATCTGATCTCCAGGAAAGCGTCCAAAATTGGGAGAGAAAGAGAAAGGAGGGAGAGCATAACATTGGCCAAGAGAACCCCGACAACAAACCAGGACTGACAAAGTTGTCTATTTGGCAGTCGCGCCTCCTATTGAGCAAGTAATTTATTCAAAGGAGATTTTTATCCCCACGATTTGATTATTATGATAATCGAGTGACCTAGACCCCCTTTCTGGCTCTTGTCTCCGGGGTCTGGACTATGCAGTGACAGTAAAAGCTGATTTGCACGGTCTCACCCCCGGCGATACGCACTGGTCACATACCGCGACTCCCGAGTATCAAAGACCGGAGAGTAAGAATGGACAATGGATCACTTGATGCAGGCCTATATGAGTATAACGCAAGTCTCGCCTTGGGGGGGGGGGGGGGGGGGGGGGGGGGGGGGGGGGCGCTTTGTGTCAAACGAATACTAGTAAACTAGGCAAGATTACAAGAACATTTTATAATCCCACATGGACCAAACTGGGGCTTGTTTAAAACGAGGCAACCCAAAAGACCCAAGAGGTTCTGAGCAGAGGAGGGATCACAGACCCCCACAGTCCATTAAAGCTCCGTTCTCAACATAATAAACATGTGGAGACACAAATTCAGCAAAAGCACAACGACAATGTGTATAGCGTGGACAAACGATGACTATGATGGTCCTCATTCTTTTTCTCTGTTTCAAAATATTATCTCAGTCTGTTTAGTCCGACGGGACCAACGGGCAGCACAGCGCCAAAAATCATAATCACAAAAATAAATAGAGGAGCATAAAGCATTTCAAACCGAGGCCCGAGAGGGTGGAGACACGACGGCTCTGGGGTGGTGTCATAAAGGGGCGGACCTTAGCGCTGCTATATGTCATTCGGCAGACATGTTTGAACTTCACATATAGGCTACATCTTAAATGCGAGCGTAAAACGGACGTCGAGCAGTTCACTTGGCTCTCCGCGGGGGGAGGCGAGAGGCGCACCCGGGATATATATTAAGTAGGCTGTATGCGATCGAGAGCCGGGGAGCCCGCGTGCGGAAAGCTGAATGGATGGCGCCAGCGCTACGTCACCGCGCGCCGCAGCCACGCAGAGCTCAAGACAGCGCGCGAGCCGAGCGCCAGGCTCTCACTCGCTCCGTTTCTCTGGACTCGCACGGTTCACTGTTTTTGGAGCGCGTACTCGCGACCGTCTTGACTCGAACAATCCCGGGGGTGAGTATGATGGCATTGATCATGTATGTTATGTGGAACGCACAGGGAAGATGGTGTGATGGAGGTATATTGAGGATGCTCGTGCATATTCCTGCCTGAAGCGTGAGAACAGATAATTCATGGAATCCGAATCACACGTCACGTATAGTCTCGGATCGGGAGCCGAACGTGGAAACAGCAGGTGCATTTGGGCAGTTCTTTAAAATGATATAGTCCTCTGAAATGGGCGACTGGGTGAGGAGATGCTCCCTATGACTACATGGTAGCGTGATGATGGAGCGGCTCTCAGGACAAACAGGCGACATATGAGGCTGTGTAGGCTACGCCATGCATCACAACCGACCCTGGAAGTCACATAATATGATATTTTTTGTAATAGTTATTCCGGAGAACGGCTCGTTTGAATACGAATAAACGAATTCACGTATAAATTGTGCGGAAATTATGTTTTACAGAAAGGTCATGCCTAGAAAGTAACAAATAGGCTGTGCGATTTCTTTCAAATGGAAAGGAAAACCTTTATTTTTCTTCGTTTATATAATTAGAGTATTTTGGGGTCATTGGGAGACACTCTGACGCAAAAGGTAGGCTGTAAGACTGGCCCGGGAAGACTTCCCAAGCGATTCCAGAAAGGCTAAAGGATATTTTCGATTTAGTAGGCTATGGGCCTTCTGGAAGCAGCCTAGGGTCAACCTTACAGGTGTTGGCTGATGGAAGAACAAAAGTGCTGTTGTGAAAGATTCTCTGCATCCCAGCTCCACAAGATTATAGTTACATATTTATTTATTTTATTTTTTTTTTACAAATGAATCTATTCGAAATGAATCTATGTGTGTGTTTGTGTTAAGCGCGAGAGTTATGAGACAATATCGCTGTGAATTACATGCGTCACACACATGAGCATTACTGAGGGGCTGAGACCATGGAGGAGCACAGACACATGGTTGAGACCATGGAGGAGCACAGACACATGGTTGAGACCATGGCCTCCCTGCACGGGCGCGCTAAACACCAGGCATATGGAGGGGGACGCACGTGTTCACGCCGACACGTTGTAACCTAGTAACGTCTTTCAGCAGTGTTTGGACGGATGCGGATTTCTGGTAAATTCGAATCAGTGATATCACACGATAATGTGAACCAGGAGTCAGAACAAGTCGTCCTTTAAAATATGAACATGTCCATGCCTATAAAAAGATGATAATAAGCTGAATGTGATTCAACCACAACGAAAGGCCCTTTTCTGACGAAACATATCACACAGACACACAGAGACACAAACACACACTAACACACACACACACGCACACACACGCACACACACGCACACACACACACACACACACACACACACACACACACACACACACACACACACACACACACACACACACACACACACACACACACAAACACACACCATACTATATCCAGCTGAATGGATTAATAGTAGGTAAAACAGCTTTTCTGTCACCATTCATACTCCCCCAAGACAGATCGGGCCTCGTTTGGATGTTGAACTTAAAACGTTTGGTACATCTGCTCTTTTCTGCATTCATCCCGCTCTTTTGTCTATATGAAAAAATTAGCCTAATCCTAATTAATTTTTGCAGGGACCCCTGGCGCGACGTTCATCTCCCGCAGCTCACGTGGCACAGGTGTGTTTACCTGATGTTTTACTACATTTACTGCCTGGACATCCCCTCTCACACACTTCAGGTCTGAAAACAAGTATTTTAGTATTTTTTTTGTCATCGTGTTTCAATATGCTACATTAAAATAGTGGACCTGCTCAGGCCTGCACTTAACCTAAAGCTTCGTTGTTCCCTGCTCAACTTTATGATAAAGTAGTGGGGAAGACAATGAAACGACCCGCAAGACTAATGGCTGAAGTTATCTTTCAGTGTCTCAAGCCGCCACATGGATGACTAAAGTTATTATAACATTGTGGTGGACATTCGACTCAAACCCCTTCTGTTCATTACTTCATTCTCGTTTATGCCACCACGCTGGATTAGGGCTTAGTGTTATTGTTTCACACGGGAAATAGCTTTTAAACAGTGTAAGCAATATACCCGATAATAACCAATAATCAAAATGTTCAAATGTTGTTAGCCTACGAGCACGAAATTGTTTTAATTCTCTAGTCTTTGGTTTACAAAATAATAACTCAGATGGTAAGCTTAAAGCCTCCTGGTATCGAGGTTTTCGATGAAAATCAAGGCTAAATTATGGCCTATTAGAGGCGCCAGAGTGTCACGTAATACTTCGTCTTGGCCAATGGCGAAGCCTGATTCGATTTGTACGAGCGGAGGGAGGGCCCTTGATGATTCATTGGGTAGTTATGCGGTCACTGACGCTGCTGGTGCACATATTACTTAGCATTGAATAAATATAAATGTATTTTTTTAATAATATTTAATAAAAAAGGAGACATCACGTTTCCAACCACAAACTACATTTAGCGTAATGTGTAATTAATATTTGGGGACTTGCACAAAAGCAAGTCGTTGAATGAAGACAGAGACTAACTTTTTTACGTAGGCCATAAATATTTATTCATTTAGTTGTCTAATACACAGTATTTAGAGATGTTAAAGGTACCCTCAAAGTTAATAAGATGTTTGAATTATTTTAGAATCAGTAGTTAATAATTAGATGTTCATAGCAAATAAACCAATTACTGGCAAGACAATAAATGGTCAAGATTGAAAATAGGCCGAAATGACATTCTAATTATTTGTCCCTTTTTCCAGTTAAAATAGTTGCCCTTTATATTTAGCCATAGAGTGCACCCGCATTTCTCTAATAATTCAAAATGCAAATTGTGTCGAAATGGTATTAGGCTACTCAGTTGGAGGCCGTTTATCATCAGCGCAGCTGATTTAATTAATTGAAGATAAAAAAACAACAAACATCAAAGCTAGAAGATTGAGAAACTACACATTTCAGGGAATGTAAAATCACAATACAAATGCTAAAATATGCACTTTTAATAATTTATTGACCTAATGATATTCTTCGGTTATCAGTGTTATTTGACGATAATGTGATGGATTATTCTACCATCTAATATAATTCATACAATTAGTCATTCTGCAATTATGAGTTGTGACTACGGCTTGTGAATTTTCTATTTGTGTGCATATGTGTTTGTGTGTGTGTGTGTGTTTGTGTGTGTGTTTGTGTGTGTGTGTGTGTGTGTGTGTGTGGAGGGTGTACATGTCTGTTTATGTAATCTCATGTTGGAAAGCAAAGGCAGAGAAGCATTCAGAGAGAGGGAGAGAAAAATATATAAATGAATAGGCAGCGATACAGAGAGGGAGAGATGGAGAGGAGATACAGAATGAGAGAGGGAGCAAAGTAGCCGAGCAGTGCTAGTCTATTTGTTGTTTGCTATTTGTTTGTTTGACTAGCATTCCTCTCAACAACCTGTGTCGTGGAAGGTCCCCAGTATCTCTCCATCTGTCCCCTGTCTATCTGTCCGTCTTCCTCCTCTCGGTCGAGCGAGCACACGCTGGCTGGTGACGCTGGAGGGTGGGTCCTGCCACAAAGGGCCATGTGGGCAGACACAGAAACCTTTACTAGACACCAGGATTTTGACGTGTGTGTTTGTGTGCGTGTGTCCCTACTGTGAATAGATGTAGGACTGCAATTGCTTGCCTGCATCATTGTCTGTATGTGTGCATTTTTTTTTTTTTTTTGTGTGTGTGTGTGTGTGTGTGTGTGTGTGTGTTTGTATGTTGGCATGCGTTTGTGTGCACCATTTAATAATAATCAAGCTGAACCAGTTCATAGGGTTTGATTATTGTTCTATGTATAAGTTATTAGCATATGACACAACATATCATTGGAGCTAATCACCCCACTATGGAGTGAACCCCAATGGAGTGAAGCTACTGCCAACTAGCCACTATACTGCCCCCAGTATAGCGAGCTCTCTTTATAGAGAGCAGTATAGTGGCCAGTTTGCGCTGGTCCTCTGGCCTCGGAGCGAAAGCCAGTTCAAACTGGTTTCTCAGCTACATTTTTGGCCAAGTTACTTGAAACAAAGTAATCCAAGAGTGTTCTAAATCAGAGTACTTACTAAGTGGTGTTACAAGTCTTAACAATAAACAAAGGAGGAATTAACCAATGTCATAACAAAAGAACAAAGGTATGATATCGTTCAATTCTGATTGACCAAATCCAATAACTGGGTGAATGTACTGAGGGGATGGAACATGTAAAGTATTAATCAGAGTGAATCATGTGTTCTCTGTCTCCAGGGCTAAATATGGTTCAAGTATTTCACCGGGAGCCAGTGAGGATGGGTAGCCGAAGGGGTTGGCTGTTATCTTTGGTTATCTAGCTGTATGAGTGGTGTACATTCTTCATAAAGCTAGATAACCGAAAGTAACAAGAATCCCATTACACTCCTGAAAAGGCATTGAGACCCCCCAGCGCGACTCAACGAACACCTCCGCCCACGGCCGCCGACTACCACCACCTGTCTCCACCATCGACATCAGCACCACCACCCACTTCCCACCCTGCACACAAAGACACTCTCTGACACACACAGCCAAGCTCCAAGCCGGAGGAAGACGTCGGCTCGAGTGGGGAGCGACCATGAAAGCCTGAGGTGAGTTGTGTTAGCTGCTTTTTAATGCTATGTGTGTCTATGTGCATGTGTACATCTGTGTGGTGTGGTTATGTGTGTGGGTGTAGGATACAATAATACCCTTGGTTATTTGCTAATCGGCAATTTCTCTGCTCTCTATTTGGCATCGATTGCCTAATATTGCATCTTATTTCGTTAAAGGTTTCATGTGAGGTTTTGATGCTATTGATAAACATTACTATAGAACCCCCTGTGCCAAATATCCTCAAAGCTCCTTATACTGACTTATAGATTAGGCTTATAGATCGATTATGGCCACGACCCTCACAACAACAGGCTAACATTAACTCCCGTAAGCCCCCTGATGATGGCTGTGCATGAGGTAGCATGCACTACCTCAGCCTCTGGTTCGTCGCATGGTCTTGGATCACAAAACCACAGTCAGCATAGCTTGCACCCCTTCACCCCAGCCAGGCTGCAGACTTTCACAAGCTGGTTAACACGTCGGCTAATCGGCAGGCCAGCCAAGGTTTTGCTCAACCGTCTGTTGTATGCAAGTGCATGAATGCAAGCTCTGTTCCTTGTGTGCTGGACATCAAAAGAACATGCAATATGAAAATCATTTGGGTGCCATTATACTGGAAGGCGCTCCATACGGTGCTATGAATTATACATATGCCCCCGCCCCCCTCCCAACTTGGATGGGATTGTGAAAGTTAAGAATGCTCCCTCCCAGTTAATCCTGGCTCCCAACTCCCCCGCAGGCTTCTAAGTGGAGAGACAAGAATTTGTTTGAGGCCAGTTTGGTGGAGTTAGGCATTGTTGATTGCCCCCAACTACTTTTTACCCCCTCGCTCCATTGCATGGAGACATGTTTGATTTGGGGTCCCGGCTGTTGTTTGATTTGACGTGACAGTTGGCTTGGTCCTGAATGGTCCATGGAAAGGCCTCCGTTACGTGAGGTGCTACAGTGTGGAAAGGGTGGATAGTGATCTTGTTGAATGCCACTGTGTGTGCGCAAGGGGTCCAGCGGTCCAGGGACCAATCAAGCATTAAACGATCCTCCCCCCCACCACCAACCCCCACCAACACCCCCACTCGACCCCAGTCATGCAAGCTTAGAGTGAGGAAGCACGAACAGCTTCATCCTCCTATAGGCCCATGAGGGTAGTAATTGGTCAATCAGGTCCTTGCCTCCATGGCGCGGTGAAGGTAGCTGATTGGTGGTGTGATTTCCTTTCTTCTTATCAATGCTAGATGGGCAGTCAAGCTGAGTATGGCCACTAGCGGATTACTCCCCATGGCCCTGCCTGAGTTGCCTTCCTCATAGTGTATAACTTTGAGTCGCTGGCTAGCAGGCTAGTTACCGAAAGCTTCTGTTGAAATACGTAAATGCATGTCAAACATTTTAAGAAATCTAAACATGAAATGGGTAACCAGGGGCCACACACTTGAGTTTTGTGGTTTGAAATTCAGCGTGACATGGTACAAATGGTTAGCATCCTGCCGCGTCCGAGTGAGTATGCCATGGTGACCTCGCCTTACAATGTCAATCTGAACCAGCCCTGCTTCCTAGGCTGCTGCATTGCAGGTGCTGAGTATGACATTTGAAGCTTAAGGCTGAGCAAGCGAGAGGAACGAGGGCCTTGACGGGAAGTGACAGCTGGCGATGTCTCCTCCTCTGTGGGCTGAGTACTACCTGATATCATGCTCTGGTGCTGGATCTCGCAGGGGAAAACTGCCACAGTCGTTGCATTTTGATTGTGGCATTGGGGAGATTTCTGTTACTTTGTCATTAATAGACTCATTATTTTGATTAATTGCCAATTAATTGGGAAGCAGCCAATTTGTTTGAACAACTCCTGTTAAAGAGTGTTGTATATTTCCAAAGTTGACTTTTGTGTTAGATTTGTGTTAACTTGGCTAGTTTTGTCTTTGAGTTACTTGCACTGTGTGGCCTAGAGAGGAAATTAAGTTGGTTTGTGTCAATACCCTGAGCTGTGCCCAGGGAGATGTATGTCATGCTACATTGGGATTTGTGTGCCGTCTCTGTGTGTGGCACAGTTATATCACTAACAGTTCACGCTTGGGACCCCAGAGCAGACTGCCTTCGATTTGTCCGCCTGCAAATGGCACAGAATTGGTTGGCGTTCTCAACAGCCACCTCCGGCCTCTCTTTCTCACTCCCTGCCTCTCTTTCTCTCTCTATCCCATGGCAATGTCTGAAATAGAAAGAGAGCAGAGAAAGGACGCAGGAGAAACTGAAGGCAGTGAGGGAGAGGGAGGAGTTCCTGTATTTTTTTTTTCCTTCTTAGCTTTCATGCACTAGGCAAGCAGATTTAGACTCTAAGTGTCAAGTAGAAAAACAGTCATTGTGATCGGGCCCTGCCGGCCCCCCACCAGTAGTCTTTACAGTCAATAGAGCTAGTCCACTTGTCAATGAGGGACAATGGGCCCCTTTGCGTCCCTTTCAGCACCACCGGGTCCAAGCAGCCAGACGTTTTCCTGAATAAGACCCAGTGATTCTTGGCCCCTTTTCTCTGCCTCTCTTTCTCTCCACGCAACACGCCAATGGGGTTTCGAAAAAAAAGGGGCCTTCAGTGTTTCGCCAAAGCAGAAGGCAGGGCCCTGCACAGCTACAACAGTGGCATAACCTCCGCCACCCTGTAGCTCAGAGAGAAATAAATGTAACTCAACTTGCTGAAGTCAGCAGGCCCACCCAGACAAAAGGAGATTAGGTTTGGCAACTTGGCAGTAACAGGTGTACTTTGGACTGGGATTTAGACACGGGAGGGGTGACGTCTTTGGTCCGATTTGACGCTCTGCTTGCCCCCCCACTATGATTTTTTAATTTCTGCATGGATAAAGATGGAATCCAGTTATCCATGCCTTCACTCCAAGCTTTTTCAGAGCTTCTAAAAGTGCACAGTTTTAAGATGAATTTCCCTGCCATTGATTTGTTTCTCGAAAAAAAAGAACTCCACTCCTAGAGTGGAGCAGCAACTCCACAAAAATAAATTACCTATATGTTTTATGTTTTATACGAGGTTGCATCTTGCAAAGGTAATACAAGATGGAGTCTCTCACCTTTACCTTCCAAATAACAAGACACTAAAAGGGGGTAAAAGTAGGACAACCCATTACACCCATAGAGGCTGGATAAAACAGAGTCATGCATTTGTTTGTGTCATTCGTTAATGAAGCTTTTAGTGAACGCTTCTGTCCACAGTAAAAAAAGAAAACCCATTCTCATAGAAAATGACTTGGCAAAGCGTCCAATCAAGGGCCTGTTGAGACTGAAGCCGCCCCGGCGACCATTGTCTAGCGCTCTCTCTCACACACCTACGAGTCCAGAGTAAGCACACAATTTCATTGTTGCCTGAGCTGTTAATATCAGAGGCTTCACAATAGAGCCATTCTCCATATTTGCATAAGGCACTTTTCCAACAAGGACTCAGAGTGGGCTTGAAAGCTGGCCCCCTCTAGTACCAGTGGCTAAAAAAAATGTCAAGTGCCAATTACGAGAGGTTTGCCACCCTTCACGTGTACCCCACCCCCTGTAGCTCTGCCCCTCCCAACTCTCCCACACTCCAAGTCACCCCTGTCGCCGGCACCCTCCCAAGCCCCAGCTTCTGCCACCAGACGGGGGCCTTCCCCTCTCATGACACCCTGAGACAAAAGCCTCCCACCCCTCCTCTGTGCGTTAATGGAGGATTCTTTCTGCTTGCTTCACAGTATTAGCAAAATCAGACAGCATGCTCTGCTCAGCGATTACTCACAGCCCATTGTTGGGCCTTCTGAAAGCCGGGTGGTGGTGGCTGTGGGGTTGTGTGGGGGGGTGGTGGTGGAGTTTGGGGGCGGCAATGTTGGTGGTTGGGGGTAAATAAGGCACTACTCTGGCTAAACCTGTGAGGTGTGGACTCTGATCAGGCGATAGTGTGAGGATGGCGTCTCGCCTTCGTGTGTACAGGTTTAAGATGCCAAAACCACATGCGGACAGTGATGATGCAGGTGGGTTCTCATTTCAATGCGGAAGCACACCTGTTTTTCTACCTTTAGCGTCCACATCATGTTTAGTGTGTGTAATGTAAAGATTGCTTTTAGCTGGCTCATTGTTTGTCAATGGCTAGCTTGACACCGCAGAGGTTGGTATTTGTCTGCCATGATAAGTTAATGGTGGGTGTGTTTGAACTGGGAAAACACAGGGTATGAATTAACTGATAAGACAATAGGAAATCTGTAGCGTAGCTCATACTGCAGTGCTCCTGTGTCATATGCCTGTGAGTCCAGCTGGTAGATGCCGCCATTGCTTAAAACACTTTTTACAATTCCAATCATGCTGAAAAATTCAGCATTGTGAACCGTTTTATTTTCAAGACACAAAACACGGCAGAAATATCAAGCTTTGTTTACATGTGCTACAGTACAAGGGCAGAGGCATAAACCTTATGTAAATCCACCACCCTTTGTAAAAAGAAAAAACACACACATACACATACATATACATATATATGAATAAATATACAAAAAAGAAAGTAATGGTGTTTAGCCAATTGTACAGCCGTTGTTGTCTCTACAGCGTTTACCTTACTTGATGCCTACTGCCACTCAAAAGGATTTCTCTGTTGTCCCTTTCTCTTTCATTCTTTCATTCAATCTCTGTGTCGAGTTTTTTTCTCCTTTCCCAGCCTTGATTCTCAGATGGTTGGATCTGATTTGCATTCATTTGCATAATGAAAGTCATTTGCATGCTCAGGGGCAGACTGTACCATGAGAACAGACATGAAAAGGTGTGAGCATGTGTGTGTGAACGTGTGTGTGTGTGAGAGAGAGAGAGAGAGAGAGAGAGAGAGAGAGAGAAAGAGAGTGAGAGAGAAGCACACTGTGTGTGTGTGTGTGTGTGTGTGTGTGTGTGTGTGTGTGTGCGTGCATGTGTGTGTGTGTGTGTGTGTGTGTGTGTGAACATGTTGTGAATGTGTGTATGTGCGACTGCATGAATGTTTATGTGCACATTGCTCCATGCGTGTGTGCATGCGTGTGATTGCGCTCCTCTGTGAGAAAGCCGTTTGTGTGTGTGTGTGTGTGTGTGTGTGTACGTGTGTGTGTTTGTATGTGTGTGTGTAATGTGATGGATGAACCACACACTACCACAAGATGCTCTGGCTATGCCCTCCTGATTCCCCCCTCTTCCCTGACTCTCTGTTCAGGGTACCAACACCACCACCACCACCACCACCAGCGCTCCACTGAGGGGACGCTGGCAGAGACCAGTCTCACAACAAGGAGCGGAGGAGGGGCTGGTGTTGATGCTGCCCTCACACTGCATCGCCTCCCCCACCACCCACCATCAGCCTCCCACACCAACGTTCCACCAACCACCAAACCCCCCCCCCCCCTTCTTCCCATCCGTCCTCTCGCCCTCCTCGGCAGGCTTTGGTCCCTCGCCTTCCTGTGCTGCGGTACGCAGCCCGCGCCACCATCTTAGAATAACCGCGCTGGCACGAAATGGAAGAGGAGGAGGAGGAGGAGGGGGAGGAATGCTACACGGCTAGCAGGTAATGCGCTAACAACACCACCGACCATGCCCACCACATTTTCTGTTCTCATAAACACGTACGTACAAAATCACACGCACACCCACGCGCACACGCGCACACAAACCCACACACACAAACATACACACGCGTATGTCCACTGGCCGTTCTATCTCTCTCTCCTATTCGTCGCTCGCTCCTTCCTGCTTTTTAGCCGACTGTAGCCTCGCTGTTTAATCACCTCGGATGCGTTTGTTAATTATGGAATTCACAAGACGTGCCAGCGGGGCGGGGGATGCTGTGGGCAAGTGTGTGTGTGTGTGTGTGTGTGTGTGTGTGTGTGTGTGTGTGTGTGTGTGTTTTGTATTTGCGTTCAAATTAAATCACTCTGCTGTTAGTGTGCTTTCAGGGGGCTTGTGGTTGGGCATCTGTGCTTTGAAGCACCCTGTTTTCTCCTTCCCATGTGGGAATTCTCCTGCCATCCTGTCGCACATGCCCTGACATGGCGGCTGCGGGGGCCATTTTGGATCAGCTACGCACAGTGTATTTCCCAGCGCATCCTCCGTACCTGCGCACGGCTACAATAAGGAGAATAGAACTAATAAAAATTAAGGATAATTCTTTATAGTAGAATAATAATGATTTGATTTAAATTGTAAATTATCCAATGTTACCATTTTTTGGGACATTTAAAAAGAGCTAAAAAAAACTCTCCTACACATACTATTACTCCTACCCAAAATATTTCAGAAACTTAGAGCAAAAAAGAGGGAGAGGACAGAGTGAGTTTAGAGAGATAGGGGTAGGGATGGCGACAGCAGAAGTGTGATAGCCAAGTGTCTCTCCACTGGAAGACTCTTTGTGCTGCGGCTGGTTTCAGCCCAGAGCTCAGACAAGTCAGCCATTGTTCTCCCTGAGGAAGCTTGTTGTGTTGCTCTATTATTCCAGCCATGCGGCTCCGTGAGTTTAAAAAACGCCTAAACCAAAACACCAATTAGTGTCGCCCGGGCCTGATTAAGTAAGGGAGCCGGTAAACAATGGACACCATTGTTCCCCCTGGCTCTCCGTTGTGTCCGTGAAGTGGAGGTCAGAGATGATGCTAACGCTAACTTACAGTAGCCGGCATCTAGCGACCGCTCGGTCACCTTCCTCATACCCCCCCGCTGGGAGTGTTGGCTAGACACCCTTATGCACCTTCACACCCAAGGTCCAAGGTGACATCGCCAGTTGGGAGGCTTAGCGGTGACAAAAACCGAACAGTGGAAACATCTGCTCTTCCTGCCTCTGAACGGAGAACCCAGACGGGATCATCAACGGCACACTGTCTAATTTGATGAGATACAATGATGTTGCTCATTTATAATTCTTAGCCGTCTTTGCTGGCATGGTGGCTTCCCTTGGCTTGCAGAAGACGAGCGGTGGCAACTGTGTCAGATGCCAAGCTCACCAATCACGGCCAGGCGCCCTAAACAGGTGGTAGATTGAGCAGAAAGGGTCTGGGGGCCGTTCTCAATTTACTGTGTAAATTATGCAGATCTCAAAACAATGCAAACAGTAGACAGTGGAGTGGCTGGCCCTGGCTAATGAGATGATGGGAAACCAGGGGGGGGAGGGGGGGAGTTGGGGTGGAGTTGGGGGCTAGCGAAGGTGATGGGGTGGAAGGGGGTATGGGGAGGTGGGGTGGGCACAGCGAGCAGCTGGGAGTTTGTGTGTGTGTGTGTGTGCGTGTGTGTGTGTGTGTGTGTGTGTGCGTGTGTGTGTGCGTGTGTGTGTGTGTGTGTGTGTGTGTGTGTGTGTCTGGAAGAGCTTGGACTTGGGCAGGGGAGCAGACACTGTCCCGTCTGCGGAACACCGCCACCACCCCCCAGTCGCCCCTTTCTCCCACCAACCCCACCACGACTCTCCCCCTCCACCACCACCACCTCCATCCCCTCCATCCGCACCGTCCCCTCCAACCCAGACTGGAGAGTGTTGGGGAGGAGCGGGGAGGAGGGCCAGCAGGCAGCTGGGGCACCCTCCCCCAATTCACCCCAAGCCGCTGCACCAGCCTTGGTAACCTCTATGGTAGGGGTCCCCCCCGCTCCGACACTGGCACGTATGGGGCCCCCCCCCCAATGTCTGTCTGCCCCTCCCCCTCCCCTGAAATTCCCCCCTACCCCCCTTTCCCATCCTCCCATCCCTCTTGTTGTCTCACGGCAGCCACCGATGCCTCCGTCGTCCCGCTCACCCTGATGGGCTGGGGGGGTTGGGGGCGGGCCGAGCTGGGGGGTGGAAGGGGCCTGGGAAGGACTGTGAGTTCATGGCTGGAGCTCCTATTGAAGTGACAGGCCCACTGTTTGTTCAGCTCTGCTCTCCATTCAGCCGGCGGCGGGAGGCTGTTTGTAGATGGGCCACTGTAGGACTGTGATAACCATTCACTCAGCGCGAGGAGTGGGCTGGTGGTGGTGGTGGTGGTGGTGGTGGCGGGGGAAGACAAGTAGAGAGGGGTGGGCTGGTTAAATAAGTGGAGGTCCGAAATGACCAAAGAGGGTGTTCCCAGCGCAAAGTTTGCTCTGAGCAGTGTGCGCCCCCTCTCACACCCTTTCAGCCTCTTAATTACTAGTGCCTTCCACTTTCTTCTCTTTCTTTCACTGGCCTCCCTCCCTCCCGCCCTCCGTCCCCTCCATCCCCTCCACTCCCTCGCCCACTCCCAACCCTAGCCCACCACCCCGGCCCCGGCATACACACATACACGCGCCCGCACAAAATCCCAATCATTCTCATCATCGGCTCTTTCCCCCGGTTTTATTAGGCCCCATGCTGGGCTGTAAATTTGCCATTAACAAGCGTATTCATCGCGGGGCCCTCAGCAAAAACAACACAGTGATGCCCATAACTCAACGCGACACCAATACCCAAAACTGCTTTTCTCTGTCGCCACGTCCATCTTAACTCACGTTTCCATTGTGCGTTAGTTCCTTTAGCCTAGCCACGCCTGATCTCATCCCCCCACCACCCCTTCCCTTATTAAAAGCAACCTTGCTTAGATACAGTGTAATGCTTAATAGCCTGGCTAATACTACGCTACATAATTGCTCAGCCCATTGTAATGCAGCTATGCTATGGCTAATTAGCAACAGCTTTTGGCTATAGCTACCCTAGAAAGAAAAGTACTTTGACCACGTGCCCTTCTTGGTGACCCTTTATCAATATTTAGGTTTCTATCGTCTGAGCCGCTTGGATTTGGAAAGACGTCTGAAGTCAAACGTAGCCGTAGCTTAGCTTAGTCACATGCTTCCTCTTTGTATTAAAGGAGCCCAGCGTACCAGGCTCCTGGTAGCTCTGCAATCAATCCTCAGGCCTCGCAGCCGTGGGCTCTCCTTCTGCCAGATTAAGGCCATGTACGCTTAAATCCCTGTTTTAAAACTGCACCCATAACTATTTCTGCGCTCATGAATTACTAGAGGTTGGTTTCTTCAACCGTAGGAAGCACATTGGATATTTCCTTTACATTGATAAAAATGTGTGTCAGTCAAATGCCCTTCCAATAGTTGTACCCCATATCTTATTCTTTCATTTTTCTATTCACAGGCCTGGTGCTTTATCCCGCAGAAAACAAAGAAACAAACAAAATGGACTGCCAAGGGAAGAGGAGAACGCTGTTTCACCATGGAACGCAAGTCTGTCGTAACGTCAGAAGCCACTCCACATGCTCTCCATGGACTTAACATGCGTACCGTGCTATGGAACCGTGCTATTTGGGTTAGGGTTAGAAATGCATTTGTCATGAAGATTCCTCTGTATTGCAACTGTTAACATTCCTATCTGCATAATTTTGACAATAGATTCATTCTGAATTACTTAACTTTTGGCTAACTTTAGTTACATTTATGTTCTAAAAGATTGTAGATGCTGGCAAGACATTTACATATGTCACCCATGGCAGCGGTGAAGGATATTGCACTGTGATTGGACGGCTCTGTGTGTCAGCTGACACAATGGATGACGAGTGAGCTGTTGTCTTTATACTCTATGCAACTGTTTATTTTTGTTATCTTTGTGTGTGTTATTCAGCTCATGGGTTGAATTAAATTTATAAAAGGAGGACTACCGCTTCAGACTACTGATGAAAGTCGTTTAAAGGAGACAACACTAAACGTTAGGGCACTAAAACACGATTTACACGGCATGTGCTGCCCGTGAGTGTGGGCGAGCTTTCACAAGTGGAGTGCACTTCTTAAAAGAATGGCATTCATTAAGACCTCACATTTAGCTAGGCTGGTGGATTTGTCTCTGACAAACCCTGAACTGTTCTCCACACGGCTCCCTGCTGACGTTAATCAGCTTCAGCATTTATATATGAAGTATTTTTGATGGCACAACTGTGTGTGGTACACGGGTGGTGGAGGCTGAACTAGGCTCAATACAGCCCATGTGATTAAATCCTAGCTTTCAAGCTAACCAGGCTTTGAGATGCTTGGCTTTGGCACGTGCCAGCTAACAGCTACATTCCAGTAGCTAGAAGCCACCACCTATCAGCTACTAGATATTAGTTAGCCACACGCTATCAGCTACTAGCTACCAGTTACTAGCTTCCAATTACTAGCTATCAACTAGTTGCAATCGCCAGCAGCTACCAGCTATCATCTAGTAGCTATCAGCTATTAGCTATTCGCGTGGCGGTAATACATCTTCAAATGAAACATGCCTGATACAGCGGTCTAAAACATTGCCTTCATTTCCTGACTTTGACATTGATCACATGTTCACTGCACACATATTTCTACATCCACACACACACACGCACACACGCGCGCGTGCGCGTGCGACCAATCACGCATGCAGTCACAAATGTACACACACACACACACACACACACACACACACACACACACACACACACACACACACAGACAAAAGCAATAAAGTAGGTAGGTACTATCATGGCTTAATTCATTCTATATTAAATTTCGGGAAGTGGCAATTTTTTTGTATTTCGATTGATAATCTATGCAAATGTTTTAAATATTACTTTTTAACGATCTATGCAGGCCTTCTGCTATTGGTTCAAGGGAGACCCTAATTTAGCAAATGTATTCTTTTGATAATCATGTACATCTCAGTGCTCAAGACAATTACTTATCTGCATGGATAAGCTTGAAATTATGTTTTTAATCTCAAGTAAAAAGAAAATCATTCCTCTGATATCTTTTCAGGGACATTAAATGCCCCCATTAAATGCACATGCATTTTGATCTCATTGTAATTCTATTGGTTTCACTAAACCTTATTTTCGCACAAATGTAGTATATCTATGCTGATGTTCGATGTCTATATGTTGCTTCTAATCATTTTCAATGAGCGTGTTATGCAATCTATTTTTATTTGTTCACCACACGTGCCTTTGTATGGAAACTGTATCTTCAATAAAGGTTTACATTGAAAACAAAGAAAAAAAACAGCTTAATTTCTCTCTTTACTGTGAGATGGTTTAGTAGTCACATATACTGCGCTTACAGCGAGATAGAAAGTTCAATCCAGGAATGAAAATAGAAGGTAGGGCTTTTTCCCAAAAGCCCTACCAAATATTTTTGGTTCAAATGTAAAGATAAAAATAAAGCAGGGGTTGGAAACTTTCCTCATTGCTAGGAACTTAAAATGCGGTATGTTTAGCTTGGGCTTCCACCTTCAAAACACACTCTGCTGCGATAAATACAAATCAAAAGATATACACTTTAATGCCCTTAATTCTCCTATTAACCCGCCTGCATTTATCTAATTATTTGCTACACGGACGTTATTGTAATAGGTAACTCAATATTTATGTTATATTTTCAAATAAAATAAAATTACTTCTTTGCACACACACCAACCCGGCTACCGTTGCAGCCCGCGCATTATAGAGCCTTCTAGTGGCCCCCAAGGGAGCCCCTATGTTCAGGGCCACTGTACTCGCGGGCCATTAACAGAGTAACTGTATGTCTACATAAATGTCCGGAAAGTTCTTTACAGTTGGACACACCTTTCGCTGTTACGTTGTCAATAAACCACAATTCACACCAAAACGGTTTCCACAGCTGAATAAAACAAAGACCCGCGGATCAACTGGGGTTGAATAATGAAATAGTCAGTTAATTAATAGTTCAAAAAAGAGCAATGCTATTGATGTGAATAGATTTCTTATGTTCGGTGGCACCAAGCTCTTATCAATACGATAACACACATATATACGGTATATCGCTCGCTCATGCGATGGACGACATGTGTGTCCTCTCAACGCAAACTTCCCCACATCCTGCCGACACGTAGAACTCAATTAGAGTATAAAAGGAGATGCAGATGGGTAGAGCAACACACAGCCATGCATTGAAAAGAAAACCCAAAATGTGTGATTGATGGACTTGGCACAAAAGACAAAAAAAGAGAAAGAATCGCAAGCACACACACACACACACACCAAGCATGGACCTATATTGCCTTTTTTCCAAATTCAAAGCAAACAAAGAGCGGGGCAGGGACTTTATTGGGGGCAGTAATGAGTTGCCTGTTGGGTTGCGCCTGCAGTTTCCGCCATGCCATACAGTACCCCCTGCGAGTCTCACTGTCTCACACCACATATGGCCAATGCGCCAACACCGACATATGGGGCCCCCTCGCAATTCATTAGCTTTGTCATGTAAAAGAGGCTAATCCCACTGTAAAACAAATGAAACGTAACCCTTTACAGTACCGGTTTATCACAACACTCCTTTCATTTGTCCCCCCTTCCTTTGTCCCGTCTCATGTAACTCGGTGAAAAGGTTTCATTCTGGTGAACGGCGTATAGCGTCCCCGTCCCTCCCCTCTCCTCCCCTTCCTATCTCCGCGCCGTGTCCTTCATGTACGTTTTAACAGCTCGCCCCGCCGTTGTTTACGGCCTCAGCGCACCGCCAAACGAGGCCGCATTACAAATAAACGCCGGCTCATATGCAAATATTACAGTGGCCTTATTAACCGCGGCAGGTTGCAATTACATTATGTTCGACGCTGGCGTTAAGATCCACAGAGGCGGCGCCGGGCTGTCGTTTCTCTTTTTTTTCTTGTTTTGTATTTGCGTCGCCCCGAGTGTTTCTTGGAAGCCTTATGGCCTCATAATCTGATTCACTGTTCTTGTCACGCTGCCAAGGGGGGAGAGCGGCGTCGGCCAAGCACCGTAGGCCTAAATGAACACCGTGTTGATGTTAAGCAGCACGCTAGAGCATGCTGGAGCCACACTGTACACCGGCGTCTTCGGCAGCCATGTTGAAAGGCGGTCGCGGAGCTGCTCGCCAGGGTTCTGGAGGATACTAGACGAGCTGGTTCTCCTCCAAAGCGTTGATTTATGAGGTTTGGAGAGGATGTGGAGGACAGAGACAAAGTCATGGAATCGTAGCTGGAGAGGAAGCGGTTGTCCGTTGGGGGGGAGATGCTGCTATACATGCTGGGTGTTTTTTTTGTGTGTGTGACATTAACACAAAATGGCCGCTCGCAACCTACCGAAGGCGGGTGAGCTCGCCGATTCAAGATGGCGACGCAATGACCTAAACGTTGCGTTCGGATTGGTTTGGCGTGAGCACTGCGTCTTGCCCTTTGCATTTTGCACCCATAACGGTTTGACAGACAACGACCCAAGGGCGAAGGGAGGGCTTAGCGCTGAGAAAGGGAGAAACGGCGGGTTTTGGTTCAGGTCCAAGGGTCTAGGAACTCGGGTGCTGCTCCTTTCACAAGTTGCTCAGAACCAACATTGGTATGCAGGAATGCGCTCCGAGGAGTCCGTGGTGAGTGTGTGATTCTGGAGGGAAATGTGTTTGTAACCGGTTGCTAGGACCAAGGATGTGTTCACTTGGATCCAAACGTGTGGTCAGTGCCAAGAAAAAACAAAAAAACGGGCATCTGTTCAGAAAACCGTCCACCTTTGTGCACGTCGCAGTGCGGCCACTCTTTCAGTCACCGAGCGCAAAATGGCGGCAAACCGCTTGGCAGCCAAGTTGAGGCCTCCTGTATTTAAAAAGCAGATGTTTGATGAACGGATTCGACTGGGGGTCGGGCGTCTCAAGCTGTGATTTAAATAATAAAAAAACAACTGACCTACATGCTTCACTTAATAACGATGTTGGAGTTTGGTTGAGATCTTCAGCATTTATCATTTATCCTTTCCAACGTCAGCAATAGCATAGTTATTTCATGCTAAACCCGAACAAGTGTTTTCATGTATCATTTTCATAAGCCAAGTGGTCATACATGTTTTTCTCTTTTGTGTAAATCATGCATGAAGCAAATTGATTCAGAACAATGTTTTTTAAAAGTTTTTAATAAAAAGGCAAAAAAAGTAAAAAATGTTTCTAGCAACTGTGAACTAACAATAATTTTTACACCTTGTACCAATACCAATCAACAGAAGAGAGTAAAACGACACGGACACGTTACTTATTATAGAAGGAAGGCGCTTGAACAATTGGTCCTGTGAGAAGGGTTGGTGTCCATAGTCTTTTTTTTAAGGGTGCAAGGAGCACACTGTCAGGGAATGTGAAGCAGTTAGAGAGGCGGGCGAACGGAGCGGAGAGCATTTTGAATGATGGGGTTCCTGGAACGCTCCCTCACTTCCTAAGTTCTCCTTCCCCAACCGCCGCCACCACGCCACCCGGCTAACTTTATAGTGATGTCATTCATATGCTAAGAAGGGGCTTGCTATTTTATTTGCTCTATGTCTGAGTTTGTGTGTGAGTGTGTGTGCGAGTGTGTAAGGGACTGTGTCTGTGTCTGTGTTAGGGACTGTGTTTGTGTGTATTTGTGTAAGGGAATGTGTGTGTGTGTGTCTGTGTGTGTGTGTGTGTGTGTGTGTGTGTGTGTGTGTGAGTGTCTGTGTGTCTGTGTCTGTGTGTGTGCCCAGACCCAAATGCATGCGTAACTTAAGTGGTTGATTCCATTACTTGAAGGACCATTACACTTGCCTGTCAACGGCCCAAAAAAGAAAAATGACCACATTAAATTACTCAACTCCCCGTCTGGCCGTCCCCTGCTAGTGTCCACCAGCATTTCCAGGCTGGCGAGGTGTTTGGACCGTTTGGACGCCACAGAGTATAAACATGTCAGCTCTGTTGCTCACGGCCATCATTTGATCAACGTTAAAATCTGATTCTGACAACAAAGCTCTCAAAAATGATCAAAACACTAAAAGTAAGTTCAAAGATACACCAGAAGTCTGGGCCCCTCGAAAAGTCCTCCGACATCCTATAAACAGGGCAAACCATGAGGATTCAGCATGCAGTTAGTTTAACTGTCTTGTAAAATGAAACATCATTGGAGCCCGGAGAGTTTGAGAACGTGTTAATTGGTGCAGTTGACTCCCGGTTCAAATGTCAGCTTGGGTGAGACAGAGTGTCAAAGAGGATCAACATAGCCAGAAAAAGTTGCCATGTAGAAAGAGCAGTAGCAAAATTATTTAATTATTATTATCTTTTTATTTCATATTTTATTCAAGTGTTGAATTCAACTCAGCCACTTTTAAGGACTTGAACTAGTTGTGAGTCAAACTCAATTCGGTGGCTATTCCTATAGCTTTTTACAAATCTCCCCAATCGCTAATCCATCCATCACCGGGCTGAGACAGACCCCTTAATAGTGCTTCCCTCGTCTAACTCATCATGGGAGGACAAAGCCTGCCAGAGTGACTGCCCCCCAAAAACAAAGGGATAAATCTGTGAGGCCGAATGTGGGAATAGAACCTGTGGGTTAGATATTAGCATTCTGGGAAAACAAAATTCCCCATGGGGGCGTTTGCCACAGGCTAGACGGGTGTACCCCCACAAAAAAACAGCCACTCAGAGGGGGGCCAGGAACAAGTCTAGAGGGGAGACCCGAAGGGTGGTGCGGAGTGAGGAGGAGGAGGAGGAGGAGGTGGAGTAGGAGGAGTAGTTAGCACGGGGGGGTCGGAGGCGCATAGAGTTAATGCCGACAGCTCAACAAAGGCCACCGCCGTCGTGGAGGGCACAGAGGGGCACGGGAAAAAGGGAGCTTGGGTCAAAGGTCAAGGGGACCTCTGAAGGGGTTCAAGTTCAAGGCAACAGTGGATGTCTGCGGTGGAGGTTCCTACCTCACACACACACACACCGCCATGACGGGCGCGAAGGCAGCGCTGCCGGGCGGAGGCTGACCGGCCCCCCTTCAAGTGGTCACCGCGCCCGCGCTCTAACCAATATCGCATTAACTTCACCTTAGATGAGGGAGTCAGATGTAGAGCAACGCCGCCATTGTCTCCCCAGTGTTGCGATAGGATTGAAGGATAATGGGGAGGGGGGTTAAAGCAGGGGGCAGGGCGTCTGTGGGGATGCCTGGGATTGTGTGTGTGAGACGGATTCCGTGGTGGAATTATTGTCAAGGGTTTTGTCCTTTTCATGCAGTGGGTGGCATTTCACCAGCGAAACTCACACACACACACACACACACACACATGCACACGCAGACGCTTTTCATGGACGTTTTTTTATTCATTCTAGCGCTGCATGGATCCGTCTGGCTTCGGGAGGATGTTGTGTGCTAAAATGACTCAGACAGTATTGTTCTCTACTGCAGTCACATGTTTTAAGACTTATTGTTGACACGCAACAGCTGCGTTTGGTATTGTTACACCGCCACAAAAATATACTTTTTTGTTATTCTTTTGTTAATATATAGACCTGTTCTTTAAATGAGAGATCTCTAATTTATTGTGTACGGTCAGCAATATTGGTTAATTTAAATATGGTTGTAATTATTACCAAATTATTTCTTTAAAGGAAGGTGTGAAAAAAAAAACGGCCAAAATTTTGTTCTGATATCAGTATAATTTTGTGTACTTGTGTGACTGCAGAAGGACAGAGTTGCCCTCACGAAGCCCCTGAGCAGCCCAGGGTCGACGCATAGCGACAGGGCTAGGCTAATGCTAATGCACGTGACTGGCCAGGACCCACAGGTCAGCAGTTCAAGTCCATCAATTGAACTGGAACGCCACACGTTGCTGCTTCCTTATGGATTGGTGACCTTTTGAAACACAGGGTGTATTTGTTTTCCCTCTGGGGGCTGGGGCGGTGATTATAGGCTGAGCGGACCACCAGCAACATCATCATCATAACCCCCCCCCCCCCCCTGATAAGTAATTGATCAGGGTTATATTATTGTGGTGGTGCAACAATACTAAAAGCAGGTGTTGTGTGTCGACAATATGTCCTCCTGACCCCTGCAGTCAACTCTAAGACCTCTGAAACAATGCGAGGTCAACAGAACGGAAAGAGCCCCCATGGCCCTTGGGCTCCTTAGAGCCACCACTCCCAGGGTTGTCCACCGTCCACCCCCCGCCTCCCCCCCCACAAACGGGGCTCTGCTGCCCTCTGGCCATTCATCCCTCCAATCAAGGATGTCTGTGACCCGGAATGTATGTTATATACCCTGCACAAACCCATCCCCACGCTACTGCACACCTGTAGGCTCAAGTGCGGTGGTGCCATAATGAAGTCTGAGGGGTTCTTTAGAATTGTACAATGCATTGGCTATGTGCTGAATGCAACTGTGGAGGACATTTATACATGGAGGAGTAGCGGTGAAGGAAATGCAGTAAAGGTGACGCAGGTAATCCCACTGTGGAATATTGCATTATTTACTAGTTCTGGCTGATAATATTGCTGCACCCCTCTCCCCCCAAACCCAGCGACAATCTTTTGTCTCATTAGAGGTTAACACCAGATAACGCACACCAAAACACATACACACACACACACACACACACACACACCACACACACACACACACACACATACAAACACAAATACACACGTACACACACACGTGCTCGTTGGTGGAATATTCGACAAGTGCCTTGCGCCATCTCTGCACGCAGCTTTCGTCCTAGCTCCTGGTTGCCTTGGCAACTGGCTTGTGTGCATGCGTGTGAGATTGTGATTGTGTATGTATGTGTGAGTGTGTAGGTCTGCGTGTGTTGGCACTCTTGCGAAATAGGACGTGCAGCAAGAAGAGAGAGAGTGACAGAGAGAGAGAGAGAGAGAGAGAGAGAGAGAGCATGAGGGGGAGAGTGAGAGAGAGAGTGAGAGAGAGAGCATGAGAGGGAGAGTGAGAGAGAGAGAGAGAGTGAGAGAGAGAGCATGAGAGGGAGAGTGAGAGAGAGAGAGAGAGAGAGCAGGAGTGAGGCACATAAAGAGAGAGAGAGGTTATGCAGCACTGCCCAATATGCTATGCACAGTATACAAAACACACAAGAAACACACACACACACACACACACCCACACACACACACACACACACACACACACACACACACACACAAACCAACACGCACACGCACACACAAACACACAAACACACACACACACACACGCACGAACACACACACACTTACATTCACTAAATGTATTTGAAGTGCATCGTGGCGGCTGTTTGCTGCTTATCTGCATGTACCTCAGTATGTATCATACAAATAATTCATGTTTAATGAGAGATGCCTGGCTAGCCTGGCATGCTAGCCTGGCATGTTTACCTGACATGCTAACCCCACATGCTAACTTGGTAGACTAACCCAGCATGCTAACCCCTCACACTAGGCTGACATGCTAACCTGACCTTCTTACCCGGCTGCTTTATGGACCATGTGACCTGCAGGATGCATGCTGCAGGCTAGACTTCAGAAGAAAGGCAGTGCGTCACAGCCCCTGATTGTGGTACAGGCCCTCTGTTTGATCCTACTACCTAATCCACATCCAGGTCCCCTCCCTCTTCCATTCAGGCCCATCCCTATGCCCTTCTCTTGTGATTGGATTACATACATCGGTAAAGCCCATGCATAACTCCATCCAAGGGTGTTGGTGGGAGTGTTTCCATGTGTGTGTTGACGTAAATGTGTAAAGACTATAGATCTGTGGAGGACAGCCATATGCAATTTGGATGTTTTTAGATTGCAATAGGTTATGTCACACAGATTATTTGCATGGAACTGAATAGTTGTTTGTGTTGTGTACGTGTGTGTGGTGTTCTCTTGTGTGTTTGTGTGTGATACAACAAAAAATACATTTATGTTATTAACCTTGCGTGCCCGGATATAAATATGTGCAAAACTATGAGTCAGCAGACTCATAGTGCACTGTTATTCTGTTTAAAGATATGCAAACTAGTGTCACTTCCCATTTAATTTCCTCTGGAGAAAAAAAATAGACTGAACAAAGTAAACATTGAACATTCCCTTCCTCCCACTCTCCCTCAGCCAATCAAATGATCTAATGTGACGGGTGTTATATTGACATTTCCATCCGGGAGACATGGTAACCACAGTATGACCGGCATTGTTCCACGTCAAGCTCAACCTACAGGACCACCTGACTTGACTGATTTGGACTGTTTTGGCCCCTCAGCTAGTGTGTGTGATTCTGGGTGTTCCTGCGGGGAGGGGGGGTGGGGGGCATGGAGGTATAGTGGTTGGGGTGTTTGACTCCCAGCCAAATAGGTTCTGGGTTTGAATCCCCAATGTATGCAGTCTACCTATAGGCATCCTTGAGCAAGACGCCCTAACCCCTACCTGCTCCTCATAATTAATTATGACGATATGCCGTACTCTGCGACACGTGTTGGCTAAATGACTGGTCATCGTTACGCGAGTGGCGTGGAGGAGGGGACTGCGCTGTGTACGTATGGACCACTTGATCCCACCCTCTAAACTGGTAACAATCAGGACCTGGTGAGAGGAATGTGGAGGGTCGTCCCTTGACCTTTCAGCACAAGCAACATCTCTGCAGATAATTCATCCTACTCTATGTACTGTTGACAGTTTTTGGTCCAGCAAATGCTAATTGTTGGATTTTTTTAATATATTTAATTTATGAGCAGGCTGGGTTACGGCATCATTTTCAGGGATGCCTACAGATACCTGACATTGAACATGAATCCAGTGACCTCTTGTGATAAGCTTTGAAATTGACTCCATTTTGGAGTCCAACATCCATTTTGGCTCACACCAGACATACTGGTAACCAGCAGATTTTGTTAATTTAACACTGTTATGCTCTTATTTATTTTTTTAAGTTAGGGAATTCTATCTTTTACAAATAACCAAAACACAAGCCACTTGTGTCGTCATCTGTTTTAAAGCGCTTTCTGTTATCATGGCCACGCATCTTGAGTTGGTCTTCCTCTTGAATCTAAGGTGATCTCAAGTGATCTGATTCCAACTGAATGGGGTTGCAATTCATGTCTGAACCCATTAAAGTGTAAACCCTGCATTCTGCATACAGACTCAACAACACGCAGAATTAGCATTTTAACTAACTGTGAACTCCCCTCTCAAAGTGCAATATCAGCACCACATCAGAAGCTTCTCTGGCTCGTCCCTCGATCTGGAGAAGTCTTCAGAGGAGTATTAACTGCCTATATGTATAGAATTAATCCAAAGCAACAAATCTCGAAAACAACAGCACAGTATGATCAATACTGCTTTGGCGTGGAAAGCAGACGTGCAGATTAACATACGGCGGCGTCAACAAGGAGCAGGCCCATGCGTTCCCAAGCTTTGATGGTGAAACAGGGCAGACAATATTGAGGAGGAGATGAATGAAGGACGGGGGCAAGCATAATATCCTGCATATGTTTCTCAATCCTTTACGACATTATAAAGGATTAACTCTATAGGAAAACCCAGACACACACACACACACACACACACACACACACACACACACACACACACACACACACACACACACACACACACACACACACACACACACACACACACACACACAGATAGGGGCCTCAGAAGATACGGGGCCCCCGGTTCACAGGGACCCCTAATCATGTCCCTGCCATGGTCCCCTTCTCATCCTTAAAACTCAGACAAGAGAGAGAGGTCCTTCAGCCTGTCTGGTTAGTAGTGTGGGAGTGTGTCTGTATGTGAGTCTGTGTGTTTGTTTGTGTGTAAGTTTATGTGTGTGTGTGTGTGTGTGTGTGCGCGTGTGTGTGTGTCTGAATGTATGGCTGAAGACTACACTATGGAATTTTTATGTCATGTATGGGAATTGACTTTGAAAAAGTACAATTATTGCATGAACTAAAACCTCACTGAACCCACACATGTACGCACATAAACACACACACAACCAACATATCACATATATATCACATGCCACACGCCCACACATTCACACACACACACACACACGCACACACGCACACACACACACACACACACACACACACACACAAAACTTCTAATTTCGTTGGTTGAGGACAAATGTTTCACAACCTAGTGTCATCAATCAGTTTCCCTCTCACAAGAACACAAACATACATTGGCACACGTAAGAAATAAATATGGACCCAAAATAAATGTGTGATTATTTAAATGAATCTCCTTCCTTGAAAAATAAAAACTCACAATACTCTCATATACACTAACAAAACATTCTGAAACACTACTAAACTCAAAAATAACTAATACATAGAGCCATAGAGTGAGTCAGGTCGAGGGAGGCTGGATAAAAGGGAGGAAGATTCAGAAACAGAGAAAGGAGGGGGAGAGATGAGAATAGAGAGATGAGGTAGGAAGATAGAAAGAGAGAAAAAATATGAGAAAAAGATAGAGATGGAGAGAGGGAGGGAGGAGAGAAAAAGAGTGAGTTCAATAGCTAGGTTGAGAGATGGAGACAGAGGAGAGAGCAAGTGGAATAGAAAGACAAGATGGAGGATGGAGAGAGAGAGAGACAGAATCGCTGAGCTACGGCAGTGGTCTGAGAACCATCATTGCTACCACAGCAATTTGCTGTCTGGGAGGCACAAAAGAGAGGTCAGGGGTCAAATAAGTGCACTGAAACGGAGGTGCTTTCTCATGTTAATTCTTTCATAAACAACTCAGCATCAACCATGGTCTTGCACTTTCTATGTGTTTGTGTGTGTGTATGCGTGTGTGTGTGTGCATGTGTATATGTGTTTGTGGTTATGTATCTTTGTGTGCACGTGTGTATTTATGTGTGTGTGCGTGTGTGTGTGCGTATGTGTGTGTCTGTGTGTGTCTTTATGTGTGTATGTGTGTATTTGTGTCCTTGTGTATGTGTGTAAGTGTGTGTGTGTGTGTTTATGTGTGCATGTGTGTGTGTTTGTCTGTGTGTGTGTGTGTGTGTGTGTGTGTGTGTGTGTGTGTGTGTGTGTGTGTGTGTGTGAGGGCAAGGTGTAGTGGTAAAGAATTTGGCCAAGCTCTGAGTAGGAAGGTCCACAAGAAGGTACACACAAAATACAGGTTCAAATAAAATACATCTAACGCCCAAAGAGGTCCTTGTACATATAAAAGTGAATTTGAAGGGCGTAAACAAATATACGTTTATTTTTTAATAATTTGATGTGCATTGCTTTCATTTTAAATAGTGGTAAAATGTATAACATTTGGTAAATTCAAGTGCATATCAAAATTACTCTTTCAGTGCAATAACCGTGAGACATAGCTTTACAGCTTTGTGTGTGTGTCTCTCTCACTGTCACTCTCTTTGCCACACATACACACCAACACACACACACACACACACACACACACACACACACACACACACACACACACACACACACCCACGCACACACACACACCGAGAGGTTGGTACTATATTAGACATAGTGATGTCTTGGTGAGGGTTTCTGTGTGGTTGAGGTCGCAGGGTGAGGAGGATCATGGGGCAAAGCAGAGCATCATGAGAATAGTCCCTTAAGAAGCTCATGTAGCCCGGAGGCAGGCCTAGCCCGTGTGTGCCTCGTCCTGAGGCTGAGCCTCAGTCCTGGTTGGGGGGCCTAGAGAGGCACTCATTAATGGACCACAGGCACTGGTATATGTTCTACATGAAGATATGGGTTCCTGTTTGTTGGAAATGCAAAGTCCTGTTGGCGATAAGAACAAAACAGAGATCAGTTTCAGCACTGTTTTATCAGTGTTTCTTTATTCCATCTCTCTTCGTGGATGCTACTACCACCAGGCCTGCTATTGCTCCTGCTACTACTACTTACTACTACTACTACTACTACTTCTACTACTATTACTATTACTATAACTACTCATACTAATACTATTACTACTACTACTACCAGTCATACTACTACTATATTACTGTTACTATTGCTTAAACTACTGCAATAGGCCTTATATATATTATTATAACAACAATATTTAACAAAATTATTGCAAATTAAAACTCGTCTTATAGGTTCGCCAAGTTCATTACTGCATTAGTTATAAAGAGAAGAGGGACAATGACATGAAATATGATTCAACTTACAGTCTGCAGGCCCGGTTTGGACATCCGCATAGCGGTAGCCTATATCCATGTCGATGTTAAACGATACATTAATTGGCACATGTGTGTAATTCATTGTTAAAAAAATAAATCGAACTACTAGATAACTATAATACCAACTTTGGTGCTGGTATATGCTAACATAATTATAAATTAATAACTAATGGGAGTGTTTGCAGACTGCTTAGTAGTAGGCCTAGTATTTGTGCGCAACGGGATGGATAGGCCCTTCGCCGGCCAACCAGACAGGTCCCTCGACTTCCTTTATCCATTCAGAGAAGAAAACAACGTTTTATTTCGTTCGTTAACAACATTCTGGACCTAAGATTTATGTGGCCCCTCCAATTTAAAACGCAAATCAGCGCGCACTCAGAGCCTACTTTATCTGTGATTAATGTAACTCCCCTGAGAGATCAGGCCCACCCCATAACTTAGTGTTTAGGACCAACAACTTCCCCGCTTTGTGATATGCAAAGTTGTGCAATTGAGTCCACTGTCCTCCCCATCTATTTGTGTGGACTGTCAGAGATGTTTCTCGATCAATTACTGGGATTGTGGGGCGTGGAGGTCACACGTGTTGAGGCTGACCTCTAATAGGTCCGAGGGGCTTTTCAACTGCAATTTGTTTGTCCAGTGAAAAAACAGATAGGCCTAAAATGAAATAGGCCGACTATATATTTTTCTAATGCTTATTTGTAGGCCTATTCTGCATTCATCTTATAAAAGTAATGTAGGCCCATTGTCGAACAGGTTAAAATATTTTATCTAAACGCATACATTTTCAGGACTTCGAAATCCTGTAGGCTATAATCGAATTATTATATAATAATAGTAGTAGCAATAATAATAATAATAATAATAATAATAATAATAATAATCATAATAATAACAATAATAATAATACAAATAACAAAAATAATAATAATGTATTTTCTCTTACTTATTTCTTATTTTCTAGTAAAATTGTGGAAGAAACATAATCTGTAACTGCCATGACCTTCATCCAACGTTTTAAATCGTAGGGTATTAAATTTAGAGCAGAATTTCTCTTCTTTTTTCTGAAGGTGGTTCTGCTCCTTTTTTTTTATCACTAAAGAAAAGCAATGGACCACATGTGCAACATTTACGCAGCGTTTCCAGCGCGTGAAACAGGATCAGGTTGGGACTGGTTCCATGGATTCATCACCACTATGGATGTGCTCCTTTGAAACCCCGTCGTTCCACCGCGGTTGGTGAATCTCTCTCAGGCCGAGGCTCCAGGGGTGGAAAGCGGCTATGCTGAGGCCCTCTTTGCGTGGGCCTGACTCTAGGG
>NC_136934.1:36651138-36776138 GCF_949987615.1 Pollachius pollachius
GTGCTGGCGTACGGTCTGTCACAGGCGTTCTCCGCTCTCTGTGATTAATAGCGGAGCCATTGTGCTCTCGCTACACTGGACTGAATGGGAAGGGGAGGCTCACCACGCCAAAACACTGTTATTGATAACTGCACAGATGTGGCCATCTTGAAATGAACATCTGACGCTAAACCTGGCCCATCGCAGCCTTTGTCGTACAGATAATACTGTACACAGTGTGAGTGTGTGCATCGGCGTGCTTTGGTGTGTTTGTGTATGTGCATAGGTGATTGTGTGTGTGCTTGTGTGTGTGTATGTTCATAGGTGTGTGTCCATGTGTGCGTGTTGCGGGGGACTTCTCATTTCAAAGGTGAATTCTCCCTGGGGTCCTGGCTAATACCATGTGAACTTGAGACCTGAGTGTTGCCTGGGTAAAAATAAAATCCTAACACCACAGCCACCCCATTATAACTATCATACAGACATACACACAAACACACAAACAGCTTGCCGTCATTAACATCCAATAGATACACAACATACACATTAATTTGTGCTTGCTTGTCCTTCGCTAGTCTCTCTCTGAGCAGCATTTAAATGATAGAGGCGTCCAGGAGTTCCACCAGAGAACACAAAAGCAGAAAGTGGGCAGGGAGCGTTTCCTCGACTCAATAACGCCACCCAGAGAAAGCACATTAGTTTTGCAGCAAATCTCCTCTTCCACCTCCTTCACCTCCTCCTCCTTCCCTCCTCCTCCATTTCCCCTCCTTCTCTTCTTCCTCCTCATCCTCCTCCTCCCCATCTCTTCCTCCTCCTGCTTTTCCTCCTCCCCCATCTCCTCCACCTCCTCTTCTCCTCCTCCTCCGCCTCCTCCTGTTTCCTCCCCTCCTCCTCCTCCTCCTCCTCCTCCTCCCCTCGTCCTGCTCCTCCTCCTGCTCCCGCCTCACGCGTGCCTGCGCCTTGCACTCGTGCGCCTTGCACCCTGTCCTCCTACCCCGTGCACGGGGTAGGAGTGCCCCGTGCACGTTGGCTCGCTGCATTGTCCGGGTCTGGCTATTTCATTCCAACAGCACCCTCTGCTAATTTCCAACTGCTGGCAGCGTGCCATCGCCGGAAGTGGGAGCGCTGCTGGCTCCTCCACACCCACTGTATCCCTCCGCCGTGGGAGAGACACACAGAGACACAAGGAGGGGAGGGCGAGAAAGTAGGGCCATATTTGGTCCAGTGTGTCATCTGTTTAACACGCCTGATTGGCTTTCACACCGAAGCCTCCTAATTAATATGCGGTGCCCACCTCCCCACACCCCCTCCCCCCCTCGCTCCAATCCCTAAGACAAAAGCGCATTGTGTGGGCACCTCCTGTTTTAATTACGCTCAGATGAAAGCCGTGTGCACATATGTGAATGTGTGTGTGTGTTTGAGTGTGTGTGTGTGTGTGTGTGTGTGTGTGTGTGTGTGGTGTGTGTATTTGCGTGCATCCATGTGCGCATGTGTGATCGAGCATTTGCATGTTGGATCTCTATATGTTAATGCCTGTAACCAATTAGCCTGTGTGCATCTGCTGTGTGTTTGTGTTGTATGTAATGGGCGTGCATGTGGCAGCATGTGTGTTTTAGAGCAGCGCCGCGTGGCCAGTAGACAGTTTGTGTTTTATGAAGTGAAAAAAATGACAAATAAACAAGCATATTCATCGTAAGGATGTATGGAATCAGAAGTGCATGCTCGCTCTCTCTCTCTCTCTCTCTCATGCATCTTTCTCTGTTCTTCCATCTCTCTCTCTCTCCCTCTCAATCTCTCCCTCTCTCTCACTAATCGTGCTTTCTCCACATACACCCACTCTGTCACACACCTACACTCACACACACACTCACACACACACAAACACACACACACACACACGCACACGCACACGCACACGCACACGCACACGCACACACACACACACACACACACACACACCCACAGGCCATTCAAAAGGTCTTACACAAGGGGAATTGCCGTGCATCAGGCATCAGTGGTGGAGGTGGTGGTGATTGGGAGGGGTGGGGGTTAGGGGAGGGACTGGGGGTTGGGTGGGGGGGTTGGTCCGTTCCTGCAGGAAAGTGTTGTTCCTTGTTGCCTTCATGCAAATTGGCAGCCGATGAAGGTTCTGCAGGAGCGCCACAAAGAGGGCTTGTGGAAGCGGGCGTGCAGGAGAATGGCCGAGGTTAGGAGGGGTTATGGGGAGCGGAGAGGGACAAAATTCCCATCAGGGGTACGGGCGCGGTGCCGTCACGTTGCCGTCTCTCGCTGACCCCCTTTCTCCATCTCCTTTCTTCCTTTAATTTCTCCACCTCCTTTCATCCCTCCTCTTCCTCACATCCATGACCCGGTTATTCATTTGGTGGAGATTAGTGGCTCGTTAATTAACGCATGCCCAGCCCCCAGCCTCCGCCTCCTCCACCTCCACCTCCACCTCCTCCCTACCCTCTGTCCCCACCTCCTCTCTCTCATCTCTTCCTCCCCTCCCTCATTCGATTGTATCATCGTCAGTCTTTCATCATTCACTCTCTTTCGGCTGATGAGGGTGAAGTAATGAGAACACCCCCCGTCACTTCCCCCCGCCACGAACCCCCCCAAACCATCAGTACCACCCATCCCTACCCCCCCCCTCCCTATGCTCTCATATGCAGATCAGACGCTTTGCTCGCTTACCAACTCGTTATCCGGTTAGAAACAGTTGAATCTACTCATTATTTTAAACAAGTGTGCTTCCTCTCTTCACCTCTCTCTTTCTCCCTCTCTCTTTCTCCCTCTCTCTTTCTCTCTTGCTCTCTAAGTCTCTCTCTATCTCTCTCTATGTCTCTCTTCCTCTCTCTATTAGCCTCTCTTTTTCTCTCTCGTTCTCTATGTCTCTCTACCTCTCTTTCTCACTCTCTCTCTCTCTCTCCCTCTCTCTCTCTCTCTCTCTCTCTCTCTCTCTCTCTCTCCATGCAGTCCTTCTGAGATACCAGCCATATTAATCCATTTAAGTACAAGCCAAGTCCCGCGGGTCTTGAGATCTGCATGTTTAATGACAGCCAGCCTGAGTGGGAGAACCATGGCTCGCAGCAATAGGACAGCAGGCTGTGTATACTGTGTGTTGCACTGGTGTTCCTCGGCATTGGCCCGTCATGTGACCACCTTATGTTGGGAGATATGGTTATGGGAATTATCCCCATGAGGCCAGGAAGGAAAATAACGCTGATGCGCTTACTGTCTTTCCCTCTCTCTCTCTTTCTCTCTCTCTCTGCCATTATCGCTCTCTCTCCATCTATCCCTTACTCTCTCTCTCTTTCTACACGAGCCATCTTCATAATGTGGGTCAAATCCATATCTTCAACCCAACGCCAACATATCTCTGCTATAACTGTGATAACTCACTTCAACATCCCACACAACTGCTGTACCTGATATCACTATCTCCCTATATCTCTCTTATATCTTATCCCCTATTGCTTTCTTCTAAAACTTTGTTTTATTATATCTATGTGCAATATCGTTCTACTATAACTCCCTTCTATAACTCTTTATCTATCCGCTATATCTTTCTCCTGCATAAATTATTATTATTTCTACCATACCTCTCCTGTGTAATTCTTTATCTATCCGCTGTAGCTAACTCTCTAACATAAACCTCATACAGACTCAACTTAACTAATCTATGGAGTGGAATGGAATCTAACTCTTTACTTTAACGTTCCCGAACGGAGGCCCACAGAGGAAACCCCACCCTACTAACTAGATCAGTATATCTGACCACTGCCCTACTGTGGTCATGGATGAACTTGGAAGTAGAATACTAAGAATATTGACTTCCCTAGGTTGTAGTCCCGCGTGATTTCCCCACGCCGTAGTCCCACGTGACTCCCCCAGGCCCTAGTCACAGGGAATCCCCCCCCCCTTCACATAGCACTGCCCTCCTTTAAGGCCCTCAACGCAGACCCCCTGCCGAGTTACCCGCTCCTTCAATGGACACACTCAATTAACAGGCCATGAAGCCTTGACCTTTGACCCCCCAAACCCATCCTCTCTGCCCCAGGGGTCATGTACCACCACAATACTCCCCCCACCCCCCAAACCCCCCCCTACTTCACCCCATCCCCACCACTAGCCCCACCACCACCTAACCCTAACCCTAGGGAGATAAGATAGGATAGGAGAGGAGAGAGGAGAGAGGAGAGGAGAGGAGAGAGGAGAGAGGAGAGAGGTGAGAGGGGAGGAGAGGGGAGAGAGGAGAGGAGAGAGGAGAGGGGAGAGAGGGGAGAGGATAGGTAAGAGGAGAGGGGAGAGAGAAGAGAGGAGAGGGGAGGAGAGAGGAGAGGAGATTGGAGAGGGGAGAAAGGAGAGAGGAGAGGAGAGAGGAGAGAGGAGAGGGGAGAGAGAGGAGAGAGGAGAGAGGAGAGGAGAGAGGGAGAGTGGAGAGGGGAGAGAGGAGAGGAGAGGAGAGGAGAGAGGAGAGGGGAGGGGGAGAGTGGAGAGGGGAGAGAGGAGAGGAGAGGAGAGAGGAGATATGAGAGGAGAGAGGAGAGGAGAGAGGAGAAAGGAGAAGGGAGAGAGGAGAAGAGTGCAGAGGGATGGTCAGTGCTTTGCCTCCCCCTGTGGTGTCACCCCCCCACTCCTTCTCCCCTCCCCTCCTCTGATCCCTCATAGGAAGTGGGTGATGAATGTCTTTGTTAGTTGTTCCATCGTGTAATGGCTCTAGTGGGAGGCCTTGTCAGGACACAGGGGGCCAAGCCAGGGGACCCCACTCTCTCTCACACACACACACACACACACACACACACGCACGCACACACACACACACACACACACACACACACACACACACACACACACACACACGACCTGTGACATTCCATGTCACAGTGGTCATTCAACCATCTGGGGTGGTTATGATTTCTTTAGATGTTGTTAAATAGGAAAGCCTATTTGTCCTATTTAAGGGGTGTAAAAATGTCATTAAACACAGAGTCCCCATGAGTCCCTAGTGTCCTAGTCCGCTTGTGAAGGACATAGAAGTGTTTCCTTCATATGAAGGAAAACCTATGAGGGAGTTTCACTTTCCAACCTCAAAAGAGAATAATGTCACCCCTCGAAAAGTTTATGTGAAGAGCTCATCGACACCATTTGATTTCAGTTACATTTTTAGCACCTATTCATCAAGCCAATTGGAAATCGAAAATGAACTGGAAGGTTTCGAATACGAATGTGCAAATTGGTCAGGTGATGTGGCTATGAAAACAATACAGTAAAAGAAAATGTCAAAGGACATTCAATGACCTGAATGTGGACTGGACATGGCTTTAGACTAAACTAGAGAAACCCCATGCTAAATTATAAAGATCGCCGCCTACTGGTAGTAAGATAACACTACGCCTACTGGTAGTAAATATGTTGGCTCCCTTCAGAGCTCCTTCCTGGGAGGGCACCACATGGCAGGGAGAGGGCCAGGTGTTAGGAGCTGGCCTCACTTCTCCTTCACACTCATTGGTTGGAAACAAGAAAAAGTGGACATTTGTGTGGACCGAAATGAGCACTGATGCTACTCTAGTTGATTTGCCATTCATGCTGTGGGCCATTTCTTTAGGGAGGAGATTCAAGTGTTGCACTCCAACATACTTGTGGAACACTGAGGGATATCCAACCACTGGCCAAACACACACACACACACACACACACACACACACACACACACAAACACACACACACACACACACACACGCACACACACAGCCAAGTAAAGTGTCCTCTTCATTTGAAAAACTTCCTGGCTTTAGCTTCCCCCCCGCCCCCACCTCTTCTGACCCACCTCATTCTCCTCTGCCACCCCCCTCTTCCACTCCTCCTCCTCCACCTCCCCCTCCCCCGACCCGGCTTTTTCAAATTCGTCTCCCTTCAATAAAACTTAAAAGTCTGTGTTTTAGACAGAATCAAAAGCCAGACAAAAACAAAACCAGAGCGTCAGATGAAGTGACACATCATTTCGCATGCATCTCACTTAACATCCATTTTAAAGGGAGACGGACACAAATGTGGTTATGCATAAAGTTGTCACAAGATGAGCAGTCATTTCTTCCCCGGCCGCTCACATAAAGATGGTGTGAGCGATGTGTCAAGTAGGCCGCGCGGTGGTATTATCAGGCCCATTATGTCCTGTGTGGGACTGCAGGCAGGGAGCTCCCCCAGGGGCGGCCCGGGTCCGCTGGGAGCCTATTAACCCATTATGTAGCCCTCCAGAACAGTGTTAAGCACCATCACTCCAGCCCCCAGGGCCCAGCCACGGGGGGCCTCAGCTGCCTGGAACCAGCCACCACTACCAGCGTGGTTAAAAAAATCCCCTTTCCCATGCCTTGCTCACAGGCTCAAGGCAGGCAGAGTGATGGGGCTCATGAGAAATACACAATGACTTTTGTTGTAATGCGGTCTTGGGACTGTGGTTAGGGTTGTGTATAGTGTCCTAATAAGGATTAATTTTTGTTCCATATTGAAGTTATTTAAATGAAGTTAATAAAAACAACCCAATAAGGCATAGCTATTAAGCGGCTGTAAAAGCGCCATTAAAAAGCATAGGTCTCGGTTTCCCCCCCAGATAAACAGGTCTGTCTAGGTAAAAGCCCCCAGAACTTGCTCTGTAGCCTGCAATCTACCGCTATTATGTAATTGCTGCCATTAAACTTTATTGCGAGGGAATATTTCGGAAATAGGTGGGGATGCTAAATGAATTAGTTCTATGTCATTTCGACACACATTCGCTCGGAAAACGCGCAGCGTATCGCACCTTTTATTTTTAAAACAACAAGAGGGTTGACGATCCGTCACTTTCGACGTGCTCATATACCAACACATACGCGCTCACGTTTCTGGAAGTCGAAGACAATTGAATAATTACCATAATCATAACCATTATTTTTTTCTCCCTTGCATTCTAATCAGCCCTTTGAAGCTCAATTAAGCTCTCCAGTATTAGGGGCCTTTTCAGTAAACAGCTGTCCACCTGTCTCTTCGGTCATGGGAAAAGAGAGCGGAGCCTGTTCTCGCCGAGGTTCCGTCACGAGAGCAGGGGAGAATTATGAGGGACGCCGTCGGCCCCGCCTCGCCCCCCACTCCCCACCCCCACCTCCGAGGAGACCCTATCTAACAAGGACACCCGCTTGCTCGTCCCATTTGATCCGCGAAAGTGAAACTGTTAATTACGCAGAGAGAGGGAAGACAAAAAAATACCATCTGGACTTGATTCGTCAAAACGCCAGAAGTATTAGGCTAAAGCAAGAGAAAAAAGAAAAATTGACTTCCGTAATTTTAGTAGGCCTAAGCCGTGACTAAATTGAATTAGCCTATTAAAAAAAACGAAAAAAAAAACAATGCATAAGTAAAACCAATACATCCCCAAAACATGGAGTATTTGAAAAACAAGAGGCACAATTGGTTTATAAACATTTATTTTGCCATTTTCCCAAACTTTTAAAAATATGTGACTCCCCACAGATAGGCCTACAGAAAATAGATGATTACAAAACACTCACAGTAATCACATTTGATGATGTCTGACATCATGTAGAAACGTAAGCAATGGTTGTAATTGTCTTTTTTTTTTCCAGGCCATGGTATGAACATTACATAGAAGACAACAATAAAAACCTAATGGCTTACATTAAGAAAATAAAATGAAAACATACAATTCTTTTTTTGTTTACTACACCTGAGGTGTTTAATAGGATATACTTTTGTATCCGTTATAAAAATTAATGATGAAAAGGGTAGTACATAATGAAGGGAAGTGGCTGGCCACTGTGTATTCTCTTTTTCGTCTTTGGTAACGTTTATTCTCTATCCAATTTGACTTGGCTTGAGTCTTGCTAGTAATACGCCAAGATCCGTTTCATGGAATGTAGTTAAAATAAGAGTGATGCTGAGGGAATACGGCCAACTATCGAAATCGTCAGCAAGTTAATCATCACATTTCCAAATGGGACTCTGCAAATCATCCTCTTCACCACATATTAACAGACGCACCATGTAAAATAGCTGCAGGGCGACCTCTAGTGGTAGATAGAAGGCACTTGAATGTCACTGCACAAATAGGTTCGCAAAACCCATGATGCACTTTACAACCTAGAGTTTTGTTATTTCTTCGATATTGAAACACATCAACGCACCACGTCATTAACTGTATCTACAAGTAGGCACACATAAGAAAAACATGCCTTGCTAAACAAGTTTGCAGCTAGATACAACTTCTGCATTGTGATTTGAAGATTGTCAACATATGGACAAATGCCTATGTATTGTGCGTTCAAAGATAACCTGACCAACATCCCATTATACAATCTACAAGGAATGTTGCTTGGATATATTAAGATATCTTACAGTATGTGTGTGTGTGTGTGTGTGTGTGTGTGTGTGTGTGTGTGTGTGTGTCTGTGTGTCTGTGTGTGTGGGTGTGTGTGTTTAACTATTGAGCTTCTCAACTTCTTCGGGCCTCACGGTGGTCAGCTGGCCATCATGTGTCTCTTCCTCCCCAGGAACCTTTGAGCAAGAACGGGCAAAGAAAACGTCCAATATAATTCCAGACAATTAATATTGCAAGTCATTTACATTAAATACTAATATTTGATTTTTAATACTCAGTATTCTTACTCTTAATTATCATGATCAAGTTACCTTTGGGCAAATTGTGGCGCAGGGCAGAATACAAATTTAAAAAAAAAAGTAAATCGATAAAATCATGAGATTATACAATTATTTGGCCCTTGGGGGAAATGCTAGATAGTCGTGAATGGGGAAATGGTTTGGTGAGGCCTTGAAAGGCTTCGGATAAATTAGGCTGAACAGAAAATGGGAAACTTATTCCACCTTGTGGTCGAGTCTAGTAAGACAACTGCTGACATCCCACAAGCGGTTATTGTCGCAAGAGCCCCCTCTTTGGGTTGTATGACAAACTGCTACCATTTCTCTTCAACCGTTACTAACTTCCTTTACTTGTAGTTAATATTGTTAAGAAAGTTACTTACTGAGCATAATGTTAATATCTTTCTATCTATCTATCCAGGGTGCGATTTGTGAAAAAACCAGAGGGGGGTATAATTTTGAGAAACATTTTAAAATGTTTCAAAATGAAGACGGACCCTGTGTATTTTGGTTGTTAATTATTACGATGTAATGGTGAAAATACTTTGGGTGGGGGGGATAATTTTTATCCCCACCGAGGATAAAAATAATTCAGCAGAGGGTAGGACGTGTAAACCAGAGGGGGGGATAATCCCCACCATCCCCACCGGCATATCGCACCCTGTATCTATCTAATATCTATATCTATATATGTTATGTAGCCAATATATCAGGCTTATATAATTAACAAATGATAGATGCCTGCACATGATCTCTCTGATAAGGTGAGCCCACCTCCCAGTAGATGCTGTCTTCGTAGCAGATGGTGTCTGGAGGAGTGCCGTAGATGGGCAGCTTCAGAATGAACCCTGCATAGATACAACCCGTTTCAACTGCTGATACAAAATAACTCTACTAGTAGTCACTGGACAGAAAAACAATGTGCAAAGGATCTAGTAATGAGACTCTGAAAATGCATTTACATTCCAAACAGTACTCCAGTATATAAACATTGATGCAACAATAACCACATTTTAAAACAGAAGAGCAAGAACACACTGCGAAATAAATGTACAGCCACACATCGGAATAAAAACGCCCAACGGTTGAACTTCACTTCAAATGTTCCACACGCACCAGTACTGATCCACCGTAATGAGGAGCATATGAGCCCCGTACTCACCGACGATGAGTCCCCCAACGAGGGCCATGCCCAGGGTGACCAGCAGGGAGATGGCCTGGAGGCCACCCTGTTTGGTGCGATCTCTATCCCCAGCGGCCACCATGGGGAACACGTCCTTCATGCTGCAACACACATTCACATTTGCAAATTTCCTTCTCATTTTGGATGACGTTTGACCAGAAGGATATCTAAGCAAAAACTCATAACCAAGTGGAGAAGAGCCCCTTAATTCAGTACAGTGACACATTTCTAACCTGGCTGGAGACAAATGAACCTATCCCTATGTACAGCATCCACTGAATAGGCCTACCCCCAAACTGTACTAGAGGTATATTGACAGGCGACTAGTTCTCCTGTACACAGGGTGGGTATGAGGTCATTGGATGAGCATTTCCTCCTCCTCCTCCTTCCTGATTAGCCGTAGGGGCGTGGCAAACTCACCCGTCGCCATAGATGCTGGTGGTCGCGGCGGCAGCGGTGACAGCGCCGACGATGGCGCCCAGAACACCGGGCATGCCGTGGAGGTTATGAACGCCACACGTGTCCTGAATCTTCAGCTTCTTCTCCAGGATTGGCTGCGATAGGGAAAGTAAGCAGGAGGTGGCGTTTAGATGGTCTCACAGTACAAAGGGTGACAGTGTGCTAACGTACGAATACTGTTGGTTTGCATGGCAGCATCACAACAAGTGAGAGTGAATATTTCAGGAACCAACAGCTCCACACAAACCACAGTGACCAATGTCAGGGTGCTTTAATTGTGCGGTTCGAAGTAATTTCCCTTACAGAACATTATCAGTCCCTATTGTCAACACTCTATAACATTTGTAAAACATGGAAGCATTAACATTTCAAAGCAGAGTCCCATGCTGTATATCAGGTCACCCCGTCCCTGTGACCTTATAAAGACACACCAACCCCGACCGAAACGTTGGCTGCTTACCGACAGGTACTTGAACCCGAGCACGGAAATGATTCCCGCCAGGAAACCCACAATCATGGAGCCAAACGGCGTCAGCATCATCTCACCCGCGGTTCCTATGGCAACGCCACCAGCCAAGGCAGCGTTTTGGATGTGGACCTGAAGGAGAAAGGAAATATTGGAGCGGAGACCGAGAGTCAATTGTTGAATATCTTATTGCCAGAATATAATGTAAAATATATATGTTAATATTAGAGACACAGTAAGCAAGCAAGAGACAGAGAGATGGACACAGAGACAAAGAGAATGCAAGAGTGCTTGTTCTTTAGCATTTACAATTTATTTTCAAACAGGAAACTATAGGCCTTATTCACCTAGCGGCCATCTTGGTTCTAGGGTGGAACTGAATACTTTGAGAACAAAGATGTCCACCGGGTGAAGAAGGCCCATTGAGACATCGGTAGCTGTAGAACACAGCTACCGTTCTGAACTGAGATGGCTGTGATTAAGGAAGTAGATAAAGATCCACCAAGGGCAGCATGTCACATGAACGTGGACGCCACCTGCATCCTATGAACAATAGCTGGGGTTGATGTGCGATAAGACTGAGTGGGGCTGGGGAGACGGAATGCACCATGTGTCGTAAGGATGTCATTGACAAACCCCCTTTACAGTTTAGTTGATGTGATCAATTGATTAGGCACTAACGGCAGGTTGGTGATAGTCGCTCAAAGCAATCACTGTCCTTATTCTGTCACCAGCTTACGTTTCACCCCACCCTCTCTTCCTTCCCCCCCTCTTTCTCTCTAACGTGTTCCCTTCGCCTCAGGCTCGATCACACGCTCTTGTGCTCTTCCCCTGTGGCTCGATCACTATAGTTGCAGGAAAATTCCATGTTGAACTCAAAATGATTGACAGTTCTAGATGCCGGGGCTACGGCAGTGATGACATTCCAACTTATACCATGCGAGTAATGATTCATAGGAACAGGTGAGTATCCAGTGTACGATATCATGACAGCTGCGGCTCTTTGACCAGGCTCAGAATGGTTCATAGACTGATCTCCACTGAATGCAGTAGCTGTCTGCTACTGCTTAGGTTGCTTTGTGGAGATTACGAACCTCGTATTAAGCCTTTGACTACCACTTATAAAAACAACTTACTCCTACCAAGTGCTTCACTACCAATTGTTTTAATGTTTAATATAAACTCCTTCAGCTACTCTTCCCTCTTTCAAGCTGTAGCCTATATAAACTCTATAATGTGTTGGGTAGAAGAGTCTACAAACCACAAAAAATAGTTCAATTGTTACAATTTGTCACTCTTAATAAATGTTTCCCTTCTGCTTAATAACCAAACTCTGAATTAGGTTTCACATGATGTCACGCATATTACAAGCCGCCATTTCAGGCCTATTCTAACATTACAACGCAAATTTTTGGTCAAGAACTACAAAGAGGATTTCTTGGAACTCCAGCTCCCAGGATTGAACCACTCCCATGTCAACCCACCCCACCCCCCAGGTCTCCCAACGACGCCCGGGTCTCCGTGTGCTCACCATGTCGAGCTTGCCGTCGTGCGCGGTGAGGGCCGACATGCCGTAGGTGGCCAGCGTGCACGAGGCCAGGGAGTAGTAGGTGTTCATGGCGGTGCGGTGCTGGTCGTCCCCGTGGGCCGTCACCGCAGAGTTGAAGCTGGGCCAGAACATCCACAGGTAGAGGGTGCCTGGGGGGGAGACCGTACCAGTCACACGCAGTTTGGATTTCAGCTTGAGAAAATCTAACTTGATTGTCAGACAATCCATCATTGAGTCGCGCACTTATTTATTTTTTTAACACCGTATAACATTGATTTTTGTGTTTGTGCGGGGGACTTATGCATTTGGGGGACATTTATTATGTCATTTCAAATCTATTTAGATAATTGAAAAGGATAAAGTCTCCTCCTCATATTATGTATATCTCAGCTACACTCAACTCCCTGAATCCTTACTTGAACAAAAAGAATCAGATAATTGAAGCTGAACTCAGCAAACAGAATGAGTTCAATTCCAAGTTTCCTCCAGAACTGCAGTAGTCCCTGCCTCTGCTTTAAAAACAACTGCACAATTTACGTGAACGCGTCTGCCAAGTGGGTAATGATTGCAGTCCTACAAGCCTACCCTAGAAGACCCCTCCCTTCAACCCAGCTGAAAATGAGACCTGTGGAGCCGCTGCACCGTGATAAGGGGCTTTAGGTCAACCAGATTTACCGATCATGGCGAACAGGTCAGAGTGGTAGACGGAGGAGTTCCTGTGCTTGCTCTTGTCGAGGTTGGGTCGGTACAGAACCCGGGTCACCACCAGACCGAAGTACGCCCCGAACGTGTGGATGGTCATGGAGCCACCGGCGTCTCGGGCCTGGAGGGTAGGAACAGAGGTTTTTACACTTTTGGGAAAAACTCGATGGACAAGTACGCCAAATATATCGACTGGAATTTGTTGGGGAAAATGTGTATGGAAAACAATTAAGCCTCGAAAGCTAGTTCTGTCTCATAATACCTGAAAGAAGTATAGTACTTTTAGAACATACCAAGCCTACATTGAAGATTTTTGTAGATTAATTTTCTTATTATGAATAATAACCAAAACTTTACATACCCCCAGCAGAGTGAGTAGGATATACTCGTTGACGGCAAACAGGGTGACCTCAAACATGGCCATGACAAGCAGCTGGACCGGGCTGGTCTTCCCCAAGACCGCCCCGAAGGAGATCAGCACCGCGCCCGTGCAGAAGTCTGCATTGATCATACTGGACCAGACAGAACCAGGTGAGCCACACGGCTTTTAACACAAGTTAAAGTGTACAGTACAGTAATACTGTAGTAATGCATGGCATGGACTAGGCACGGGAATTTGGAGAGGATAAAATGAAAGTGTGCTGGTGAGAGTGAGACAGAGTGAGCTAATACTGTGCCAGGTATAGATGAGAAAGTGTGTGCATGAGAATTTGTATTGTGTGTGCATTGGTGACAGAATCCCGTTGCCAACCAAATATCAGACATGGAAAGTCGTGTCAAATAAAAACGGTAAACCTCTGCCAAACTCCCCCGAGTGGTTCATGTGCTGCCACACCCACATTGAATTGTCTACTTTATATTTCATAAAACAAGCTAAAACAAGAAATGTTGAAAGCATCTACTTTCACACACACACACACACACACACACCTCTCCACTCCGATGTGGATCTTGCCGCCGTGAAAGCCGTGGAAGAAGCCCTGCATAAGCGTGGCCCACTGCAGAGAAAAGGCGGCGATGAGGAAGTTGAAGCCCACGCTGCTAAAGCCATAGCGCTGCAGGAAGGTCATCAGGAAGCCGAAGCCGACGAAGATCATCACGTGCACATCCTGGAAACCTGGTGAACAAACACACAATAAAAAGGTTTGCATCAAAACAGTACAGCGTTTAGGTCGCCTAACTACACAGATTCTGATACAAGGCAGCTTGGAGGGATTTCTGATCCATGTTATTATGAGCATGTAGGGGTTACAGGGACTTGCTCGAGGACGCCTACAGGTAGACTGTGGACATTGGGGGATCTAACCTTCTACTATTTGGCTGGTGGTAGAATACCCTACACATTCTGCACTCAATTCTATCTGCAAATATTTTCTCAGTTAATGTTACGTTTTTGTCTTTATAAATTCCGTATTCCTCTCTATTACACTCAATCAAAAGATCAAAGCCTTTAAGGAGTTTGGTCCTCATCAAATCACAAACCACCCTCAGAGGGTCATTGGGTCCGAGACTAAACGGGTCCATGCGGAGGCACTCAGAGTGTCTGGACCTGACCCATACAGCTGGGGGGGGGGGGGGGTTATGTAAGGAACAGGCCCCCAGGACAGGTATGGTTGATACAGAACCACAGCTAAAAGGATTAAGATCAAGTCTGCTCAGGAAAAACAAAACTATCACTAGTGTATCTACCACTCCAAAATAAGATAACTCATGTATTCAATTGTAAGTTGAGTGCTGTCAATTTCTTCCAAATGTAAGAAACACTTAAGTATTACACATTTAGGATTATGCAAAGTTTTTACAGATCCACAGTTTTACAAAAGGACACTTTCTTAGCTAGGAGTTATTTTTTGATGCTGTCCTCCCCTGTCAACATAACACAAACGGATTGGTCTTCCTACTGTCCTTCTGCCAAACCTGCTGCACAACATATCATTGTGTGGAGACTAGCGTTGTCATGGTGATGACCACTGTCATGGGGAGGAGGGGGGGGTCCCTGTTGGGCAGTGTGACCTAGATGCACATCTCGCCATCCTCTCCAGGAAACCGGCTCACCGCGATTGAAACTTGTGATGAGAGTTCATCGCAAAAATGCATCTTCGATCGTGTTGACTTTTGCCATCGTCCAAAGCTGAAAATCTATTGGCTCAGAGCACGAGCAAACAAAACCATGAAGTGACCTATATTTTCTTAGGCTTTATTTTCTCAAGCTGTGGCTGCTCTACATGATACTCTCTATATTTGCATCTATCGCACAATGTGGGAATCATCCCCTCCCCCCAAGTTGTTATAATAATCTTATCTCATACAGGAACGTCGCCTGCCACCTACAAACAGAGCAGTTCCGCTGATGAACACCTGAAAGAAAAACAGCAATGTCTCACCTCTTCCCAGGAACACAGGGCAGGGGTGAGGCGGGTAAACAAGATGCTCTGAATGGTGGCACAACACAGCAGAAGACTGTGTTTTTAATCATCGTCTCAACTCAACTCTGCTTCCTGCTGTTTACCTGACCTTGCACTGCTACAGGTGTCATAAATTGGGGTCTCAGGTGCCGGCAGCACATTTAGATAATTAAAAAGGGGACGAAGATTTGGACGAATGTTCCTTGAACTTCTTAATGACTACTTTTCAGCCCGAAGCAGATACCTCCAGAGCTCAAAGTACTTTGTTCTTTGTTTTGAGTGGTGATGAAGAAACCGGCCATCCGTACATTGCCATCGTTTTGAACAAGCTTGCAGCCACATAAATATTGCAGGGTGGTGCAGCTCTCCCTTGGTTAACAGACTGAAGTCAAAGTTTTATTATTGATTAAATGTTTAACGGGTGTAATTAGGTCAAATGAGTGTGTGCACATGCCAATATGTAGCACACAAGTGTGTCAGTGATTCTTTAGTAGCTCCATAGCCCCACCCATCTCCTAATGATTCCTTCACGTGTTCTCAGACGCTGCTGAAGAATCCCCCAGAGCATTACCCCTAGGCCCTAAATACCTAAAAAGAGACCAGATCTATCTTCTTAAGAGAGGGAAAAAAGACTGTGTTCCAACAGGTAAGGTTGGACAAACGCCAAGGAAGTTGAGATCATGTTAACTACCAGTCAAGACCACATACACACACACACACACACACACACACACACACACACACACACACACACACACACAGACACACACACACACACACTCCAAGCAGTATCTATTGCCAATAGGAGAACCAGATTTCCCGGTTTTCTCTCAGATCAGTAAGGTCCCCAGAAGATCAACACAGAATTATAATAATTAAAGTTAGAGAAGTGTTTCCAATAAGCATTACAGACACATTTTTGCTATGTAGGTGAGGAAGAGCTTAAAATCTTTCTACTGGTGAGGGCTAATCGGCTGTCATGTGTTTCACTGTGCCAACAAAACTAAAAACCTGTTTAGGCCTACGCCGTAGCATCTTTATGTAAACCGTAGAAGTAATGATGGGGGAAACATTTCCCCTAAGCGTTGGGAACATCGGTGGACCAGAAGAACTCTTTGTGATCCAATCACAAGGAACAATGACTCCTCAGCAAGCCAGCCCTGTCCCATTAGGAGCCTGTTTGGAGACTTTAAATGAGCTCCACCGTGTTACCAACCTCCACTGTTAGACACTGGAGATTGACACAATTGATGTAACAACTGACTCTAGCAGAATGTTATCTTTGGTGTCTTGCAACATTAGAGCTATAAAAAGAATGTGTGAATGACCTTGGATTGCTTTGAGTTTCTATGCAATTTCCTCAAATGGAGAACAAGCTCCCAGAACTTCAGTTCGGACTCTAGGTTATAGACTTCCAAAATAGGGCTCAAAACTCTTCTGCGATAGCATATATTATAAAATATAATTTTACCTTCAACTTTTAAAATCATTGTTTATTGATTTTCCTGTAAATCTACTTTTTAAAATGTGATTCCTGCCTAGGTTTAGCACTTTATTTATGGGCTCGGTGCAACATCCTAAAAAATGATTGACTTAAAAAGGCAAACTCAACTCAAAATATTCAAGTAAACAAACACGTAAAAACAACACATTTTCAGAATGTGGCCTTTGGAGCCGCCACACCCTCCCAGGTAACCTTTGACCCTTCCTCTGCACTCACTTGGGTAGCGATAGTAGAAGTCGTTCTCGTAGTCTGACTGGTTGCCATGGTGCCACTGCTTAGCGTCCGTGTCGTGGTCGTACTGCACCAGCACGCCGAAGAGGATGATGAGGATGATCTGCAGGATCATGCAGATCATCGGCAGCTTGACCCGCATGTTGGTGGCCGCGCCGGACATGTCGGCTATGGCTATGGGACTGTCGCCTTGGGAAACTTCTTCTTCTAAAGCCTGGCTGGAAGAGTTCAAGGGAGAGAGAGAGAAAAGGAGAGAAAGAAAACAAAAAGATCTAATCCTACTGAACACTCCTCCACACACACACACACACACACACAGCACAACGGAACTATCTCTTCAAGCTGTGCCTTTGCTCCCCTCTCTCCCTCGCAGTGCAGAGGAACGGGACCAAGAGCTGTGTGGGTTGCAGAGAGAAACCTGCAGACAGACCAACCAGTTCATTCAACTTGTTTTGTTTTTGTGACTAGCCGGACCACACCCACCAACCGGGGCCTCAGCTACCAATTAGATTTGAGTCGGCCCCCTCCCATGTTAAGGGGGTGTTTGACCACACCTGAGCTGAAATAAGTAATTGTGTTAACTTTGTTTTGAGAACATATGACTTTTTCGGACCTTGTATACATTTTTTCAACATGAATTGTTGCACGTTTATCTGCTTCTTTTAAAGTGTCTGCACAAACATGCAGCAATTCGTGAAAAAAGGGTCCTGCATGAGGAGGTTCATGTTGAGGTTATGAACCACTGGATTCATCCCACTCATATCCATATGAATTTCCTCTGCAGTTATAATAATAAGCTAAGATAACTGGGGGAAACTCTACGAGCAGGTTTTGTAGACTTTTCAGCCAACGGGCTTGCTTTAATTGTAAACAATATCTTGTGTACTTACCCCATGATTGCACAGGACAGCCAAAGGGTCCCTTTGCAGTCTGCAGCCCAAAATATTTGGAAAAGGTTGCTCCTTGCACGTCTCTACTTATAGTTTATGGATCTGATTAGGATACCCACCTGTATCGAATAGTAAAAACAATTACGTCCTATTCCTTCGATTGAAGACGTTATCAAGAGGCAACCGCGGTGCTAAGGGAATCCAAATGCACAAGTAAAACTATATAATTATCCGATGGCGGGTGTTATGGGCATGGGTCTGAAGAAGTTAAACTATTCCTGTTACAGAATTTCCATTCCAACCTCGGGAAGTTATATTTTTCACCAGGTCTTCCGGGTTTGACCACGTTTATATAGCCTATCTTGTGAACATTGCAGCTTCACCACGGTGCGGCAGACCCACCATTTCGTTGCACCTCGGCGGTCTTCTCCATCCTTATGATTTTGACTCCCTTCACGTCGTTCCTTGACCACGTGACGTCGCTAGCGTTTAAAACCAAGATGGCCGTTAGATGAAAAAGGCCCTTCGGTTTGGTTTAAGTTGCATCCTCTATAAACCACATACAGTAGAAACAAAGACATAACGCCATTATATTGACGTTGTGTCTGCGTCACTATAACAGATAGCGATAGTCGATAGCATCACTCCATTCTGCTATCGCCAGTGTCATCAGTAGCGACTGTGTCCACGGTAACAGGACGACACACATGACAGGAATGCTGTTATGATTTTGGGGAATCTTAAACATGACCACTGGAGACCACAGGCGTCAATGCTGCCCAAAACATTTGAATCCAAAGTGTGGTGCTTTATTTTAAATTTTCGTCTGAGCAGAGGTTTGGAAATAGGTGTGTGTATATAGACCTAGGTGTTTTTCAATAATTTATCACCCAATGTGACATGAGGGAGCTCATTGTTGCGTCTTATGAATTTTTCCCAGTGGATTGCTGCATCAAAATGATACTAATAAAAATCAAAAAATAATAAATCAATAAACCAACACCTGATATGCATTATTCATCAAAGTCAAAATGTAACAGTACAAATTGCCTTTTTTTTTGCAAATTCCTGACCTACAGAGGAAAGCATGTCTGCTCTGATTATGAAGCCAATTTGTTTGCATTTGTAGAATACCTTTGCTGCGCCAATAGTCCATGTGACGGTGGGCACGTGGGTCACCCATCGACAAGTCTAGTCGGTCGTAAAATCTAGCCGACATTCTTTACAAGCCAACAGGTCAACCTGCAAGAACAAAAACTCTGCATTTCATCTGTCAGAGATAGCACCCTCGGGCGGGTGTTCAAATACCTGCAATTAGTGAGTATGGTGTCACATGCAGTCACGTGTGGTTGTGAAGGCTTGCGTACACAAGCATTTTTGAATCATAGAATGAATGGCTTCTCCATCTCTATCCTTCTCTTCTCTAGAGTTCTCCATCGTAAACCTCCTCAATCTCTAAAATTCTCCATCTCCCAGCCCAACCTCCACCCCCACAACCAACAGTGGCATTCCAGTCAGCCAGGTGTGTGTGTGTGTGTGTGTGTGTGTGTGTGTGTGTGTGTGTGTGTGTGTGTGTGTGTGTGTGTGTGTGTGTGTGTGTGTGTGTGTGTGTGTGTGTGTGTGTGTGCCTGTGTGTGTGTCTGTGTGTGTGTGTGTTTTGAACAACTTTCCAGTTCTTGTCACACCATCAGATTGGCTCCTGGGGCCCATAGATAACCCAATCTCCTCCATCAGTAAGGTAGAGGAGATAGAGCCACATGAAGAGCCTGTTGTGGGCGTGCACTGGATGTGTGTAAGTAGTAGAAGTGTGTGTACGTGTGAGCATGTGTGAGTAGCAGTGGGTGTGTGTATATGTGTATGTGTGTTAGTACTGTGTACGTGTGTGTTAAGGTATGGCTTCGCAGAGGCACACACCAGAGGTTTCTGATCAGATGCAGATAAACGCAAGACGCGACACGTTAGTTACAGGGGGTGTAGTCTGGCCGTACACGTTCACTGTGCGTCTCAAGTGTCAAACGTTCCCCTTTAGGAAGGAGCTTGCCGATCAAGTTATTGACACATTAATGGTGATAGATATATTAAAAAAATGCTTATCACTCAAACCCCCAAACACATTGTGCACAACGAAGAATGTGTTGTGCACACTGGAAGATGAAACACACACCTGTACTGCATGACATACTTAGACACCAAGGATTTGGGGATTTTGACAAGATGCATGAATAAAACCAGCGTATTACAATCTGATTACAAAGCTCTACAAGACAAATAGCCTGAGAGGGAATCTGTTCCTCTCAGACACCTGTTTAGAACAGATGGCTCTGATTCCAACCACCAAGGCGAGATGCTCATAATGGAGTATATTTCCTTTTTGATCTTCAACACCCTTCTGCCTTTGGAGCTGAGGCATGGCCCTCTGGTGTTGGCTATTATGTTTTCTTTGAAATGGCTATTACAGCTGAAACTGTTGATCTCCTAGAACTCTGGATTTGGACTGCCACCACAGCACTGATAAGGCTTGCTGGAGCATTTAAAATTTCATTTGCTTAAAACTGACGTGAAGAATATTAATGGATCTTTAAATGTTAGGCCATTTTGCAGACGTTTTCATCCAAAGCGACTTACACACATTCACACACCGATGGCAGTTTCAACAATGAAAGGCCAGAAGCAGCTCGTCAAGAGCAGTTAGGATTAGGCGTCTTGCTCAGGGACACCTTGACCATGCAACCTTGTAACCTGCTCTACCTCTTGAGATACAGCTGCAGGATCGTTGTGCTTAATAACTTCTGTGAAAGGGTTCAACATTTTCAGAAAGGAATGCGTTAAATTTTGAGTTTGCATGACAAGAAGATAATATCATTTTTAATAAAAATGAGTTCAATTTTGTTCAAATGGTTTCTAATTGATTTCCGTTTTTATTTTTATATGCTTTCTCCATGCCTAAATTAATATTTAATATTCTTGCTGAAAAAAACGAATCTGGGATAGGATAAAGTGGCGTCAAAAATATAGTATAGGTATAGACACCATAAAATCAGAACCAACCGAGCAAAAAATGAATTTATTCCCATGGCAATAACTCAATTAAAGAAAAATGTGTGAGCCATGGGGAGTTTGGCGAAATACATGGACTAGAGCATGTGATAAACATGGATACATAGGGGATGTCCAGTTAACCACTATTGTTGTAATTGTTATTGTGCAGTTATTGACATGCCCTTTGGACTTTAATGTTGTTTATGATGCCTATTATGGATGATCTGGGACTGTTTTTTTTTGATTGTCTTCTTTGGATGTTGACGTGTCTGTGTGTACTGTGCTGTACCACCAATTGCTTCTTGGAGGACATTCCTAAGTCTAAGTTTTGGATTAAAAAAACATGGTACACATAAAACAACATTTAGTAAAAATTTATAAATAAAAAGGGCAAATACTTCATGTGTGTTTTCACCAGTTAATCCGTTGACAGTCTAATTATAACAACAGAATTGATCAACATACCGGAATTTATCACTCTTCTGAAGGGATTAAGTAAGACTATTACAGATCTAATGTCCCTTTAGTTGGAAGATAAAAAATATCATACTTTTATAGCTTTAACTTTTTCTAGGTGATCCTTTAATTTCATTGCTTTTCAATGCCCCATGAATGAACCCTGTGCATGGTTAGATCTTCTACTACAAACTCCCTGCCTAAACCTTGGAAAACATTCAATAGGAGATTGCTCTACATTGTGTCTGATTAATGGCCCTTGAGTTGCACTAGAGAAACCGCAAGCTGTGCTGTGACATCAAAAATAATAATAATTGTACAAACGCCATTTCCACCATTATATATATACATATATAAACATACTGTATATTGTATTATATAGATACATATTGTTTCAGAGTCCTGTGTGTGTTAATGCTGAGGCCAATTAAACCAAATGTTTCAAATGATGAAACAAACAGGATGAGCAAGAAGGAAGTATTTGCTTAGAGTAGTAAGTAGTAGTTTTGTGTGTTTAGACAATTCCATAGGTTCCTCAGGCTTCTGAAAGACAGGCAGGCAATCAACCTCACCGGTTCATTTCACAACATGATATATAGTGTTTTCTTATCAGCACACCATGTGAGGTTGACGAAAGAAGAAAGAGGCATTCCAGGGAGGGTTGAAAGTTCAAATCGAGCTCAATTCAGAATCCTAGAAAAAGTAAATATAATAAACACTTGCAGTGGCATGTAAGGGGCCCAAACTGCCCGCATGAACCTGTCAGGGGGGGGATAGAGGAATGTCTGGGTCGACAGGAGGCACAGACAGGGGATAGGGGGTTGAGGGAGGGGACCCTTTCCAAGCTGTCAGCCATACCTGCTTTTGAAAAAAAGCCTGAAAGGGTGATCTCTCTCTCACAGCGCTGAAAACCTGTCTGTCCACGCGGGAGTTCTGAGAGATGGATGCTAAGAGCCAGTGAAAAACAGGGCGGGGGGGGGGATGGTGGTGGGAAAGGGGTTTTGACTTTGTGCTTTAAAAAAAGCTGACTGACTGAGAGCCTGAAGGCGCCTGCCTTTGGCAGTGACCGTGTTTGTGACCCTGGCTGGTGTGTGTGAATGTGTATTTTTCAGTTTTTTTTTCTCCCAATGTTTTCATTCCCAGAGTTCTGCACCAGCGCTGTGCTAACCGACGCCCCGTCAGGGCAATACCGTCAGGACAAACCGGCTCGGCCATTCACACCTTTCATCCTCGGTCCGTCCGAACAGGACACACACACACACACACACACACACACACACACACACACACACACACACACACACACACACACACACATTCAGTCACTCACTCGACTGAAACCACATTCTACAGGCTTTCAGGCACCACAGAGGAAGGGCTGCCTGAAAGTCGGCTGCATTGTTAAGACTTGCATTTTTCAGGACTTTTCTGTTCAGTTTTAGATAAGCAACATATTTATTAAGCCACATCGGTTGGTTTCAGTACTTTTGATTTGGTAAACATGTATACCCATACAACGGCTACAACTACTGTTTTACGGCTGTAAGTGTCCTTGTCAGTTAATAGAAACACTTCTCATCTCATGGGGACAGCAGGAGAATAACCGGTTGTAGGTTTGATGTTATCTTAAAACGTAACTCATACCAATTGACACTTAATGCTCAGGCAGTTATTATTCATTAGTCAACTGTAATGAATCCATTAAAAACTTTGATGAGGCCATTAATCATAGCAACTGTTAAACTTGAAACCATATTGACACGAAGAGAACCCAGAACGATGCACTAGGTGGTGATGTTTAAGCGCTTCATTCAACGACGTCCATGTTTCTTTATTTGTTTGAACTGTGGTTGACCCTGAGAAACAAATGCATTACGCCACATAAATATAGACCACCAAAAACAAACCTCGACAGATTGCTTATCTAAACACCATAATTCGGAAATGAAGCATGAATGAGGGCAAAATGCCCCGAAAGTGTATAGATGATGCAATTTTATGTTTTTGAAATATGTGGATCCTGTTGCCTTGGGCCCCCACTGCAGTTGACTTACAGTCGCAGCCCAAGATTTGAATACCATTTGCGTTCATGTTTTTTAATTTACGTGTAGTATCTGACTGTATACAGTGCGTTTGTGAGTTTATTTTTGTGTGTGTGTGTGTGAATGTGTGTGTTAGCCTGTTATTCATTGCAGGGACAGAGAGGCTATGGCTCTAACAATGCAAGCCCTTGTATCTGGTGTGTGTGTGTGTGTAGGGCCTGGAGGATGCTGCTAGGGGCCGTCACACGACTTCCTGTCCCCCTGGTCCCCATGTCGTGGGGGTCAGGAACACAGATGGCTGAATGCGCTCCACAGTCTTCTCTGGAAACAGCCCAGTGGCAAAGGTCATCGCACACACTGCCCCTTGTTGTCCCCGGAGACCAGCGATGGCGCATCAGTGTACAATATTTGTTTAGCTTGATGCGCTATCTGAGCTCGATATGCTAGCTTAGCTCAAAAGGCTATTGGAGCTTGATACGCTAGTTTTGCTCAATTTGGTAGTTGAGCTTGATGTGCAAGTTTAGCTCGGTATGCTAGTTTTGCTCGATATGCTAGACTAGCTCAATTCACTAAGACACTGTACAGGTCAACTGTTTATCAACTGTTAACATTTAACACCATAACAGTTTGATATAATGCATATTTAAGCCCAGTTACATTGGCTTAAAAATTCTCCTTCCATTATTTCTTCTTTTTTTTGCAGATATTGTAGATATAGTGTAACGTTAATGTATCTAATGTACTCTACTCTACTCATTAAAGGTCTTTTTGTCCTTTTCTCGATTTTAAAATGCAGAGGGACACGAGAAGCCAAAATAAAGCCAGTCTGTCTGATGGCCATTAACATCAGGAACAGAACGGCCAACAGAACAGCCCATTTAGAGAGAGTGAGAGAGTGAGAAAGAGACAGAGGGTGAGAGGCAGAGGGAGAGAGAGAGAGAGAGAGAGAGAGAGAGAGAGAGAGAGAGAGAGAGAGAGAGAGAGAGAGAGAGAGAAGATTGTATTGAGCATGTCCAACACAGAAGACAGAAGATGGGTGAAAATGAAAGATTCGGGGGATTTGTTTGAAGATGCAGGCGTGGAACCGAGCCAATAATAAATGGTCAGATTTAATTGTAAAAGTACAAATTAATATTAAGAATTGATATTGCTAGATAATTAAGTGGGCACCATTGTCATGTGGATCCATCCTGAGTGGCCAACCCTCCGTTTAAAGAAAACTGCACATTCTCAACCAAACAGGTAATAACAGCAAGGCTTTTTTTCTGCTGATGGATGTGAACGTAAGGACTAAATGCAACTCAAAGGGCTAGTTGCTGGGGTTTGTTTTAGCACAATTGAAGATTGTGATTGCCAACAATATTAAAATAATACAGTGTTAAGTAAATATTGAGTCTAATATTGATTGTGCAGTACCTGAATAACTAAATAGGCAAACAATTGCCCAGTTTAAATATATTCTATTGAAGTTAAAAGTAATTCCATACAAACAGGAATTGTCTGAGCTTGTCCTGCTGTAAATGGCACAAAGCCATGCTCCTTGTATTTCTCTAGAGACATGTCTAATCAATATGTTATGCTCGTGACCTGTAAGGACAGTACGGGAGATGAACTTTGTGATGAACGTTGTTGCTGTTGTCCTGCTGACCCTGAGCTGCTGCACCTGTTCCCCAGTAGCAGAACCCCCCACCAGGACAGGTAGAGTTACTACAACCAACAACAAATATTCATTACTGGAGTTATACCTTATGTTCTATTTTAAATTTGAGTACAACAAATGTGCATAATTGAAGACCTAACGATTCATTATTATCATTATCAAATTAATTAATGATAATGATTGAACAATTACACATTTTAACATATCATGGCTGTTGTCGTTTGAGAGACTTAGCTCGTCGAACCTTAGCAAGTGTCCTACTAAACGTTTCAGCTGAAAAAGTGATGATGATGATGTGATGATGATGATGATGATGATGATGATGATGATGATGATGATGAAGATGCTTGGATTCACCATTGACACTGACAGTATAAAAAGGGCCCACCATATGTATTTGTGCTCCCTGGCTCCAGACCAGAAGAAGCTGAAGTATCTCATCGAGCCGCCTGTTTACGCCGAGGTCATCGCCCGTCGAGGGGAGAACGCCTCGCTACCCTGCATTTTGCAGACCAAACCCAACCACTTCAAAGTCAAGTGGACCAAACTTCAGCCAGAGAACCCAGGACCAGAGAACATAGTGTTGATATCCAACGGATACGCCTTCAAACTTTATGGCCTTCTGGGCCCTCGAGCCTCTCTCCGTAACGCTCACACCATGGACGCCTCGCTGCACATCCACCATCTTGAATTACAAGATGGCGGCCGGTACCGCTGCGAGCTCATCAACGGGATTGAGGACGAGAACGTGATTGTAACTCTGAGGATCGAAGGTAACACGATAAGCAAATGGGTGTTGTATTTGGGGACTGTGCATTAGTCTTTTGGAAATACTAAGATATTTGAAAGGGAAAAGATGAATACGATGACATTTAATCAATTAATATTTTCTAAATTTAATGATGTTCTAAATGTGGTGACAAAACATCTCTCCAAAACCATTAAAGAAAGACAAGATATTTGACATAACCTTTGACATAATCGAACCCTCAACGACAACGTTTTCTGACTCTTGCCAGGGGTGGTGTTTCCATATCAGAGCCAAAATGGCCGCTACAAATACAACTTTGCGGAGGCCCAGCAGGCCTGCGCACAACAAGATGGCGTGCTGGCTACCTTCAAGCAACTCTACAGAGGTAGTCATGATTTAAGAATGGGAGGTTGGTTGGGCTGGTTTCTCCCAGGGAATAGGTTTACAGTAACCTTCCTCTGACCCTTCCTGTAATCCCAACCCTCCCCCATGGTCTGGTTACTCATGTCTTTGTCCTCTGCTTGTCGAGCCTGGACGGAGGGTCTGGACTGGTGCAACGCCGGCTGGCTGGGTGACGGGACGGTCCACTACCCCATCCTGATCCCCCGGGCCGAGTGTGGCGGGGACGACCTGCTGCCTGGGTTACGCAGCTACGGGCCCAAGGACAAGCAGCGCGACCGCTTCGACGCCTTCTGCTTCACCTCGTCCACCCCCGGTAAACTCAGGAGGAACCTCTATAACCTCTCTTATACGATACGTTCATGTTCGTCGACAGTGGGAAGTCATTTGCTAAATGTATTTTATCAGGAAAATCCGTCCTTATATTTACCCACTAAGAGATGTACAGCCAGTACTTATGAAACCCAAGTAGCCACAATTTATCACCAAAAGTGCGATGTCACTGCAAAAGATCTGCAGGTGGCAGTGTACAGGAAGTGAATATGAATGAGCTCAGTAGTGTAAGATAGTTTATAATTGACTTAGCAGGCACTTTAAGCCTAAGTACCGGTAATTCATTTTTACATGTATTTTCTACGTAGGGTTTTGGCATCTTCCTCAAGCATGCCTACGGATAGACCATGGACATTGGGTATCAAACCCAGAATCATCAATTCAAACAATCAAACGACTTCTCTGGGTTAAATCCTTGATTGACACTTGATTGACATGAATAGTGAAAACGGGGTGCCAATCCACTTGGCGCCAATCTTCGTTCCTCATTTCCATAGTAACAGATGGAGACATTTGGTTCATAGACCGCAGTGGGATTGGGTTGCGGTCAGTTCAGGACGAATACAAAGCAAACTGCTGTTCGTAGGAATTGTCTGGGAATGCGGTCCATCAGAAACCCTTGACCTCGCCCCGAAAAAGAACCACACACACGGTTCACAGCCACAAACCTCCACTGTAGGCGGGAGTTGGCAGAATAACTCCACAACAACTCAGTTTAAAAAAAAGAACAATTGTATATTTAAGGGGTTTTAGGGGTAAGGAAATCAAACAAAAAGTGGATTGGTCGTTTTTTGAAAGGGGAGATTCAATAGTTATATAAAGGTGAACTTACATTTTCAACAGTTTAGTTAAAAAAGTGTAAATTGTCGTCTCGTCCACCCGTCCCCCCTACCACCAACAGGTACTGTGTTCTACGAAACAGGACCGTTCTCCTACGATCAAGCGAACCAAGTCTGTAAGAAAGAGGGGGCGGAGCTAGCCCTGGTCGGCCATCTCTACTCTGCCTGGCGGTTCCTGAGCTTCGACCGCTGCCAGGGCGGCTGGCTGCGTGACGGCAGCGTGCGCTTCCCCATCGCCTTCCCCCGTGAGCGCTGTGGAGGTGTTCCTGAACCGGGCGTCCGCTCCTTTGGGTTTCCTGCCAAAACGCAGCGTCTTTACGGAGCGTATTGCTATCGGTTATCAGCAGCCTGAGAGGACTCCCGCTCCCTGTCGTACTTCACGCGTCTCTAAAGTTAAAGGTGACATATTATATCACCAGGTGTGAGTGTGATAAGCTGTTGCAAGACGTTTTGAAAATAGGCCTCTTCTGACATCACAAGTGGGCGTGTCCACCTAGATGTGTGCTGGATAGATCCGTCTACCAGCCTACCCAGTGGGGTGTAGCAAACGTTGCTCGTCTAACTGGCATACATCTAGGTGGACACGGCCATTTGTCATGTCAGAAAAGGCAGATTTTCAAAATGGCTTGTAACGGCTAATCACACTCACACCTAACGATATAATATTTCACCTTTAATAGTAGATGGCAAATGCATAGCAAATTCTTCAGTGTGACTGACTTTACATCTAGGTCTTTGGTGTGGTGTTGACAAGAACTAACACAAGTTTGGGATGAGCTAGGTACTTTTCAATAAATGGGGCCATTATGTATAATATGGAGAATCTATTTTGGAACCCTTAAAAAGCCCAAATACATGCATATTGATGATGATTGATGTTTTCTGGCTAGCATCACTAGTAATATTCAGCTAACATGTTTGTTGTGTTATTCATGAACTAGAATCACACTAAATATACCCATAAATAAATGTGAAACACGCTAGCCGCAATTCATTATTTATGTATTTCAACATTCCACCTAGCATATTTTACATTTTCAGCTGGTATATATGCTTGATGCATTTTTCCATTGACAAAAAAACACTAATTTATTTTCAAATGTGTTTATCTTGAAATGACATCCATTAATTTCACTCCATGTAATGAGCCTCTACTAGCATCACTATTCAAAATAAATTCTGCAGTTTCGAAACTGTATAATAAAATTCTTGACATATATGGAATTATTCTGCTGTGTTAACGTGTTACTACCAGGTCTACCCGTGTCTTTAATCACGTGTTACATTGTGCTGTTATGGTTCATTATTTCATTCAAATGTGTGTTAACAGTGATAACATAACATTTTCATTGTGCCATTTCCCCCACCAAGAGTACAGTAATCAGAAAGAAATCCCTCTTTGCAACAAGACTGAAAGGTCTCTAAAATCATATCTTAAACCTTGGGAGATAGAGGAATCATTCATCTACTCAGGGCCAATGAAACATATTTCCTTTTCATCCTCTTCACTTTTTTACACCCAGTGTCTTGGGTGTAGTAGGCTGTATACATATATAAATCATTAAAACAAGATAGGACAGTTTGTGTGACAGGAAAACAAAAGATGTGTTGAATTTAAGAAGAAAACAAGGGAGGTGTAGGTGGGGGTAGTAGTTATTCCACCTCTGGAAGGTCTGGTTTCCCCATGGCTGAGTCCAGGACCTATAGAACCTTCACGGACCTTCAAGGACCCCCAGGACCCCCTCACTCTGAAGGGTGGCTGCTTAAATCTGCTGGAGCACCACTCAGAGCACTGGAGCTACATAGGAACAGCAGAGATCAACATTAAGTCTACCTTATGTTAAGATGTGTAACATGAATAGTACAGTATAACATTGAGCCAACTAGTCCCCCTTCACATTTTCAAATTTATTCAGATCTGAAAATGTTTAACAACACTCACCCTTCTAGGGGTTTCTGATTTGCCACGAGTTGTTCGGAGTGTTCTGTAAAACAACACAAAATGTGAGAAATCAGCCAAAAAATACATTGCAAATTTACTCCCCATCAAAAGTGACGTACAGTATATTTGGATACATGTCATTAACAAGCAGGGTTATTAGAGCATGGGTTAGTAGAGTGGTATTATCTGTGGTATATCAGTATTGGCAGGGGTTCCTCACCTGTGCAGGTAATCTGAGGCCCCTCCCACTGCCCGCTGATCAGGCACTTGATGACGGGGTCAAACCTCTGCAGGAAGCCCTCTGTGCAGTAGTAGCGGACCATGGCGTGGGTCTCGTAGCGCGACCGCTCTTTCCCAAACACCTTGGCGTTGAGCACCTCCGGGGGGGCACCGCAGGAGGCTGGCAGGAGGAGGAGACGGAGAAACAGGGCGGCATTCTGGTTATTCATCAGCTTTTCATCAGAAAACCTGTGTGATTTTACTTGATTTGGCACACGGCCATGTCATTTCATCCTCAACTTTGGACAGCATAGGATTTCAGTCCGACTGAAGTCGTTTATTCTGAACTTCTCCCACACCTTCTCTCCTATGTTCAATCAATAAGAAGGCTAGAGTTGATTCAATAAAAAGAAATTGTGACGAGTAAAGTAGTCAAAATATCAAATGTTAACCAATTTATTTTTGCTGAGGAATAGTTAACATGGTTATCCCTGTGGAGAAGAAGTGGCTCCAATCACCATAGCAACGACACCATAACAAATGTAGGATAATTAGTAGCTGTGTGGAAGCTGTGTGTAGTTCTACTTACAGGGGCCCTCCTTGCAGGTGTAGGAGAGCTGGTAGAGGTGTGTAGGCCTACTTACAGGGGCCCTTCTCGCATGTGGAGGAGAGGTGGTAACTGTATGTAGGCCTACTTACAGGGGTCCTTCTTGCAGGTGTAGGAGAGGTGGTAACTGTATGTAGGCCTACTTACAGGGGCCCTTCTTGCAGGTGTAGGAGAGGTGGTAGTTGCATGGCGCGTCACTCCATTGGCCGCCCTCATGCCACACGATCACACCGCAGTCCTCCCCAGACAGGAAGTAGCTGTCGGGCTGGCCCCTGTACCAGTTCTCATACAGCTAGGGGAACAAAGCATGTTGCATCTTTCAGTGAAATGATAGATACATATTGCAGTTGATGTTATCCTAATAGCTGAACAATTAAGGGATACAATCAGTATATGTACACACAATGTACACAAATTATATTCTGGTCTAATCCTACAAGGGAAATAGAGAAGTTCTTCATGATTGTCTTCAATACCAGGGAACAAACCATCTGGGATAGTGTAGACTGTTTTGACCACATAATGTGTTTGTACTACTTGTCTGAAGTATCAGATTCTAGTGTACCTGCATAGTCTTGGTAGATTACACTGACAGGGATAAGACTTGGCGCATTCAGATTAGAGCTACTAAACAAACCAAATATTTGAATTATACTCGTTTTTATGTCTTGTATTTGATTTAAATTTAAATTTGAGAATTTGTGTTAACCTGCTTACTGTAGGTGGCAAATGGGGGAAAACAAATTATTGTAAGGATGTGAAAATGATCTGTATTTCATGTTAGTCTGGTATGCCTTTTTGTGATTGAAAACATAGATTAAGTTTAGATCAGAAATTCATACTAGTCAAGTATTTGTATATGAAAACATGGATACAGGATGGGGATAAAAACAGTGAATCACGCTCTCTGTTCACTCAATACTCACAAGAGGGTTTCCATCCGACCAGCGGAAGTCTCCCTCAATGGTTCTGTCGTTCAGACCGATCCACTGGTACTCCTTATACTTATCTGGAGAATGGAGGAGTGAGTGAGTTAACCAGACAGACGGAGGGAAACGAGCAGTCAGTGGCGGATAGGACCCGTGTAACAGAATTCACTGCAGGTCACTTTGAAGAAAAGCTTCTGCTCTTACCTAAATATTACTACGGCAATGTAGCAAATTCATGGACGTTACAAATCATGTGAAAAATCCATCTTACATCATGAGTCAAATGTTCAGATGCGGTCCCTAACAATCATCTGTACCATTTTTAAGAAGAGTGTTTAGTTAGCAAAATCGAAAGCTTTATTTTGTGTGCCTTTATGCGTTGGTGTGAGATGATGCAGTCATGCAATACCTTTCTGATAATAATCATCATGTGCAGAACACATCCGACAGTTACAATAAAACAGTTAACAAGAAAAAAAACAAAAAACAGGAAGGGGTGGAATGGTCTGAAACACTAGCCGACCGTGGCACAGATACTATAAGTTGACGTCTGAATGGAGGGTACGGGAACATGTCGACCGCCTGCAGAACGCAGACAGGAGCCAACTCAGGAATGTGAGATAGCCATCATCAGGACTCCTCTGCAGACCCAAACACACAGGCATCAACCTGGGACAGCCTCAAGCGTTCAATGAGAGTTCAAACGCCAGTCCCAGAATATGTTTGTTGAAACTTATCCGGCCCCCGCAACAACAAAGCACATAGGTTTTGTAAACATTCCTTTGAGAAACCTGATTGTCCTTCTAATGGAGAAGACTTTGTCTCAAATCACTGCCCAGTTATAAAACAACCATGACTTATAAAAGCCTAAAAAACAAAACAAGGAATACACATTGCTACTTGTAACAGTAGTACTTCAAAATATCTCTCAAATAGATTACTGAACGTCGTTCATCATGGATAATTGTGTTGGTTATAAATATATGAATAGATTAATATTGTCTCTGAAGCGAATCAATCAAATTTAACGATAGGAACTAATATAAAACAAAATTAAATAATTGAGTGTTTTGTTGTGTCGGACACACATCGCCATATGTGAAGAATCAAGTCTCAACTGCCTTATTCGTTATTATTCCTTCTTTCATATCGGTAATATTAGGCTTCAGTGGTGACTTGTCCCTCAAACTAATGTTTCTCAAATGATACAATATATATAAAAATAACTAATTGTGTGTGGCTTTGTGAGCATTGCCGTAAGCACAGAGCGTCATTTTCAACTGCTTGATTCATTATTATTAGTTTTATTCATATAATGATATAGCCTAATTCAAAAGGTTAATGTTCCTCCCTGGGGCAGCCCTCACACGAGTGTGGGATCGGAACACTGGTCGTCACACGGTAGCTCTCTCGCACGCTTTACCCCCGGCACGGATGTGTGCACACGATATACATGCAGATAATACCAATTAGTCATTGAGCAGACCATTTTATCCCAAATGACTCTGTGGGTCATGAACGAGCAGCTATAGGTAATAGGTACGGTTAGGAAACACTCATCATCCACAGCATTTAAAACAGATGTACAGGAGGGGGAGTGGGGTCCCTCCCTTCCCGGTAAGGTGAGGGTAAGGGCCGGATACCGTTGACGTAGTCCTGCTCCTCGGGGCTCATGATGGACACCAGGTTGGCCCCCAGCATGCGACAGTGCTGCTCGGCCACCTCCCAGCCCTGCCGCTTGGAGAAGTGGCGGTAGCACACGCCCTGGAACTTCTCCCAGCCCATATCACACGCATTCAGGTCTTCACCCGGGGGAGGGAGGGGAGACGGAGGAGATAGAGAGGGGGAGAAGGATAGGGACAGACAGGGGGTGAGGAAGTGAGGGAAGATAGGGGAGAGAGAGAGGGTGGCCGGGGGGGTGAGCAGAGGAGAGAGGCAGGGAGAGGGGGAGATGGAGAGAAAAACAGATATGTATACAGGAATAGGGTTTTCTGCTTGGGCATTTTTCATAAGAAAGTCACCCACATCTGTCTCTCACAACAGGAAAATACAGCAATGGTTTTTCAGAAAATACTCTAATACTGAAAAAAATACTGCAAATACTTGTGTTTGTTTAGTTCCTTGACATAAAACATAGGTGAGAAGGTAAAATACAGTGCAGCACTAATACAGATTATATGACGTGTTAACATAGGTAAGCAGTGCAATGATCCATAATACATAAGCAGGCAACACACCAGTTTGGCACAGGTTTCCTCCATAGCTGGGCAGACACACACACACCCTGGGCTCTCTGTCCACACAGGTGCCTCCATTCAGGCACGAATCCTCCACACAATGATCTGTTCAGGGTTAGTTCACAGAGATAAAGAACTGTAATAACCCAGTTATCAAGCAAAAATAAAAAAATAAAAATAAGCTTAGACAGAAATTACTGGATTTCCTTGATGTGATGAATCACTGTGTTTTAAGGTAATATCATTGCAGTTTCAATATCTCCACACTAGAGGGCAATATTGAATCAGGCATGTTCCGTTTCAACTGCCAAAGAATATAACCAGAACTTACTAGAAGTAATATGCATCTGCTGCATGCTTCTCACAACTTCTTGAATTATAAAGTTGGCACTTTAGCTAAGCAAATCAAGCCATTTACATTCCTCTTGAAATCTCCTTTCATACTTTAAACACAATTTAGATATCAGATGGAAATAATATCTTTGTCTAATAATGTTTTACCAAATACAATCATTAAAGTATATTCTTTAGGTCTTAACCAAAATGACAAGATATAATTTTTTTGTTATCATTATTATTCTTAGAATTATAAAATTATACCACAGTAAGTAGCCCCCTGCGGGAAGTCAACTGGGTCTAATAATCAAGATGTAATTCAAATTTAATGAAGGTAATCCTTCAGTTTTTGCTGACTCAGCTTAAGCTGCAATAATAACAACCAACCCCCCCCCCACCCCCCCAAACATCAATATTCTTTCTTGCAACTCAGCACTCCCTCCTAAAACATAAACAATATGCAAATACTACTTGAACTATCCTGTCATTCAGTAGATGTAACATCCAAAGTGAATTCCAGTTAATACTGAGGCTGGTCGTTAAAGAGAGCAGGTGGAGCCTACAGGTAGGCCTAGACAGATTGCAGACATTTAAGATCTAACTAAGTAGCATACCTTTCAGCTGGGAGTGGAACACCCAAGCACTTACCAACCCAAGCAAGGGCGGAAGGGTGTATTCTGTCGCTTGCACTGTGAGGGTGTTCCTACCTATGTCGCCACCATCATGTCTGGTTGTGGGTGAGTGTGTGTGACTCTCTTCCTCCCCCGCCTCCTCCTTTAGGTCCTCCGCCGTCCACCCTGCGTACGCATCGAGGGGGGGGGGGCTGGGGGTCACACTGGGACGCTGCTCCAGAGAGGTGGAGTCCATCGTCATGGTAGCATCCTCCTCGTGATCCTCATCGGTGATGCCATCGGCGAGGCCAGTTAGCACGGTAACCGGCGGCTCCGCGCTGTACTCCACGTCGGAGCGGGTCTCCTGAGGCGCGGTTGGGGTGGGGGTGCGGCCTGTGAACGCCGCCTCAGAGGTCAGGGTGAGGTCATCGGGGAGGAGGGTGACCGAGGACTCCGTAAAGGACTCCCCAGAGTCAGGTGTCTCGGAGGCCCCGCCTCCTCCGTCGGTGACTGCGACGGGCGTTTGTTCCTCCATCAGGGACCCCTCCTCGGGCTCCATGCCGGAACTCTCCCCAAGGGCCCCGCCGGCCACCTCGGCCGAGCCCTCACCGCCGGAGCTGTGTTCCACAGCTTCCTTCAGAGGATCCTGTTCCCCCCCGAGGAGTACCTCCACCCTCTCGCTCAACACCTCCTGCTCCATGTCCTGGACCCGTCCCACCACCACACCGCCCCCAGGTGTCCGGGTAAAGCCCGACTCGTGCTGGCTGCTATCCTCCACGTCACCAGCAGAGGGCGACAGAGACCCAGAGAGCCCGGATGTCAGCCCCATGGCGGAGCCTGATTGCAGAGAAAGCAGAGTCATTAACAAATAATTTAACACATAACATATCTCATACATTTCTGAGATTGAGTTTGAACAGGAGTGGAAATAACTGTAAATAGTAAACAAATTAACACATTTAAAACACATTTTTCATTCATTGTACTTTTACTAAACTCAGCAATTGCCTAAAAGATAGAAATGTTAGATAACCAGTTAAATACATAACAGTTACTGTATTTTATATCAATCAATATATTCAAAAAGGCTTACAATGATATAATCACAACCACATGTTAATTTTCCCGTCGTCATTTCCTGTAACATCATCGAGTTGGCCTAAATCACCACTTCTTACTGTAGCGGAGCGTAGTGAAGTGGTTCTCCGGCCCTGGCTGCGGAGTGCTGTCCTGGGCCGCGGATCCACTGCTCTCCTCCAGCGTCTGGTCGTGGGAGGAGCCCAGCGGAACGGCGCTCTCGTCGGGGCGCGAGCTCAGAGGCTCCTCTTCAGACCCCCCATCTTCTGCCAGAGGGTGCTCAGCTGTGGTGGGCCCAGAGAGCAGGGGGGACAGCGGGCTGGGGGTGTGGGCCTCAGACACATGCTCCTGACGTGTGTCGGCGAGGGTGTGGTGGTCCTCCTCCTCTTCCCCTGAATCCGACTCTTCGTCGGCCCCGTGTCCTTGCGTCTCGGTGTGGTGCGTCTCGGTTGCATCCGGTGTGCCGGTGGCGAGCGCCTTCGCCACGGTTGCGGTCTCCGGGGTGTTTTCAAAGTGGTCGGGAGTTGCCGTGGGTTCGGACGTGTCTCCAGGTGAAGTGCTGTCTGACTCCTTGAGGGAGACAGGAAGCGACGGGGATTCTTCTGTTACAGGGGTCACATCCCCTTCGGCCTCTACAGTGGTCCCATCCCCATCAGTGTGTACAGTGGTCACATCCCCGTCAGCCTCATGTTGAGTCCCATCCTCATTGGTGTGTAGAGTGGTCCCATCCCCATCAGCATCATGTGTGGTCACATCCTCATCAGTGTGTAGAGTGGTCACATCCCCATCAGCATCATGTGTGGTCACATCCTCATCAGTGTGTAGAGTGGTCACATCCCCGTCAGCCTCATGTTGAGTCCCATCCTCATTGTTGTGTAGAGTGGTCACATCCTCATCAGCATCATGTGTGGTCATATCCCCATCAGTATCATGTGTAGTCATATCCTCATCAGTGTGTGTAGTGGTCACATCCCCATCAGCATCATGTGTGGTCACATCCTCATCAGTGTGTAGAGTGGTCACATCCCCGTCAGCCTCATGTTGAGTCCCATCCTCATTGTTGTGTAGAGTGGTCACATCCTCATCAGCATCATGTGTGGTCACATCCCCATCAGCCTCATGTGTAGTCATAACCCCATCAGTGTGTGGAGTGGTCATATCCTCATCAGTGTGTGTAGTGGTCACATCCTCATCAGCATCATGTGTGGTCATATCCCCATCAGCATCATGTGTAGTCATATCCTCATCAGTGTGTGTAGTGGTCACATCCTCATCAGCATCATGTGTGGTCATATCCCCATCAGCATCATGTGTAGTCATATCCTCATCAGTGTGTGGAGTGGTCACATCCCCATCAGTCTCTAGGGACGGTCCATGGGTTGGGGTTCCATCTCCCCCCAGGTATTGATGAGTTGATGGAAGAGGGGGGGTGGTTAGGGGGTGTTCTTCAGGGGATGGGTGGTAGGACGCGGGGTAGCTGGATGCCACCGCAGGGGGTTCAATCTGTGACGGGACGGTGGCAGATGGATGGGGCTCTTCGGTCGGGTCCCTGGACACTGTGAGGTACTCCTCACCCGGCGACAGACTCTGGGACTCTGGTCCAGCAGGCCTTCCTGCTGGATTCTGCTCTTGGAAGGTCCCCTTGCTGGCGATGACCTCCTCAAGAGGGTCGTCAAGGTCATGGTCTTCAACCTCATGTGGCTCAGTGGCCTGGAATGTATGGGGGGAGTCGGTGTGGGGGCCATTATTGCCTGGAAGGATGAGAAGGTTGTGAGAAGGCTGCATTCTGCTCGGTGGACACTTTAATCCAAGGTGTTTTAAATACAGAGTGAGTACAATCTCAGCATGAGGGGAATTTAACCCCTAACCTTTGCAGTGTTAAGACCATGCTCTATCAGTTGACAGCTAGATAGGACCGGCCAACTACAATGTTGCTCTCTGATTGTAGCTTAGCAGGAGTCCGATACGATACAATAAACACTATTAATCCCTAGAAGGGGAACTAGACGCCACCACATTGGACTACTTTATCCTTCCAATATAGAGCAGAAAAACATGAATATGGCATGTACCAAATGTTAAATTGCTGGATTGCGAATTTGAAAGTTTACACCAAAGGCATACACTGCACCACCTGGTCATCATGCAACACTCCTTACTTCTGAAGCAGTAGACGTCATGCTGCGTGTGCGGCTCAGGGAACCCCGTTTGGTTGCTAAAGCGATAGACGGTGCGGACGCCTGGTTCCCCGCCGCCACAGCGCTCCCTAGGGACCACGATGGGGTAGCGCACGCTCCCGTCGGCCAGCCAGCCGGGGCTGCAGTGGTGGAGGCCGTCGTTCCAGGCCGCGTACAGCTGGGCCGTCGTGGCCAACTCCGTCCACTGGTCTTGGCAGAAGGACTTGGCCTCCCATAGGGTGAATCGCTGGGGGGCGGAGCCGTGGAACACCTCCCCTACGGAGAGGGTGATGTCATGGGGTGCCAGTTTTTAGAGATTAGCTTCATTAATACTATTCGTAAAAGACGACAGCATTTACCCACAACATTATGTTTATTCAGTGTAGGGTGAGATTGAGTAATGTGACTGTTAATGTAGTACTTTGCAAACTTCTTGATCCTTGAAGAGGGGAGCTGTTACTGAGATCGTACCTTCAATATTTTCAACGTAGCAGTACACATCATACAGCTCATCTGGCTCCAGCAGCCCATAGTTCCTGACTCCTGGCTGCCCGTCCATGTCCCCAAAGCAGCCCTCCCTGGGCATCTGAATGGGGTATCTGTGGAGAGCATGGTGAGCGAGACTAGAACCATCCGATACCAAAGGGGGCTCTATGCAGCTACCACAACCACTCTTGAAGAAGCTGGTAAAAGCCAGCTTCTTCCATAAATGCTGGTACGGGAAACAACATGCCTTGATGTGAATCTAATGTCAAACAGAACATTCTGTTTCGCTCGACTGAACCTCTCTTCAGCACGGGAACTCGTTCTTCCACAGAAAACCGGAAAAGCTACTTTTAGACGGAGTTGAAACGGACGAGGACATGCAGCTCGGCTGCCATTAAGATGACCGTAATGCCCAATGTCCAGCCAGCCACTGCAACCATGGAACTCTGAGCTCTGTAACCTAGCAACGACATTCCTACACAACGTTAGGACTATATTGCGGTCACGTAGTCGCATATAAACAGTCGATAATTCAAACAAAGGAATTTTCAGGCCCCAAAGCCTGAATATAACAAAAAAGATCTCTACAGACTGTCCCCTGCAGTTCTCAAACCTGTTGTCGAGATCCCCTCGAGGTTCTTACCTGACAGACTGGTCCGAGAGCCAGCCCGCGTCGCACTGCTCGTAGCCGCTGCGGTACGCCGCCAGCAGCTGCTCCGGCGTGGCCACCTGAGCTCCAATCTCCTCACAGGCGTCCTGGGCCTGGTCGAAGGTGAAGGCGTAGCGGCTGGATGCGTCGCGGTAGTGGAACACCACACCTGATGACCCAGAAGCAGCAGTTTTCAGCCATGAATAAGAGGGCAGAAAAGATTAGCGTTGAAGGAGTTTGACTCCAAGTCCAAATCCCAAACCTCTTGTCTGCCGTCGACCTCACCCTTGAACAAGTCGACCGAACCCATAAACTTCTCATTAATGACATACATAGAAAACACATTTCTGTGAGTCGGTATGGCTAAGAATAGATAGGAACTTGAACTAGATTGTCCCTACTTTACTGCTGGAGTCAGACCCTCTTGGCTAACATTGCCTTCAGAGTCACAGTCATTAAGGAGCAGGTAGTGGTTAGGTAGTTAGCTGCCTTCAGAGTCACACGTCATTAAGGAGCAGGTAGTGGTTAGGTAGTTAGCTGCCTTCAGAGTCACATGTCATTAAGGAGCAGGTAGAGGTTAGGTAGTTAGCTGCCTTCAGAGTCACATGTCATTAAGGAGCAGGTAGTGGTTAGGTTGTTAGCTTTTCTGGCTCAAGGATGCCAACAGTTAAGGCTGGAGAGATTGCAGCTCAAACCTTCAACCTTCATGCTGGGAGTCTACCACCCTTACACTTCCCTTCCCCTCACCTTTGACTTTGACCTGCACGGCGTCGTGGGCATCCTCCAGGCCCTGCTGCACCTCGCAGCGGTAGAAGCCTGTGTCGTTGTAGCCCACGGCGTCCAGCTGCAGGCTGAGGTCGGCGGGGGACACCGCGTAGCTGAGCAGCGACGCCCGGCCCCGGTACGCCTCGCTCACCTTGACGCGGTCGCCGCGGGCGACCAGGATCTCAGTGTCGCGGCCCTCTGAGAGCACGCTCCACTTGACGCGCGGCACCGAGAGCACGGCGCGCCGGCCGGCGATGGAGGGCGTGGGGGGGGGCTGGGAGAGGGAGACCAGGCAGGGCAGGGTGAGGGAGCCCCCCAGGGTGGCAGACACCTGCGGCGGGGTGGGGATGGTCACCTGCAGCAGCTTGGAGTCGTCTGGGAGTGAGGGAGAGTGACAGGTGAACAATCAATAGAAAACAAAAGGATTGCATGTATTTGATAGTTTATAATAACACAATAATAATCAGACTTTTGTAGGGGCTCCCTCATTGAGTGTGACGACCACCCAGGGATAACAGCCGGCCGACACATTTTTTTAACCTCAGCTTCCAAGAACGTAAGTGTTTTTACGGTCGGGGGTCTGGTGGGTTAAGTCCTCATTTTGGTACATTAAAAAATCCCAGAGAAGCTTATGCTAAGCCTGCGCCAGGTGATTGGAGTGTTTCTGACTCAACAAGATCCCACTGAGCTGCACCGCAGGGGGCGTCAGCTGACCTTGATGCTTAGCGCAGAAACTCACCGCTTCCACAACAAACTCAAAGTCAGCAAAAACAGTGGCGCAATGGAAATGAAGCCCGAGAAAGTTCAGAGGTCACCTTATTAAATTGACAATGTTTTGACGGGACAAGATGTGTGGGTGTGTGTGTGTGTGTGTTAAAATATTATAGGGCAAATGTGCCCACTGTGTGCATGTCTGTGTGTGTGTTTATTTGTAATTGGGTGTGCCTGTTTGTGCGTGTGTGTCTGTGTATGTGAGTGTGTCAATGTGTGTGTGTGTGTTTGTCGATGTGTGTGTGTGTGTTTGTGTGTGTGTCTACCTGACTCCTGGATGGGAGTGGAGGTGGCTGGAAGGGCGAGGAGCCAGATGGCCCCCAGAATCACACCCAGCCTGAGGGGGAACAAAGAGACACAGCTGGGTTAGAGAGGAGGGAGGGAGGGAGGGAGGGAGGGCGGGAGGGAGGGAGGGGGGAGGGAGAAAGAAAGGAACGGAGGTAGGAAGGGAAGGTGGGAGGGAGTGAACCAAAACAAACAGCTGGGTTAGAAGAGAGGAAGGGAGGTAAGGAGGGAGGGAGGGAGGGAGAGAGGAAGGAAGGGGTGCAGGAGGGAACTATGGGGAGAGAGAGAGAGTGAGAGAGCGAGAGTGAGAGCGAGAGGGAGAGAGGGAGAGGGAGAGAGAGAGCACAGGGGTGTGTCCACGGTGGCTGGCCGGGCATATGCCCCGACATCAAACAGAGTGGCCTTGTGAGTGCCACCCTTACTTAATCTGCCATATAAATAACATACCGCTTAACTAATTTAGGGAATTACAAATTCTCCACACTGCTTTGCAGCATGTTGTGGTCTGGTGCCAGCCCTGAGTTAATCAGTGCCACACTCCTAGGCCACCGAAATTACAAAATTAGGGTAATGAGGCCTTTTAAGCAACTTGTGGATGTGGAAAATGTCAACGCAGCAAGCCTGGCCTGTCTGCTAAGAGATGCACATAGCGACACAAACACATGTATTGATCTGGGCTCTGAACCACACATCACACTCAGAGCACAGATACTCGGGTATCTGATTCCTACACTACACCTGGCATGTAGCCAGCTGTCATCACTCTAGCCTGTGTCGGTGAGGAGATATCGACGGGTTGCTCAGGTCAAGGACTGTTTGAACAGAAAGCCTGATTTGATCCCTCTGTATCTGTGTTTAAGGCATCTGTGTCTAAGGGATCTCTGTTTATGGAGAAGACAATAGGAAAAGCAATGGATTTGTTGTTGTTTCCATTACTTTTTTTTACTTTCGACCATAACTCTACTTCAACAAATTAATCAACCAAAAAAAGAACATAAATTCTGACAGCAGTTATTACAGTGTATCTCTAGGCTATCGACCAGAGACATGTAAGATTTAGTAGAAAAAGCACTGCCCCTTAAAGCCTGAGGTCGTACTTTATTTAATATAAGTGTGAGTGTGTACGTGCAAGTCAGGCTGTACAAGAGAGAAGGCGAGAGAAAGAGAAAGCAGGAGAGATGGAGAGAGAGAGCGGAAAAGAGAGAGAGAGAGAGAGAGAGAGAGAGGGAGAGATAGAGAGAGCGAGAAAGAGAGAGAGAGAGAGAGAGAGAGAGAGAGAGGGGGAGAGAGGGAGAGAGGGCCAAAGCAACAGAAGAAAATCAGTGCAGGAGTGACTGCCTCATTCAGATGGAATGAGTCAAGCTTTAGGAACTGGTTAGTGTGCCCAGAATCCTGATTATCAGCAACCCCCCCCACCCCCACCCACAAACACCCAGCCTCCCTGGGGAGTCGGGTGGAAGCCCAACATTACACCCAACTTCTTCACACTGCACCATTCATCTCAACAAGAAGCATCTTCAAAACCACAGCCGCAAGGCCAGAGGCATATAACACATATTTTCTCTCCTGCGTCTAAATGCATAATGTAGATTGAACAAGGCCTGGGTTAATCCTAACCAAGATCAATTGAATTTCTTTCAGAAGCATCAGGACCTCCTCGCGGTTGGTCTATGACTAGAACTATCTTCCATCTTTAGTCATTTCATCATCAAGCAGACGCTAAATTATCATTTAATCAGACATCATTATCCATAGCGGTTTAGTGATATATCTTTTTGCTACGTGTCATCAATCAGCAAGTAGGTTTGAGGGAATCTTGTTCAAGGATGTCTGCGGGTAGACATTGTGAACCCACAACCTTTGGGCTGGGATCCTACCCATTATAGCCACTACTCTCTCTATCCAGTGAAGCACGGTGGGCTCTGGGATGCACCCAGAGCCCCACCAATATTGAGCTACCCTGAATGACTCACTCTGCCCACGTGTCTCGTGGCTTTCTAAATTCTTGTTCCTCTGTGGTAAGTACTACCTGATGTCCTCCTAAACAAAATAAGGAATATTGTCCCTTGAAAAGTCGAGAATGAGCACATTACAGTCAATTGGTACACATTTTCCCTGTCTGTTACGTCACACTTCCTCTCAGGGTTAAATGTGTGAGATAATACAGCATTGGTGTAAGAATGCAGCTCTGTATAATTTCTAAATTTATTCAAAGTGGGATTAAATAAATGGGAAGAAATGATTGCTTTAAGATTTTTTATTAATTGGTTGAATGTTGTTTTTCCCTGCCCCAAGATAATATGTTGGAAGCATGAGGTAAGGATAAGGATACACATGACCTTTCAAATAAACTTTAACTTAAAAAAAAGAAATGTATAACAAGGTGGGTGCTCATACGTACACACACTCTCTCACAAACGCTTCCTCTTCGTCTCTCTCCCACCGTCTCCCTCTCTCCCACAGTATGGTGTATGGTCTCTGGCCATGGCCTCATTTCCATATGCCAAGGACAGAGAGAGAGAGAGAGGGAGAGAGGGAGGGAGGGAGGGAGGGAGAGAGAGGGGTGGGTTTCCCTTAGGAGGAAGAGAGAGAAGGCATCCGAGGCAACATCAGAGGGTGTTTAGAAAGACGGAGGAAGCTGCAGGAATACACAACGACCCTCACCTTGAAGAAAGAGTCCCCTAGAGCCAAGAGCCCATGTTAGCCCATGTATGCGCCAGCCAGGAAGGGTCAGCTTAGGCTTGTCGGCAGTTGGCTGAAGAGGGTATATAGGCTAAACGATTTGGGATGCAATTTTGGCTGTGGGGTTTAAGAAGTTATGTCACATTATGAAGCCAATGTGGGAGTATTTCCTCGTCAATGATGTAGTAGGAAGCTTAGGTGAGTGGAGGTGATATGAGGTGAGGTTGGGTCAGGTGAAGGGGGACGCCAGCTTTCATTCGAAAAAGCGGTGGCCTGCACCTGATGTCAGGAGAGGAGGAAGAGTGGGTTCAGCTCAAAGCCTCATCCTCTTCGTTCAATATGACCTCAACATGAAGAGAGTTATATCCTGCTCAATATCCTGACTGTCCTGCCCAATTTGCACAAAGATAGAGACAAACAGGACCCTGGGTACCCCATATTGGTCCCTCACACAGACACCTCTCCCTTGCAAGGACCACCTCTGCCTCTTTTCTCAACGGCTCCTCCACCAATCCCACGCAGTGCTACCTCGAATGACTCGCTCTGCCCATCTCCCACGGCAACCAGCGACCCCCAGTAAGGCCCAGGCTGAATGGTGGCAGGCGGAAGTCGATCAAGGGTGAAGTAAGGCTTTCGAAGAATGAGGTGATGGGGGGAGTGAGAGAGAGAGAGAGAGAGAGAGAGAGAGAGAGAGAGAGAGAGAGAGATAGATAGAGGGAAAGAGAGACAGCCAGAGAGAGAGAAGACTGCAAGGCAGGCGGATGGAAATAATCATAATAGGGAAATAGGGGGAGAGAGACATAGGAAAAGCCAGAGAAAGGGGACACAAAGTGGAATAAAACTGAAAGAGAATGTATGTGTATGCATTTCAGATAGACAGAGAGAGAGAGAGAGAGAGAGAGAGAGAGAGAGAGAGAGAGCGAGAGAGAGAGAGAGACAAGGACTGAGGGGAGAGAGACAAGGACTGAGGGTCATAGCAATACAGAGACAGGCAGAGCGAGAGAAAGAAAGAGTGAATAAGTGGGGGAAAGCCAGAAGGTGAAGAGTTTCTGCCGAGTGCAATGGGTTCAGACTGAAGACGTCAATGAGACTGAGTTGCGAGAAGCGGTCAGAAAGCCTGATCCAGTACCAACCAGGTCATATCAGCTCCAGGGTGTCTAAGCACAGACACTGGAGTTAAGGAACAGCTCTGAATGAAGAGACAGCAGCCTTCCATTAGCTACAGGACTCTAACTGTTAGCATTGTTAGCCTTAGACACTGCTCTACAGATGGGGGGCCAACTTGTCTTAGCTCTTGGTGTGTTTGTGTGTGTGTGTGTGTGTGTGTGTGTGTGTGTGTGTGTGTGTGTGTGTGTGTGTGTGTGTGTGTGTGTGTGTGTGTGTGTGTGTGTGTGTGGTCATATGTGTGTGAGGTGTGTGTTCATATTTTTGCATCTAAGTTTCTATGCACAATGGAGTGTGCTTTCAGGGCTTCTGATGGAAGCTTGGTGATTGGGATCCAGCCACAGATTTATAACAGCACCTGGAGAGGTGAACTTGCTGTTACTCTATGAGAAACTGTAAAACACACAACATGCTAATAACATCAAACACCAAAACATCTATCCCATCACATCACACCAAACCCGTTCGAAGAACGTCCTTGGTGAAGAAAAGCTTATTGAAGTTGTTAATATAAAAGTCAAGAATCAGTTAAAAAAATGCTATTTTTAAAAGAGAATCTGCCTGTGTTGGGTCAGCTGCATACAAATCCTTAGGCTAAGTAGGTGAGGCCTGAGACTGGTGACAGGACATCTCCCAGGGGCTAACTTTTTTCTCTGAATGCAAATGATGGCACTAAATACATCTGTTATCATATCAATTATATTGTAGAAATCAAATAGCAGAAACTGTGTAATAAAAGTGCTAATCCACACCGTTGCAAGTCATAGTCAATGTATAATTCTGTTGGCTGGAAATCTTTTATTCAGTGGAGTAGTGTTCATTAAGGTGCTGTTGCTACTGCATATGCTTGTTATTTTCAAGAACAGTCCGCTTCTTCTAATTAGTATGCAACTCCTCTTATGCATAATTATATTAGCATATTCTTCCAGAAAAGCAGATCCGGCCACCTGGGTAAAGTGGCATATACAGCATAAGACAAATATAAACTCCTACTCTTACCCTAACTCTACATTACATGGAGATCGTAGCAACATGCCATCAGATAAAAGTATCCACAATAGGTATATTGTTGGATCTTAAAATATGATAATTAAAGGCATTACAACCAAAAACAAAAACACCATTTATTTCCCTTAGGGTTTCGAGTTGACACCCAACTCATTCTGGCACTATAGCCATATTTGACAGTTGAGATTGAATTATTAAAAGCCATTAGAGAGAGGTAATGGGACCTCTGTGCCTTATGTATGTACTTAGTTTAACCACTTGTCTCAAAGGAATACTGAGATGGTACAGGTGGTGGTATGTGCAAAGCTGATAAATTGTATAGATGTATCGATTTTTACATGCACTGGATAACCCGATACGAAATCAAACTGTGGTTATAACACCAACCTTATTACAGAATATTCAGTATTTTGCCAGTCAGACCTCATCATCTCATTGATGGAACACATATACTTTTTCCTGGTGACTTTTTTAAGTACTCTTAAAATACCGTTAATTGAGTAGGCTAATTGACAATTATTAAAACACACCAGCCCTTGATTTATAGATTAAATAATACATAACATATCATACACATAATTGCATGTAAAACATTAAGGTCGCTGCATGGTGTTATAGCCGATAAAACAGCATTTAATTTTGCTAAGGTTTAAATAGCAGGAATTGAGAAACCTCTAGGATTATTGGAGAGCATGCACTTTCCTATACAAACAACAGTAAATGGCATGTTAAAGCATGGTTCCATTGTGTCTGTATGTCATGTAATGTTTAACCCCAATCCGGTGCTTACCTCATCTCCATCATTCGGGTGTTCGTCTGCATAAGTTCAGAGAGTCCTTCGGAGGTCTCTGCAGGTGCAACTGTTCTGAGTCAACCGCTTACAAAAACTGCGCAACTGGTCAATCTTTCAGGAGGTAGCCTACATGTGTCTCTATTGCTTTCTTTCTTTTTGTTAACGTTGTCTCGCCAGTAGAGGACAGGTGGCAAATTTCGGATTTAACGAATTCACACCCTTATCACGGCACATGTGCATAGAGAATGTGACAAATGACTGAGCCTCGCCATTAAAAACTTGTCCGGTTTCAAGCAGAATTTCTTGGTGCCTGGTTCTAATAGGGATAGTCTTAGCCGGATGGGAGGCGGTGCCGGGGTGAGCAACAGTCTGGCTCTGAGCACTCAGCTGATAACTGAAGGTGTTGGGATGCTGTTTAAAGAAAGCTTGCATGACGACACAGCCTACTGCGGCTTTAGTGAGGCGAAGGGAACGCCCCCCTTTTGGAAGGGACATGGGTGGGTCGGTAGGACCTATTTGATGTTAATTAACTTTTTGAGCTCCAGATCATAAAGGTATTTTCTGATAATCAGCAAATTAAGCTGTTACCTAATATGAACCTAATGCATGTGTGCATTAAAAAAGGTTTAACTTTTCCGTGTGCATTAAACCGGATTAGAAATACCTGCCAACTGAACTGACAGTTGGAGGGCTGCATTGTATTTTTTTTTTAATTAGCACTAGTCTCTCACTAGCCTGCAGTTTCACATATTTCAATTTAAATCGCTTTAATAAAGCGGCCTCAACTTAAACATGTAGTCCTACTGCATTCATACAGCTTAAAGTTAATACCTCTACATTCTATGTAGTATTTGAGTTATGAAATGTGTTGTCTTGAATCATATTTAATACAATATATGACAATATCATAGCCAATGCCAGAAAAAGGAGGTAGTGATGAAATAAAGTAGCATATTTACACTCTGTCGTCTGCTAGGAATGGTTTACTCAGAAGAATAATGTACACCTATCGCGGAAGGACAGGCTGCAACTGTCGTTACTCTTCCAGTTCAACATCACACACACACACACACACACACACACACTACAATTTTTTTCCATCATCACAACAAACAGGGTACCTGTCCACAATGACTAATATGTTCTTGCTATAAAGTTTTCTTAACAATGCATCCTTTTGATCAACGATCTTACTGTTCAAGAACTATGTTGGCAGGTGACAAATCAATATCGTGGGCAGACTTCATATTTTATGCACTAGACATAGAAATGGAAAAGAATAGACGTATAAAAGGAGGGAACACAATTAATTTATTTTGGATCCATTGAGAACGATGGCGCCGCACAGCTGTGTTGCGGCGGGACACATGTCCATCACCAAATAGAAAAAACACGTATCATGAGGTTATTTTTGTATTAAACCTCAATAAAGCAATCAGTCAAAATTAACAACAACGTATGTATAGTCAAATAATAAGAGCAAACCGTGGTTGGTGTGCCCCATAGTTGGAATTACACAGTGTTGTTGGGAAGATCCAAATCAAACCCTGCTATGGTGGGTCTGGACTCGCATGGGTCTGAAACACCAACACACCGCCAGCCTTTCCTTGACATTATTTAGGGGTTAACCCCTTGAACACTCCCCAGAAGTTGTATCCAGTGGCTAAAACCTTCTCCCAGTCGCTGGCCACGGCCCTGTATAGCTTCATGGTGGCCCGGGCGTCCTCCAGGGAGGAGTGGCCGTCCTTCCCCGTCTAAAAACACAACAACACAAAACAATGTTAAAGGTAGGTGGTCAGTAGAGGTGATCCCCACCGTCCCCCGCCCTGTCGGGGCCTGTGTTGTGTAAGGAGCGAGTAGCTACTTCTAGAATGATATTAACTTCTACGACAGCATCGAGTAGCAGTGTCAAGTGATGAGGGTCCTTGATCGATTTATGAATTGTATTTACTTATTTAGTCTGTACATTTTAAACTATAGGTCATAGCTAACATAGCTTACTTATGTTGGACATGGCAGAGGTAACGGCCTGTTCATGTTCTCAACACACTCTTATTGCATCCAAATTAATCAACTACCTTCATAGACTTATAATTACCACTATCTGTTGAACGTATTAATGGTATCAATAGCAGACGGCGCCACAAAGCAAGCCTTGATTACTTGCGCTGCTCTATGTGAATATGTTGCTATATAAGTAGCAACACAACAGCTTCATTTTAGATAGCTACTTTCTTAGAAAGAGTGATAGCCTATTTTTAGTTATCGTAAAGGGAAACCATGTCCAAAACTAACGTCTCCAACATATGGATGTATTAAAGGTTGCCCAATGCCCACCCATCATAAACAAATAATAAAGTACACAATTTTACTCTCACATTAAAAAGTGTGTGAAACTACATTCTAATTGAATTCTCTAAATACATAGGATACTTTTGCAGGAGAGGGTTAGCTTCATGGACACGTGTAGCACAACGTCCCAGTTTTTGTGGATGTGTGGAGCTACGTCCCAATGGTAGATGTTGATGGCGAATCCGGGTCCGAGGGAAGGTGCAGTATAACGTCCAGGCAAAGGCCTATATGTTGTGTGTGCTTTATTGCTAATAAAATAAACCTGTACCTGCCTGTATATTCAGGGCTGCATCATCTTGTCCATTTTGCATTAGAACCCATTATGGATAAAAATCGGACGCGATCCTCCCATAGGTAGGCACCCACCTACCTGTATTACTTTGTTCAGGATGGCCTTGCTCAGGATCTTCAGGGAGACCATCTGCTGCACCTCGAAGCCCCCTTTCAGGTTGAGCAGGGGGATCTTCTGGGTGTCCCTGGTGTGGGAGGGGGGGTGGACATAGGCCAGGGACTGGAAGTCGTGGTGGACGGCGTGGCCCACCACCACTTTGCCATGGAGCAGCTTGGCCACCTGACCAGAACGGATACCGTACCTTAGGTCGTTCACAATCTACTGAAAACAATCTGCAAATTGTTACACAACTTTGGAGTAGAACTATTTAGCATTTTTTTTCCAAATGGGATCATTTCTGAATAATGAAGGATACGCAAGCAGGTAGCCACCGTTAGTCATGTTGCAACTTATTTACTAAAATAAAAATGACAGTGTGCACATCTTGTGATATAAAAAAAACAGATATCAAAGGGGTGATATTATGCCACCAGGTGTGAGTGTGATTAGCAATTACAAGTCATTTAAAAATCAGCCTTTTCCTGTGTTTCAGTGTTATCACAAGTGGGAGAATCCACCTAGATGAATGCTGGATAGATCAGTCTACCAGCCTACCCAGTGGATTTGCCCAGTGGCAAATGTTGCTTATCTATCCATCATCCATCAGGTTGGACAATCCCATTTGTGATGTCACCAAAACTCAGGGAAGGGCATATTTTCATAAGGCTTGTAATGGCTTATCCCACTCACACCTGGTCGCATAATATCACCCTTTTAAACAAAGAATAATACTTAAATAATAATAATAGAGTACTTGTATTCCCCTGTGTTACCTGTTTCTTGGCTTCTTGGAAGGGCATGGCGTTGACCAGGTGACTGGGCCTGATGCCGCTCCAACGCGTCCTGTAGCACGTAACGGGTTGATCAGGCTTGATGTACTCATCAAAGATCACGTCGCCCTCATAGGACACGACGCTGCAGCGGGCCAGCATGCTGACCTGTCCCTTGGGGCCGCCCCCCACCATTTCACAGTCTATGGCAGCATACTTTGAGGGGTTTATCAACGCTGGTGCCAGTGCTGGGATGTTCAAACCATCAAGTAAAGAGATGGCCCTTTGGTTTGAATCCGACACGTCTCCTGGTACTGGAGCCCCCTGAGCACTGGCGGGCCCTGCTACTGCGGGGTTCAGGAGTTTGTCCTTCCTTGTTTTTCTTGAGTGTTTGCTGCATCTGCCTGAGACTGGGCGGCGTACACCGGGTTCCACTTTGGGTTTTACCTGTGCCGGTTGGGGTCGAGTCGTATCGTGCTTAAAGCTGACTCTTGGTCGTTGAGAGTGAGACCCTTCTGTGCTGCTCACAGTCGAACTGGATTGACCTGCTTTGGCCTCGTCCCGCCTCTGTTTGTATGGGGGTATGTATGGCTCCGACTTCGATCTAAGCAAGCCCTTCCGCTCCAAGAACTTCCTTTTTTTCAGGAACCATTCATGATTCGGATTTTGTGATGCAGACTTCCCTTTGTGACCAGAGTAAACCACATTGATAAACATGTCACATTGGTCATTTTGTGATTGACCTTGGCTCTTTTCGGGTGTTGACGCCGATTCACCCCCAATGAAAGTGTTCATCATACCAGACATGACGAGTAGTACATCGGATAGAGGTGTTGTTTTTGATGAAAGGTGTAGTAGAATATGGTACGACAGTAAATTACTGCCTTCGTCGATGCCTCAAACGTGAAAGCCTTTTTGCTTTCGGGTTCAAGAACTAGGGGAAAACTGCAAAACACAATAAAACACGTAAGAATGTACGAAAACGTACAAAGACGAGAACTAAGCAGCTATATATTCAACTCTGTATGATTTGGTATTGCATTCGATATATACAGTACGGCAGTAATGTATTGTACTGACAGACTGATTTTTGCATTATTTGTCCTTATCAATGCAAACGATATATACTCGCTTTATAGAGGTTGGTACTTACAGGTTGGTAAGATTAACGATTAAAACAACAACGCTTTCACATCGTGTTGAACAAAATAAATATTCCACAATCCGTAAAAATATAAAACGAGATTGTTGCTTTTGTGTGATGCTAGCTACAGTTAGCTTATTAGCTTTGTTTTATATTATATGACAAGTTATAGAAGATAAAAAATAGTTATAGTAATAAAAGTAAAAACCTACCTTAATGCGAGAACGAGCTGAGATAAAAATGAACTGCGGAACTGTGTAAACCTCCCAAAATGTAAAAAACATTGGACATAATTTTGGACCTTCCAACCAATTGGTCTACCCCCAACAACAGTACCATGAGGCGCCACACGACTGCACCAAGAATCATCAGAAATCGCGAGATTATGATGAACAACTACTTCCTCTTCCGGATTGCATCCGTTTTGTTTTCTGCCTCCTATGTTTCAGCTTTCAATTGTTGTTTTGTTTTAGAAACTAAAAAGCTGTTATACATCTCTCATCCCAAAATGATTAATTTATTCATTTTTAATTTAGGAAAAAAATCTTCACCGAATACTTTATTGGCCACCATATGTGCTCCATAGTTGAATGGAGAATATATTATAATAAGTTAAAGTATCTAAGCTTTTAAACATTACGGAGTCCTTAAATGTTAAGGCATTTCTATCCTGAAAAGCCTCGTCCAGACTTGGGGCTTTCATCTTCAACAGTATACAGGAGCAAAACCTTCCGATTTAAATTCGCAGATGTTCACATTAAGTCTCTCATCGCAGGACCAGAGGGATCTGGCGAGGAACCTTACTACGTTTCTATCCCAATACAAGTACATATCCGACTCCTACATAATTGTAAGTCGTATTTCACTCGCCAACCCTTATTGTCATTCTATATCCTATCTAGTGTGGGGGTTCACTTTCGTAATAAATTGTTAACTGCATTAGGTCAAACTACTATAATGTTCCACAGGAATTCTTCACAGAAGACCTCTGGGAAAGACTGCCAGCCCAATGGCGTGAGGTGTTATGTGATTTATCGTTTCCCCAGATCGCAGATCTCTTACTGGACACAAAATGTCAAGAAAAAAGGTATTGCATTTGATTTTAGAGAAAGGCGTTTGGGACCCCTCTTGTTTATCCTTATATAGGCTTGATATGGGGAGATTGACTTCCAAACTGACTTATAATTATCGAATGGGGTATTTCTGATTAATCATGGAGTGTGATGCAATGCATATATATTCACTGGGATATTAATACCATCCGATTGGTTTAAAATTATATTTAGTGCTGCGGATGAAAGTTGGGATCATTTCCACCCCAGAAACGGTTGGGACCTGATATGTCTTACCCTAATATTTGTCATCAGAGTCAAATTTTTAAGTAAAAGCGTTGTCATTACAGATACCCATCCGCGTGGCCTCTGTCTCTGCTGGCGTTTCGTGCCACTGCCCATGCTCTGTCCTTCCCCAGACGGGCTGGGCAGGGTGGAGCAGTAGACCCAGTGGAAGAGTTCCTGAAGAACCACAGCCAGAGCTCCATGCTGAGCCATATCTTTAGGAAACACGTTAAGCCGAAAAAACAGCATGAGATCCGCAAGCTTGGCTCGGTACGACCTATGGTGTTGTTGTATGGAAATCTATCGAGTTGTTGGTTATGGTCATATGGTGCTTACTGCTAATCGGAAATCTTGATCTATATTGTACTAAACCCTTATATCTCTCCTGGGATTAATAAAACCCATTTTATCTTGGTAGTTGGTAAAACAACTTTGCGACCAGACTAATTGTGAGGCGGTGGTCGACGTTGGATCTGGACAGGTAATTTGCTCTTTGTAAGTTGTCTCATGTATTATTTTGAGGAAACAACGATTCATATGTTCTCATTTCTCGCAACCACGTAGGACAGATACTTTAACAACATTTGGAAAGTATTTAAAATAGAATGTGGACCGCTTTAAATCCAAAGTATCTGTTCTGAAGGGGCACCTCACTCGCTTCCTCTCCTTCGGCCTGGGACTGTCAGTCACGGCCATCGAGGCGGATCAAAGGTTGGTGACCACGGCAACCAAGTTTGACGAGGAGCTCCTATGTACTTTGGAGAAGGAGAAGACAAGGGTTAGTCAACTGTCAGTTGCATTTGCAAAATACTGACAGTTTGTGGACAGGACTTGACCTGTCTCTCTCTTTTAGGATGGCCCCTCCCGTCTTTCTAAATCCGGCCCATCGCCTCGCCACGTGGTTGGTTGGGTGAACCCAAAGGCATCATGGGAGCTCTTCCTCAGGCAGCTCAGAGAGGCAGAATGCACGGCTGCGGCTCCCTCACCTCTTGGCTGCTCAAGTAGAAAGCGACACAGGGACTCAGCTGACCTAGACCAAACCCAGGCCCCCCTAGCTACTGGACCAGAACCCAGTGCTCTCTCCATCCCTTTTTCCGTCTCAGCCACAACTCCGCCCCCACACTGCTCCACCAACAGCTTTGGTTGTAGCCCACACGGGCGGCACTTAGAAGAGCTGGCGGGGCAGTCGGACAAGTCGCTAGTGTTGACCGGCCTACACGCCTGTGGGGACCTTAGCGCCACTCTCCTCCGCCATTTTGTGGAGTGCCCTCACGTGCGTGGCATCACCTCTGTGGCGTGCTGCTACATGAAGATCACCACCAGGGAGTACCCGAGCCCCCCAGGCCTGGTTGTGGCCCCCCCTGCACCGGCCCCTCCAGACCGGCCCCGGCTGGTGGCCGACAACAGCGATGGATGCTGTTTGGGCGAGTTCGGCTACCCGATGAGCTCGTGGGTGCGGGGCTTGCCGGGGCACGGTCTGTCCTATAAGGCGCGAGAGGGGGCGTGTCACGCCATGGAGGACTACCTGCAGAGGCTCAGGGAGGAGAGTCTGTTGCTTAGGACACACTGCTACCGGGCGACCCTGGAGACCATCATCAGGGAGGCTAGGCCCGAGATGCAGCGGGTGGGCGTCCAGACAATCAAGAAGGCCCACTTACTTCCGTTTACAGAGTGAGCTTGTTTCTCTTTTACAAAGCAACAACCAACCTCATCCGATAATGTTATTTCTAACCCCTTCTTCATACTTTTATTGGTATATTTAAAAATGTCACAGAAGCCTTGGCAATAAATAACGTTAAAGGTGTGTTGGATTTAGTGGCATCTAGTGGAATAGACTTGCCAGTAATAATAAGGTTTTAATTAGTATATAGAAAGTAAGAATCATGGTGTTTTTGACACATTAGAATTAACCTTTATACCTACACAGGGAGAGGGTAGTCTTCCAAAATGTGAGCCATGTTTCTACAGTAGACCAGAATGGACGGCTCTAGAGAGGACACTTTATTTGAATCATCGCTATTTTACATTTAAGCTATGACCTATCGTTTAATAGAATACATTTCCAAGTGTTTTTTATAAATCTGTCAAGGAATCTCATCACTTGGTTACTCAATGCCGTTTATGCCGACTATTTCATAATTTTTTATGACAGGCGACCGTAGCTCCTCTGCAAAGGGAGGGTTGGGGGGGGGGGGGGTATTCAGTTGGTTGCTAGACACCGCACCTTTAATGCTTATATACACTAGTATCCCCTTCTTTTTGAAATGAATCCACTGCTTTTCAAAGTCTACGTTATATATATTATATGCATGATGTACTATTTGTATACTTGGCGTCATGGTTATGGGCACCCACTGTCTGCTAAAGCTATGGTCCCTCAATCTCCAGGTACGCCCGCCTTGGCCTGGCCCGCTTGGGGCTCCCGCCCTCTCTGATCCTGGAGCCAGGCAGGCTGGAGGCCATGCTGGAGCAGGAGGGCAGGGTGGTGGTGTACTTCAGCCTGGCCCTGCTGTTGGCCCCCGCTGTGGAGACCTTGGTGCTTCTGGACCGCATCATCTACCTCCAGGAGAACGGTGAGGGAGGTTCACATGGTCTGCTGGATCCGTGGTCTATACTTTTGTAAAGGGAGGTCAGGCGTCCATAGTGTGCGGAGCTGAGGGTTGGTTTTAGAACAACCGTCTTGGCTGTTTTTAAGTTGCTTTCGGCACATCACAGACCAATGTACTTTTTAAGCTAAATAATATGACAATAAACGTCTTTCTTTCTCTAATCTCTTATTTTGTCAAATTAAACGATAAGATGGAGTTTATAGTTTTAAGAGCAAGTTACTCGAGAACTAGAGTGCAGACATTAGGGATATCAGCCAGTACCTGGTGGTTGAAACGCCCTAACCACTGATAAGACTCTTTGTCCCCAGAGAAATACATTTGGTTACACACCACATTGGTTGAGAGGCTGGCCTGTAAACAAATACAAGTCAACGGAGGAGCTGCAGTTTTTCTGGATCAAAAGCACCATAATGTTTACATTTCTCATAGGATCTCAATGACTCGTTTTTAAATTCGTACAACATATTTTATATAGATGTTTGTTTTTATTTTTTACTCCAATGTAAACCCTTGGATAATAACGACTCATTAAAATCTGTTGATAAATGTAAACATAAGTTATATTTATCCAGAAAAACCCCAGCTCCCCCGTCGTAACCATTTACCTATATTTGTTTACAGGCCAATCTTGTCTCAAACATGCTGGCAACGTTGACCTATGACCCAGAGCCCAAGGCAGCGTCTGTATGCGTCTATGCTTCCCTCTATATGGCTAGCTAGCTGCTACCCTGAGGAATAAATAGTGCTCATTTTAGTGAATAATATTGTTTCTATTTGTGTCCCTTCTGCGTCTCTGTAGGTGTGAAGAGCAAACTAGTACCTCTGTTCGATCCAGAACTCTCCCCACGTAACTTTGTGCTGGTGGCCATGAAGACGGATTGTTGAACAGAAATAGCTGTGGTTTAAATGAGGTCTATGTCATTTTTGTTTTATTTTATATAAAAGGCCTGTAAATTAAAATAAATTAAAGACATTTTGCTGGTTTATTTCCTTGTATGAATACATGTAAGAATGTTTTCATACAATGTTATTTGTAGAATGTTATTCACCAAAACAGAACATTTCGCTACATTGTTTGGACAGCAGATGGTGCTATTTCATAGAACACGACTTAACAGAAATAATGTAAGTCGTTGTAAGCATAATTCATTGTCCTATTGTCATCTTTTAAACAGCCCCTATTTTACCCCTAGGTGTGACTGATTAGCCATTACAAGCAGTTTCAAAATCTGCCCTATGATAGTGACATCCCAATTGGGCATGTAGGCCTATATATTATTACTTTACCAGAGACACACCATCTCTGCACATACCAACAGTTAGGCCTACCGGTCATCACTGTCAAACCCCTCGTTTGGATGCGTCAACATGCAAAGTGTATAAAGGCAATAGATTGATTTTGGCAAACTTCAGTAAATTTCTAGCAATTTCATAACTATTATGTATGTAATCATTTTATGAAGCTTTTAAAGTTTGGGATTTAATTAAAGCAATCTTTTACATACAGTGGGGCAAAAAAGTATTTAGTCAGCCACCAATTGTGCAAGTTCTCCCACTTAAAAAGACGAGAGAGGCCTGTAATTTTCATCATAGGTAAACCTCAGCTATGAGAGACAAAATGAAAAAGAAAATCCAGAAAATCACATTGTCTGATTTTTTAAGAATTTATTTGCAAATTATGGTGGAAAATAAGTATTTGGTCACCTACAAACCAGCAAGATTTCTGGCTGTCACAGACCTGTAACTTCTTCTTTAAGAGGCTCCTCTGTCCTCCACTCGTTTCCTGTATTAATGGCACCTGTTTGAACTCCTTATCAGTATAAAAGACACCTGTCCACAACCTCAAACAGTCACACTCCAAACTCCACTATGGCCAAGACCAAAGAGCTGTCAAAGGACACCAGAAACACAATTGTAGACCTGCACCAGGCTGGGAAGTCTGAATCTGCAATAGGTAAGCAGCTTGGTGTGAAGAAATCAACTGAGCAATTATTAGGAAATGGAATACATACAAGACCACTGACAATCTCCCTCGATCTGGGGCTCCACGCAAGATGTCACCCTGTGGGGTCAAAATGATCACAAGAACGGTGAACAAAAATCCCAGAACCACACGGGGGGACCTAGTGAATGACCTCCAGAGAGCTGGGACCAAAGTAACAACGGCTACCATCACTAACACACTACGCCGCCAGGGACTCAAATCCTGCAGTGCCAGACGTGTCCCCCTGCTAAAGCCAGTGCATGTCCGGGCCCGTTTGAAGTTTGCTAGTGAGCATTTGGATGATCAAGAACAGGATTGGGAGAATGTCATATGGTCAGATGAAACCAAAATAGAACATTTTGGTAAAAACTCAACTCGTCGTGTTTGGAGGAGAAAGAATGCTGAGTTGCATCCAAAGAACACCATACCTACAGTGAAGCATGGGGGTGGAAACATCATGCTTTGCGGCTGTTTTTCTGCCAAGGGACCAGGACGTCTGATCCGTGTGACGGAAAGAATGAATGGGGCCATGTATCGTGAGATTTTGAGTGAAAACCTCCTTCCATCAGCAAGGGCACTGAAGATGAAACGTGGCTGGGTCTTTCAGCATGACAATGACCCCAAACACACCGCCCGGGCAACGAAGGAGTGGCTTCGTAAGAAGCATTTCAAGGTCCTGGAGTGGCCTAGCCAGTCTCCAGATCTCAACCCCATAGAAAATCTTTGGAGGGAGTTGAAAGTCTGTGTTGCCCAGCGAAGGCCCAAAAACATCACTGCTCTAGAGGAGATCTGCATGGAGGAATGGGCCAAAATACCAGCAGCAGTGTGTGAAAACCTTGTAAAGACTTACAGAATACGTTTGACCTCTGTCATTGCCAACAAAGGGCATGTAACAAAGTATTGAGATGACCTTTTGTTATTGACCAAATACTTATTTTCCACCATAATTTGCAAATAAATTCTTTAAGAATCAGACAGTGATTTTCTAGTTTCTAGTTTTTTTCCTTTTGTCTCTCATAGCTGAGGTATACCTATGATGAAAATTACAGGCCTCTCTCATCTTTTTAAGTGGGAGAACTTGCACAGTTGGTGGCGGACTAAATACTTTTTTGCCCCACTGTAAGTACACAAGATGGAAAACATTTCCCATACTATTATGAACTTTACTAGGAAGTAGAGGAAAGTATGGTGTACCATTTATATATGCAGTTTAAATAGTTATTTTGCACAATACAGGCTTATGACAGGCAATGAAAGGATAAAATATGGGTACAATATGCTTTCAGAACGCATCCCTTAACACCACACACTGCTGTATTGTTCTGTTAGGGAGACGGATGAAGGAAAGGTCATTGATTTGGTACAAACTGAACAAAGTGCTTAACAGAAGCTGTGGAGCCAGCAGCACGATAAGATGGGTTCTTAAATCATCTGAGGGGAAATTGAGCATCCCCTTCAGAGGAAAGAAGTTTATCCAGTTAAACGGCCGGTTGGTTGGCTACTAAATGGCCTTCCAAAGTTCCAAGTGGAAATTCATATAGGCCTACTCCGCTTATAAAGTTACAGTAACATACACCATCCATCAGACGCCATTCGGCCATACAAAAGGGATGTAACTCAGCCCCGGCTCCTAGTGATGACATCATTACCAGCAGACCACGGCATTGCCAATTAAAAATCACTCACTGCCAAGTAGACAGTTGAAAACTAATGAAAGTCCGAAGCCCTCTAATGAAAGAGCTGTTGGCACCCATTGCAAGGTCTGTTTACTTGGCTGCTGAATGTGCTCAATTGACACAAGGGATATATATACAACCGGATAGCAGCTTCATAAATTCTTTGGATATTTGAACAATATGCAGAGATGACAAAAAAAAGGACACTCAATATCCCTGAACACAAGTTTAGGAAAAAAGGTGTAAGCATTATTAATTGTAGAATATAGTTTATTTTTGTGCAGAACAGGACATCTTTATTGACAAAGATGAACATAAAGAGCTTAGGTAGTCAGCTAACTTCTCCAAAACAGTGCTACAACAAAATTAAAGTGATCTTATGCCAGTTACAACACCCCAATACTGAGGGGACAGACGATCGATCACACCTATCATTTTGGCAGAATCTTTTTGTTTCGTAAATTACCAAAATCAATCTGGATTACAGATTTCTATGGGGGAGGATAGGGTGGGGGGGATGGGGGGATTACTTCTGTTGGCTCTGTATGAAGAACTCATTGCAGGCTACAGTCAGCGCCGCTACTAGAACCACAAACTCTTGGAAGTCCACCTCCCCATCCTGGTTCTCATCCAGGTCCCGCATGATCTTCTCCACCACCAGCGGATCACTACTTCCCTGAAACAGACATATCAGCAAGAACATGAGACGGCGCAGAGAGAAAGCAATGAAATGAGCAAAAGGCAGTACAAAAAAGTATTTTTGGGGGAGAGAAGGGAAGAGGAATGCATTAGAAGATCTTCATTGCCTCAGTGAATACATAGTGGACTTCACTTAATCATTTATTATTGCAAGTTTTTGATAAATCTAAAATATTTAAAGCCTGAAGGTAATGAACCATTTTGGATTGTTTTAAATTGCAATCCTTGCAACAGTGTTTAAAAATAGAAACATCCAATACATTTTCCCTCTACTAGCACATACACAAACAAAAAGGGAAAAATAAAATTCAGGAAAATCCCTGAACAGGTGTTCATACTCAAAAAAACAATGACAAGGGATAATCAGTCTGCTGTCGAAAAGGCTATGATGAGGTGCAGTGTACTCGATTCCCTTGCTGGAACCGTACTGAAACACTTGTTTGGTTTGTTAATCACTGCATTCAATGACCAACAGCTGTGCTTTGCCATGGCTTACAGGGACTTTAGTAGGGTTCATCACAGCCTTTTCACTGATAGGTGCTATGAGCGACACCTGTGCATCTCCAAGGATGAAGCCTCTTTAAAAAGGGTTTATTGGGCACCCACAGTCCTTTGGTCAAAAGGAATTAAGACATTTCTTAGGCACCGTTAAATAAACTTGGGATTTTGCTGTACACATCAGTTCATTCTTACACTATTATCTGAGAAGATTAATCAGTTCCCATTAGCTCATATTTTTCATATTTCCACCATTAGATTAACACATACAGGATTAAAAGTATATACAAATCAAGCACCAGGAACAGCCCACTTACAGCCAAAAACTCAGCGAGTTCCCCCTGGAGAAGGCTCTTCATCTCAGCTTTGCTCAGTTTGTACTTGTCCCCCTCCTTGGACGAGTAGGAGTGGAACACTTTGATCAGGCCTTCCATGGCGCTCTCCAGTTGGGAAGTCATCGTGTAGATAGCGCTGTCTGTTCAGATTCCTGGCCGGTACACCACCAGGAAGTAATTCAGTAAATAGGTGACTGCTTGGAAAAGTACAATATTTGTGTTATGTTATGTGGATTTGCAAGTGTTGTCATTACTGTTATATTTGTACATTTGGTACACTAGCTACAAACATTGTGGCTATTCCCATTTATATTCCTATTTGAATTTCCTTCGTGGACTATAAGGTGTCCATTCTAGGACCTGGAGATATTTGTTATTGTGTGCAGTGGGGGTCCATTATTGGGAGCCTTGATGTGTAACTATATCATCCATGGTCAATGTCACGATGCTCTTATGAGCAGCATTATGGTTCACACATGATCACAGGGTTAATGAAAGGAGTTTACAGTATTCAGAGTGGCCAACCTAAACCAACCCTCATCCAACCGATAACTGACACTCTTCTTGAAGGGAACAGAGTCACAGCACCCAATCTGACAGTTTTAGTGGAGCAACAAAGGACCATACCCCCTGCAGAGAAAGAGGTCGTCAAGGGCAGCCGAGGAAGTATAATCGTGGCGCTGGAATGGCTTTGCCATTCCATTAATGCAAGTCATTTGATACCCGCTAAAAGGTAACCGAACTCATCTTGCCATCACCCACCGTCGCCGTGACGGTGTTTACTAGGAATATTACAGATTCTTAGACCTTACGGAGAGATTTTCCGCAATAAATTATGCAACCCTGCGGTCCATAATGCATGGGTACAGAGAGACGAGGGAGAAGAGGCTAATTTGGTAGAAAGACCTTTTCAGATCTTTCTACCAAATTACCCTTTGGGCTAGGCTATACATCACATCCTAAAAAATGAAAAAGCTGCCATTACACTGGCTCCTATCGTTCTAGTTTGACAATTAGCGAGGCTATATTCGAAATGTCCGAATGTCGAATGTCGAAAGTAATTATCCCTTAACTTTACCTCAGTTTCTACCTTGCGTCTAAAACGGATAATTTGCACATGTTCAAATGCAAGTGTTACTTTTATTTGACGAATTATTACTTAATATCCCATGTCTGTTGTACTTGTGGGTCAGTACCATGACCATACGATTTAAAAGTTAGTAAAATAACAAGGCAGAACTCACCTCAGTGTTTTGGTTATCAAGCGCTGGTGGACGAACTCCTCACCGCGACTCATCAATTAGAAGCTGGCGTGTACTGCAGCATGGATCACCTGTGGCAACAAGGCAGGTTTGCAGTGACGTAATACATAGCCTTTGTCAATCAAATTATAAGGATGTTTTTTTTTAATATACTAATATACTTTATGGTTGGCCTTCTTAAAAACAAATAGATTCTCGTCAGGAAAAACAAATACAGTTTAAGTTGAAAATGGAACATGTAAGGACCTGGATTTGTGAGTGCCAATAATGCCAATAGTGCCATTAATGTTTGGATCGAAAATGCTAAACTTTGGCTCCTAGACGAAAGTTGATGGAGGGAAAAACTGATGGGTTCTTGTTTTAAAACCCATGCTTTTGTTTGAAAATAATCTTCAAGATAAATGATACATTTGAATGCTTGTTTTTTATTATAATTGATGGTGGGCTAATGCGGGGATATAATAAGACTATAAGGATATTATTTTGTACATTTTCGAGTAAAACGTTACTCATGAAAAGATGTTGCTTCTGATTACAGTTTTTATTATTTAACAAATAATACATTGTTGGTGTAAAAATATATCACAAATGTGCAGCATTCTTGAATTTACAAAGTCAAAGCTTATGACAAAACAAAAGTAAAGAAATGTTTCTAGAGATACAAAAAAGTTTTTTACATTCAATGTTTCAGAATACCATGCAACCTTCTGAACTTTCTCCCCTAATGATTGTCATGGTGCCATCTGGTGAAAGTTTAAAAACAGCCATCTACAATATTCTGATCCTGCAATACCATATTACATAATCAGTGCCATGATGTTATCTAAGTCTATTCTAAATGTAAAAAGAAATATCAGCAATAAAGTTTCTATAAAAAAACCTTGTTCTGCACATATTGGCAGTTCAAACAATAGGCCTATTAAACCTTCTGATCCTTAAAGTGCTTGGCTATTATCTTATTTCTCTGATTAGAAAACGATGTGTCCCTTAAAGCTAAGGTAGGCAATTTATTTGGAACCATTTTTGTCATATTTCTCTTTACATCCCAACAGCAATCATTAGATCAGAAGCTATGAAAAAAATGAAAGAATCCACTATATGTGCCTCTCGCAGGTTTGTACAAAGCCCGCCCAATCACTTAATTTGGGCCAAATGAAATGATTCGATGGCCTACCTGTCTGTCTACCTACCTACCCGCCTACCTACATGTACTCTGCCTGTGCACTCAACGCGCATTACCCAGTCTTTCAAAATGCTAGGCAGATCTATTGCTAAAGGCAGCAAGCTAGTCATTTTTGGATACTTTCAGAATCGAGCTGACTCTGGAAAACTGTCTTGTTACTCCAAAGTTGCCTACCGTAGCTTTAAGTAGAAGTGGATTATTGTGTGTGTGCGTGCGTGCGTGCGTGCGTGTGTGCGTGTGTGCGTGTGTGTGTGTGTGTGTGTGTGTGTGTGTGTGTGTGTGTTATTTGCGTGCTTACATGAGCGGCATTGACATACATTTGGGTGTGCAATGTCAGTGCACATACAGTGGGGCAAAAAAGTATTTAGTCAGCCACCAATTGTGCAAGTTCTCCCACTTATAAAGACGAGAGAGGCCTGTAATTTTCATCATAGGTAAACCTCAGCTATGAGAGACAAAATGAAAAAAAAAAATCCAGAAAATCACATTGTCTGATTTTTTAAGAATTTATTTGCAAATTATGGTGGAAAATAAGTATTTGGTCACCTACAAACCAGCAAGATTTCTGGCTGTCACAGACCTGTTACTTCTTTAAGAGGCTCCTCTGTCCTCCACTTGTTTCCTGTATTAATGGCACCTGTTTGAAATCCTTATCAGTATAAAAGACACCTGTCCACAACCTCAAACAGTCACACTCCAAACTCCACTATGGCCAAGACCAAAGAGCTGTCAAAGGACACCAGAAACACAATTGTAGACCTGCACCAGGCTGGGAAGTCTGAATCTGCAATAGGTAAGCAGCTTGGTGTGAAGAATTCAACTGTGGGAGCAATTATTAGGAAATGGAATACATACAAGACCACTGACAATCTCCCTCGATCTGGGGCTCCACGCAAAATCTCACCCTGTGGGGTCAAAATGATCACAAGAACGGTGAACAAAAATCCCAGAACCACACGGGGGGACCTAGTGAATGACCTCCAGAGAGCTGGGACCAAAGTAACAAAGGCTACCATCACTAACACACTACGCCGCCAGGGACTCAAATCCTGCAGTGCCTGACGTGTCCCCCTGCTAAAGCCAGTGCATGTCCGGGCCCGTTTGAAGTTTGCTACAGAGCATTTGGATGATCCAGAACAGGATTGGGAGAATGTCATATGGTCAGATGAAACCAAAATATAACTTTTTGGTAAAAACTAAACTCGTCGTGTTTGGAGGAGAAAGAATGCTGAGTTGCATCCAAAGAACACCATACCTACAGTGAAGCATGGGGGTGGAAACATCATGCTTTGGGGCTGTTTTTCTGCCAAGGGACCAGGACGTCTGATCCGTGTGACGGAAAGAATGGGGCCATGTATCGTGAGATTTTGAGTGAAAACCTCCTTCCATCAGCAAGGGCACTGAAGATGAAACGTGGCTGGGTCTTTCAGCATGACAATGACCCCAAACACACCACCCGGGCAACGAAGGAGTGGCTTCGTAAGAAGCATTTCAAGGTCCTGGAGTGGCCTAGCCAGTCTCCAGATCTCAACCCCATAGAAAATCTTTGGAGGGAGTTGAAAGTCTGTGTTGCCCAGCGAAGGCCCAAAAACATCACTGCTCTAGAGGAGATCTGCATGGAGGAATGGGCCAAAATACCAGCAGCAGTGTGTGAAAACCTTGTAAAGACTTACAGAAAACGTTTGACCTCTGTCATTGCCAACAAAGGGCATGTAACAAAGTATTGAGATGACCTTTTGTTATTGACCAAATACTTATTTTCCACCATAATTTGCAAATAAATTCTTTAAACATCAGACAATGTGATTTTCTAGATTTTTTTTTTCTTTCATTTTGTCTCTCATAGCTGAGGTATACCTATGATGAAAATTACAGGCCTCTCTCATCTTTTTAAGTGGGAGAACTTGCACAATTGGTGGCTGACTAAATACTTTTTTGCCCCACTGTATATGTGTTGGTTGATCAGTCAGTAATCCCCAGCCTCTGAAGCAGAAAACTGTTAACAGATATGTCTTACAGAGGGACACGTCACAACAAGCAGGTTATTGACAGTATTGACAGTAGAGTACAATATGGGAGAGCACTTTGGAGCCAATGACTTCATGGCTGTTCACTGCAGGGTTTCTCAGAGATAGACAGGCCCACACCAGAACCATGCAAATGTACGTCTATTTTGAAGGACGTTGCATTGATTTTGGTGCATTTTCTTGCAAAGCTGATCTTTAGACTGCTATCGGGATGGGCTTGAGGAATAGTTCTTTATAAGTCTCAATTTCCTCTCCGTGGAGCTCTGCTTTATCTACCCCATCATCTTGCTGGTCCTCCTCCATGGGGGGCTCTATCACGGACACCCCACCCTCTGAGGCCGCCCTGCTCCTTGTACTGCCAGCTCTGCCTCTGGTTAGAGATGGCTTGCCCAGCACGCTCTTCAGCTGTGCCCAGAAGAAGGGCTGGTGCTTAGGCTGCTGCGGCCACTCCAGGTAAGTTTTGGTGCTCAGCATCTTCTTCAGCTTGCAGTACTTGCTGGGCAGGGAGTGGGGGTCGATGGGCTCCAGCACCACCAGGATGACGTCGCTGAACGTCTTGCCCATGGCTCTCTGCTGGGCGAAGTAGAGCTCGTAGTTGCACCACTCACTGTTCACAAAGTGCCGGGAGAGTACAAAAATCACCTGAGAATAAAAATAACAAAAAAATTGTCAAATTAGCCTTAACTCCATCAACATCATTTGAAAAAAAATTATATTTGATGGGGTGTTTTAGCCTTTGGAGACAGATAGCAGCCTAAGACAGATGGCATTACTTATTCTGAAGTACAATACTGCGCTACCTTTCGGCTGTTTTCAATGTTGTCGATGATGTTGTCGATGATCCACTTTCCAGGCATGAAGTCCCTCTCGTGAATACACAGACGGTAAGGGTCCCTGTTGTTCTCCAGGCAGGGCAGGAGGTGATCCCTGACCCAGTCTCCGTCTGAGTGACAGTAGGATATGAAGGCGTGGTACACAAAGACCTCCCCCTCCCCGGCTGCCCTCTCCTTGTGGGCTCTGTATTTCGCCCTGACAATTTGGTAGGTGGCCTTTGCATACCATGGAATATTGAAAATGTAGCAGATCAGCATCAGTATCATCCCCACGGCGGCCGTCACGGCAACCGAGATGACAACCACCAGTCGCATGTCACAGGCCACGTGTGCAGGGAGGTAATTGGCTATGATGGTGTTCAGGAAGGGCTCCGGGTGATAACACTTGTAGTTCTCAGGCCACTCCATGAGGTTCACTTTCCCCTGAGACTTGGTCTGCTGGATGAAGGCATGGAGCTCGCATGTGCAATGGTAGGGGTTATTGCCAGCACTGAGTTGAGACAGTAGAGGCATCTCCCGGAAGGATTCCACGCTGATGATCCCAAACGAGTTGCCGTCCAGAGTAAGTGACCGCAGGGAGGCGCTTCGCCAGTGCGGAGGGATGAACTTGATTTTATTGCCACTGAGTAGCAGTTCAGTGAGCTGGGTGGTTTGGTCAAAGAAGGTCATGTCCAGCTGGCCCAGGCCGCAGTTGGACAGGTCCAGGAACTGCATGGTGGTGGGCAGACACTGCAGTGCCTCACTCACAAACTGGTTGTGGTGAGCGATCAGTCTGGTGATGTTTGGCTTCCACACGCAATCCCTGCTTCCCTCCAAGGAACCTATCATGTTGTGGCTCAGATCAAGAACCTCTAGTCGCTTAAACTCCTGAGTCAAGTCCGACATTTCCTTCAGGCTGACAAGGCTGTTGGTGCTCATGTTGAAGATGCGAACATGGGGCACACTACCCGTGTAGTCGCACCTCTTGTTGTAGAGCACAGAGTCCTGCAGACGGTTGTTGGAAATGTCCAGCGTCTCCGCACTCCCCATCTCTGCCCAGGCGTCACACGGCACCGAGTTGAAGTACACATACTGGAGGGACAGCTGCTTTACCTTGTTGAACCAAGTGAAGCGCCAGTCAAATCGCAGCACATCAGGATTACTGATGTACCTGGTTGAACAGATTTAGAAATAAACAATTTATATATAACAAAGTGCACAAGGAGAATAAATGTGATTGAATCAGTTAGCGTTCATCTATCACTTTAAAATAGGATAGCCCCTTTCAGATTTACAGCTTTTTGCATTTAATAAATGCTACTACTATTACTTTTCTATTACGTTGTTTAGCAGACAATACCTCTTCACATATCAGGCATGCAGGATACTTACCACAGATCCAATCTATCCAATTTAAGGTTTGTTATGCTGGATCCTGCACTGCTGTCTTCAAACGTAGGTGAACGAGCAAAGTCGATGTACTGAAGCCTCAGTCTCTTCACAATGTTGGCCTCCTGTAGGTTCATTAAGGCCATCCGTAGAAGATTCTCGTTGAACTTTCCACGATGAAAGATGAGCTGGTAGGCCTTAACGTACCTTAAATTGAAGAAAATGTCTTCCTTCCCCGAGAAGTGCATGAACTCAAATAGGTTGCGGAACTGAATGGCAGTGAAGGTCTTGTTTGCAATATCACTCAGCATTAAAGGGAGAGCTTGAGGTCTTTGGTCAATTGCCATATCAAATCCCATCTGCTGTGTCTGGATCACCTCTAAACTACCAAGTTCATAGAAGCTCAAATTGGAAGTGCACTTGATAGCAAATCCTTGTAATTTAATGTTTTTCAATGGCTGAAAGTCCCCCTTTTTGAGTCCCATGACCAGGGGTCCGCCCATGGAAAGGACTTGGAGTTTGACCAGTTTGGAGAAGCCTTCCACTAAGGTGGCACGTTCGTAGAGGTTATTAGACATGTCGAGTTTTTTGAGATTTATAAGCGAAATCAGAGCTGGGCCAGGGATCTCACGCAGGGAGTTGTTGAATATATTTAGAGACTCCAGGATGGGGTTGTGCTTGAAGGCATCTTCATCAATGTAGGAAAGGTTATTGAACTGCAGCTGAAGGACCTGAAGATGGGGGAGATTCTGGAAGTCTTCAGCATAGACAGCTTGAAGTTTGTTGTAGGAGAGATCCACCTTCTCCAGTGTGGAGGGAAATTGTCTCCAGGGAATGCGGTCGAGCTGTCTTCCCAGGCAGTCTGCAGAACGGCCAGAGTTGTAAATATGACAAGGTCGTTCTTTGGAGATCGTCGTTGGGACCATGGGCGTGGTCAGGGAGTGGGATGTGACCAATGCACAGATTAGAACACTTCGGCTCAACAATGTCCAAAACATTGTGGATTGATCTGAAACCAAATAGAAAGGAGAGATGTAAGTCTTGGTTGCCTTTCTGCGTAAATCCAGCAACAACGCAATAGCATTTGTCTTCAGGGTGCCTGCAATAATGCTTTGACTTGGGAGGTCCTAACTGATATGTTGCCCTCAAGTTTGCTGCCTGGTTGAAAGAGAGAAGTGAAAACTCCCACTGTGTCTGCCATGCAGAAACAACACGGGTTAAGGGAAATCCATCTATCTTTCTCCCGGATGTACCCATTGAGTAAAAATAGCTTAAGCAACATGTTGGTTTGAAATGCATCTCCAGGAAACGGATGGCAGAGGATGTGCAGTAATTCAGGAGTACAAATTGCATAATTTGTTCAAATAAATGACTAGTTCTCTAAATTATAAGTACATCCGACCTGATGAGCCTAACATGGTTTGAACCCTACGAATATAAATGTTTTTCCTAATGTACTATTTTGTACTTTTTTGTAGTTGTTTCAAGAAAGTACCTTGTAAAATTGGTTAAATTTAAGGTATTTAAATCAAGGTAAGCATTGATTTATTAATATAATTTTGAATATGTGTACCAAAGTATGCAGTGGCATACATTATACAGGGTTGCCAGGAACTCTATCAGCCTACCCCAGCACAGGATGGTTGATTCACAAGTGAATACAGCCACAGTAGACTTCCAGGTCATCCAAATATCTAATATATCGGAATATTAACCTCAGCCATATCATCTGAGATACACAACCCGGGAAAAAAAACATGACAAAACAAATGTGAAGGTTGGAAGATTCAGCACAAAGTTTCCATTTACACTGCATCACATTTATATCTTCTGAACTAGTTTTACTCCATGTTATCCCCTTAGTCTTATCTTGTCAGACTCGTCTCAATCACCACATTATTGTTGTTCCTGCGTGTGTCATCTGGCTTTATAACCCCACTAAACAAACAATCTGATCCAATATAGAATACTTATGTTTGTGCAAACGGGAACAATAGATTGCAGTAGATCAGCAATTTCCTTTTGAATAGCATTTATAGATCAATACGAGGAAGAGAGGGGCTGTGAATCTCTTATCAACTTGTCTAGGCCAGGGGTTCAAAATATGTGAAAGATAATAATATCCAATATAGTTCAAGTTATGATTTACACAGCATATTAATTCAACATTAGTTTAATACATTTAAACAGTCCAGTCAATTCCCAAACCAGTCAAATTTCTAATGAAAATTACACTACAGAACAGGAGTATCAAATATTTCTATCATATTGCTGATTTGATTTGATTTGATTTATTTGGAATAAAGACATATCCAAGGGATAGAAGAAAAACATGACAAAGTGCAAGCACTTATTTCCATCATGGTCCCTGCTCTAGGTGTAATCCAAACGATTTGGGACTCTTCAGGGAAACAAGCAACTTGCCATGTAACTCTCTCTCACAATAATTTGATATCCAGCCAAGAAACTCCTCACTTTAGACAGAGGACGATATTACTCACTGTTCTTAGTAAATATATGAATGTAATAGACTGTATCCATTCAATGATTCATGGTGCTCTCTATTTGTTTATAGGGTTGCTCCCTGCTCTGTTCCTTAATGTCTTATTATTCTTTCGACAAGAAAAATCTTTGATAGTATTTAGTAACCCATTAGAGCAATGATTTACACTTAATACAATATTATGTGGGCCTAATCAATTTATTAGTAAGGTTTAAGTATGGCCCAGTATCAATGCAATCGTTTTTTAAAGCTTTAAAGGACAATTTCACCATTTCACAAGATCAGATAGGTCAACCATCTACAATGTGCATGTAAACTCGGGCTGGTAAGCCATTCAACTACTGTGGGGTAAACAGAAGGAATGAACAGTAATACTAGACGTTAATCATTCTCTACCAATATTGGTAACAGATCTGGAAGTTGACCTTGTATTCAAAGAATAAGACACTTGTAGAAAGTGTTTCTTTTTATTCTGAAAGTATACCTTCTGCTCCCCAGTTTATCTTGTCAAGTTAACAAGTACCCTGTGTAGGAGTGGCATGTGTGGTAAACAATCTCATCCTTACTCATAAACTCATTTTCAAAACACACAAGCCACACTCTTCACTTTGTTGTGTGCGCAGGGGCCCAATTTAATGGTTTTATGGAAGTTGGCCTCCAATAGCACACAACTGGCAAAGACAGTGGCTGGGAAACCACACGTCTGCACATGCAGAGGGGATAATATTTGTTTTCATTGGACTCGTAAAGATAACATGCAGAATTCAGCCTTTATTTTGAAAGGAGAAGACTGAACAGACATTGTGATTTTCTTGCCGTTGTCCTCCTTGACCAGTGTAAAAAAATCTAAATAATGCCACCAATAAACATACTCACAGAGAGTGTCTCTGCAGTGAAACTAAACAACCCCAGGCAACAGTGCTGTACTCAATAATCATACTACAGGAAGCTAATAGATCCAGCTTGACTAGTTCCTGGCAGCAAGAACTGGGAAAGAATGTTTACTGACAATTTGTTTACATTGTTTACAATGGTTGCATGTCACAGAGAAAGCTTTATGGGTAGAGTTATAATCAACCACACTTATTATTTATTTTGTGAAGCTTTTTTCATTGTGTGCCTGACATCTATAAAGCAAGACTAGAATGTTATCAAACGTGTGTCTTGTTATTGCAAGACTTTCTGTCTTTATTCAAGCTGATTTAGAAAATGAAAGTTCTGGTTTTGTCCGATTAGATGGTTAGGGTGAGGATTATGCAAATCATTAAAAGGAAAAAGCAATGATTTGTCATAAAAAAGTCCTCTCATAATCTGCAACATTCAGTGTTTGGGAAATGGTCAAAAACATATTCAAGGGGCGAGGGGGTTTGAAAGGCCTAACCCCTAACTGCTAAACAGTCACATTTCTGAACATTTTGGATAAAATAATCAGCTAAATGCGACTGCTATGACAAAATGTGTTCTATATAGCATAAAAATATGTTACATAAGAATAGGCCTAAAATAATGAACAGCTGTAATATTGATGAAACAACAACATAGCCATTGATTGGTTGGTGATTGTCATCATGGTGTGTGTCCAATGCTGTATTATTAGACGTGATATTTACTTAACTCTTGATATGCGGTTTGTCTTTATCGACAAGCTTCGGCGGTACCCATGCCGACAACCCCAAGCAGCACATCAGCACCAAACAGTGACATCAGTTATGTTCCCTGATGGTCTGATGACGCAGCAGGATGTTTACAGGCTGCATACAATCAGCACAAACATAGGTGGAATAGACGACTGGAGGCGTGACCACTTCCACCCCGGGGTCAACCATTTTGTCCGGTACACCTACGTACTGTCCACTTGTCTCTGCCGTCTGTTTGTTAGTACTTCCTTTCTAAACTGCAAGCTAGGTTTTAAATGTCCAAGTCCAAATAAAGTCAAAACATCAAGTAAGTAGCGGTAAATAATGGGGTGTTTGACTCCCGGCCGAAAGCAGACTGGGTTTTATCCCCAATGTACACAGCCAAGCATTCTTTAGCAAGATGCCCTAACCACTGCCTGCTGCTAAATTAATAAAAGTGTTTTCTTAACAAGTTGATACAAAAAACTAGTCTCATACATCCTAAGATGGTTTGATAATACTCAAAGGAAAAGCTGTTATTTGTTCCTGTTTTTCTGAGTGATTTGTTCAGTTTGTTGTGTTCCCCCAGTGTTTACTATAGTGTGCACTACAGTGTTTTCTACAATGTTCAGTAGAGCAGCAGTTCTCAAACCATGGGTCGGGCCGCAGGGGTTCCCATGCCATGGAGCAGTGGCTACTGGGCCATAGTCAAAGACATGTGCATTAAACACTCATTGACCCATCCACCACGGAATCTGCAGTTGCCATATCACATGTCACATCCCTCTGAAACCGATTGAACCAACCCCTGATTGCAAACTGACACCCACTTTATTTGACATTGATAGTAATTAGGCAATTGAAATCCTGTTTATATTCAGGTTATTTATGCATGTCTAAGTGGGCCCCAAAAGCTGAGGGTCTACTTGTTTATTGGGCCTCGGCTTGAAAAAGTTTGAAAAGGCTGCAGTACAAAATACTTAAGCTTGACTTGATAGGACCTCACTAATCCATCTATGAGTGGATTCAGATTTATAAATCCTGAGGGAAATTATTTCTGTCAAAAGATTAGAAAATAAAATATCATTCCAAATATGAAATGCAAACGTTTAGGCTAAGGCAAAAAACAAACAAAAAGTCAGCCTACATATCAAGAGATAACTAAGAGAACGCAATCACTCTACTCATTAGGGTTCAATCTAGTGCCGGCAAGAACAATGAGGACTTTGAGTGTCTTTGTTTCTAATATTCATTGGGATGAAATACATATGAGTTATATCTGAAGCGTTCATCTAATGGGATTCATGGCAGTTATAATTAACACAATTCCAGGGGGCTACACAATGACAGTGACATTTTAACCAGCAACTTTCAATATCTGGAGACTTTTTCTTTAAACTAGAGTTGAAGAGAAAGTAAAGTACAAAAACAAATGTTCCAAAGGAAATGCCTTGGCTTCCTCTTCAGGCTTCTATCACATATTGTAGCAGATGTTTTTGGCCTGATTCAAGCCTGATCACACTGTGCCAGGTCACCGCCACCCTGTGTCTTGCTTGGTATAATTCAGTGTTTCTGTTAGAAACTGAACATTGTCTTGGTCTACCTTATTGAATGATTTAAACGTCTGTATATCCATCAGTCATTCCAGAAAAGCTATGTTTGCAAAAGACAGAAGTTTTCCTAAAAAAGTATGCTGATGACAGATCCTTGGGAAATTAGGTTTCAGGTTTGCCTGCTTAAAAAGTGGTTTTCTTTATGTCTGTAACCTTGCTTAATTGTTTAAATGTTTGAATTTGTTGAAGGTTTATTGATTATGCAAGAAGCTGATCCTGTATCCTTGGTAACAGCCAATGATCGATCAGATGTCAACGAATTACAAATCAAACTAAAGCGCTGTAATCATTATTTTCTATTTTATTAATCGAACTCTGGGAACACCTGTTTATCTGTTATTCTGTTATCTTGTTATCCTGTTTTACCTGTTTTCTTGTTAGATCCATGCAATGTAAATGGTTTCAAGACACAATTGCAAATGGATTACAGTATTGACATATTCGCACATAAACACACACATACACCAATACAAAGAAAGAAACGTACATACACAAGGCACAGTAAAAAAAAAAAACACGACACACACACACACACACACACTCACACACACACACACACACACACACACACACACACACACACACACACACACACACACACACACACACACACACACACACAGTAACAACAGTGATTGGCAACAACTAAATAATCGTTATAACAGATTGTAATTATGTACCCAACTACTTTGTTGTTCTACAAACAGATGGCAAAGCACACTATGAGGCACACTTACAACCAACGCAGCCTTTAGAATAACTTCAGCATATAAACAAACTACGTACCCAAGAGGTCCTCCCAGTTGAAGACACTGACCAGCAACCCGCTCAGTTCAAGGTCTCGACACTCACTAGATTGCAACTCCAGGAGCGCACTATAACCACCTGTATTCTCACAAATCAGAATTGAGATGAAATGTAGCTGCAATCTATGTGAAAGGGGCGTTTCACAATCTTTACCTCAATGTGTTCGACCAATCATGTAACCGGAGGGGGGGACTTGTAAGCGCGTAATTGAACATACACTCGGCAGCGGTAAAATGTAAAAACGTGTCTGAGACGGTTTCAAATACACCGTGTAAACTGGCCACTGTAGAAATACAATTATGATAATCCCATTCTGAATGCTTCATCCAATTGCGAGAATGAGTTTTCTTCGGTAGAATATCTCCACCCCTTTCATGTCTTGGTTTCCGGCCAGTCGATGTGCCGTCTCCCCTAGAATCCCTGCTCTAGCAAAGTGGGACCTGAGATCCGAGTTGAGCTCAACTGTGGTCCACCCTCCCTCCTCTTCCTGGGGGAGAGTGCTGGAATGTTGGATGCGTGTGTGTGTGTGTGTGTGTGTGTGTGTGTGTGTGTGTGTGTGTGTGTATGCGTGTTTATGTGCGCGCGCGCGTGTGTGTGTACTGGCTTGTGCAATAGCTTGCATGGTTCATGGTTAGGGTTTTCATCAAGGAAACTGCTGCTTAATGTATTTGAGTTCCCTTTGCCTTTCTTTTTGAAGAAGAATATTGCAAGACTATCAACAGGAGTGAGACTGGAGGCATAAGGTAACAACAACAATAAAAACAATAATAAATCCTAATGGCAAAACAGGATTATTCTAAATATTATAACTATTTATACTAACATTTATACTTCTATCATTATCATTAATACATTATTATAGATTTTACTCTCATGAATAACACTTCAGTCCATTTTTTATTTTTAAAGAGAACACTTCTCCGTATGACCTATAGATGGCGGTAAAGCTTTCCTATCTTGAATGCATCTCATCAGCTGTCAACCATTTTGTGTCTAGTTGTGTCTTGTTAGTGGTGCATCCCCTCCAATGATCCATACTCCTAGCATTCCAATGACTAGAAAGATATGTCCAAACAGAACAACGGATTAGATAGATATCAGTATAAATAGGTTAATATATATGTAGTAGAGGCTACTACATGTGTGTTTTACAAGATCAATTTGACATGCAAAACGTGAGAGATATCATTTGAGTACTTTATTAATTTTCACTGCACATCTTAAATTCTGGGAAACACATCATTATGTTATGTCCTTTAAAAATACATGAGGTGGCATTGGAAGGGCATGGAACATATATAAATCACTTTATTAGAATCTGTCATGTTATCTTTAAACTCATATATAAATCGATATAGATATCAAGACACGTAATTGTGGCACACACACATAAGATATAGTAGCCTACTTGGCACTCGAAAAACCCAAAGTAGAAACGGAGGACAACTAACTTCACCCGATCTAGCTGATTCGTCTGCAGCAGGTCCTGAATGCCTGAAATCCAGTGTTTTTGTTAAACGGCCGGTTTATGAGTATGACTGTGTGTTAAAAACCTGTAGTATGCCGTAGCCTTGGATGCAGCAGCAATAGCAGCAGAAGCATTAGCAGCTCTGAGCCAGTTTCAAGGGCAGATGCAGCCTGTGCTGCGCTAGGCGTATTAAGTGACGTCATTAGAGCGATGGCCTGTAGTGGGGGGTGGGCTGGGTGGGGGGTAATTAAGTAAAGTGCTCAATGGGAATCGTCTGTATATAATACACCAGTAGCACCGGCCAGAGCGGCAATGAAGGGTGAACATAATCTACTTGCTGCAGCCTCTGGTTCTGCTGGGGTTGATGCTCGGGATGGAATCCAGTACCTTTCTGCCGAAAGGTCCTGGATTCAGTCCCCAATGTGCTGCGATGTCTCTAAGCCCTTTGCATGGATGAAGTGTCTGCTGAAATAGATTGGTACAGGGGAACAAGCCAACCACCAGGCATGTGGATGTGGACAAGCGCTAGTATGCGACACAGTTCACAGTCTGTTTCAGTGCAATGCAGTAAGCAGCAGCCCTCACATTAGGGGGACACAACAACCAGACCAGGCCCAGAGTGAGACTGATTTTTAACTGACGGCAAGATTTACCCATTGTTATATATTTCCGCCTTGGATCGAAATTAATAATCATCGTCTGTCGGCTCCAAAGTCTGATTGACTATTTATGTTGTCCCCGACATAATAATTAGTTTGGTTAAGCCAGGGGGAAGCAATATTATTTAACAATGGTTTCCGTGGCCAGTTGCAGCGACTGCTATATTATGAATTACCGTGCATGCCTTTGGTCTATAGATTCAGTGTTATTTTATGAGTGGAAATTGTAGTCCAACAGCAGTGTAACTGTCATAGTGCAACCACACAGTCAACACCACAGCGAGAATATGTTTTGTTGTTAATGATAACACTAGGAGGTTAAGCAAAATGCGTTGAGATCTGCCTCTGGCGCTAGGTTAAGATAGTGAATCATGCCATCTCTTTCTCTTCTGGGCGCTTTGGCTGGTTATGAAAATCAACCCAGTCAAAGTCTGCCTGTTAACATGGGTCTCCCTTGGCTGGAGTGGGTTGGTCGAGGTCAAAGTATTCGATGGTTACACATCATGTTATAACTATGGTCTATAAAACCTCAAACTAACAAGACAATACAGTCACATACATAGGCAGCAACGGTAGGATTCAGCACTGGCAGAGCAATGAAATACATAACATTCTTCACATAGCATATTGTAACAATCACAACCTTTCTTTTCTCAGGTTAAACTATGAAATAACAAATCTACCACACAAACTACAAAACTTTAATCCTCCTCTGCCCATTGCACTATCATGTGGATGTATTTTTTGGAACTGAAAAGGTTAAAGCAAAAAAGCACACCACGTTTACAACTTCTTTTTTTGTTTGTACATTGGATGAGGGATGAATGTAAAGCAAAAGTCATGCATTTGGGTCCAGGATGGGCTGAATGGTACACACAGGAGCCCTCTTGGCTGCTCTGGCTGCTGGGGCCAGAGTCAGAGACAAACGCTGTCGGGTCAACACAATAGTCTGACCACCAACAAAAGCGTGAAAAGTAAAGAAAACATCTTGCATTAGCTCTTTTTTTTTTACGCTGCTTTATGGCATTATGGCACATCATCCATAAAATATGAATTATTAACTTATAATTACATTATTGGATACAAAGTATTTCATGGACTCCCTTTCTGCATAATAAAATATTTGTATTTAGGTTCAGTGTATTTCTGTTTTGGTCATAATATCCAAATTTCTAAAAGGATTTCCAATTGATATTTTCTACAGTTGTAATAGCAATAGGGCTTGTACATCAGAATGCATCATGGGATTTTTTGTTGGCGAAACTCCCCCATCGTGTAGAATCAAGAGGGTAGTAGTAATGTAAAATCCTAAACGAAAAAATACCGTAACCTAGGCTTATCAAAACTTTGTTTTGCCACATCTCGCATGAGAAACGCTGCAGCAGTTTCAAACACAACAATGTCACCGGTAAGAACAAATAATTTCACGATTAATCACTAAACAATAACCAAAACACCATCACTACCAATAACATTCCTTTGCTCCTATACTTCCGAAATGGAGGCAGCCATTGCATTGTGACGTCACGATGTACAAGCCCTATACTATGATAAAATATATCACATATTCTGGTTGTTATTACCACAAGATTGTTTAAATAAAAAGCACAGAGCAGAGCAAGAAACAGCAAGAACAAAGAGTAAGATAAAATTCGACTGGTATCGTTCCAAAAAAAACCCAAACCCTGCCTTTTTCGCTGAGACACAGTGATGTTTCCAGAATGAGTTTGTACCCATCCGCCTACTTCCTGTCACTAGGCGGCTGCTCGCTCCCCAACACTGTCGTCGCGCTTGACTGCAGTGCTTACAGAGACAAGCGGCCATGTTTCACCTCCTCCTCGTCTGCCAAAGGATTGTGCTTAGGGGCCAATGTCCCAAAAGAGTTAAGGCTTTCTTATAGTTTCATCAGATCTCCTTATCAGATTTATTTATTTCCTTTACTTATAGAGATGCACTAGCTAGATGTACTAACAAAGTTTCAATGAGCATGTGTGTATGTGTGTTTGGATGTATGAGCAGTGATAAAGGTTCACAATTTCACAAATAAGCACTATTAAGTATAGGTATTAAAGTGATTTGCGGACTGGCGGAAATATTTTAATTGGCTTAGTATTGTATTTTTCCTCCACTTGTCGGATATGTATTTTATTTTTAAGTCAGAAAAGGCAAGGTTCGCAAAGCACTTGTTGGAGTGTGGATCTAGATTCATTCTTGATATGTTTCCTATAATTCGTAGGCAACAATGCTTCAATTTGCAGACGACTCATTGTAAAATATGTTTTTTTGATTTAATGCAGCTACCATACTACGACCATTACAATTATGCTTTTTTTATCAATTGAATCGGACATTCGGCCTGAATACCTTTTTCACACATTTTTCCCCCAAAAAAAAAAAAAATAATAATAATAAAATCAATACGGGAGAAAAAGGTTCCTCGAGGAGAGCATCTCAAACTCTTTTCGTACCTCCATGCTCTGCGAACCTGACCTGGACCTCAGACGGTGGCCACGCCCGCTTCTTATTCCTCCTGTCACCATGGAGACCTCGGTGAAGACAGAGACAGGGGTTAGCGTTAGCATGGGCTAGAGTTACAGCAGCCAGAGGGCGGCCACCGCCAGCAGGGAGGAGCCCAGGGTGGAGGCCAGCGAGGCGGCCAGGGGCCCCGCGTTGTACACCAAGCGGTAGGCGATGACCTCCGTCTTGACGCCGTCCTCGGTGGCCATGCAGCGGAACACGCCCTCCTTCAGGGGCAGGTCCACCGCTGTGGGCCCCAGCACGCATGAGTCCCCGGAGAACAGGCAGGGGTAGCTCTTCATGAAGTTGTCCATCTCCCAGCGGTAGGTGGCGTGGAAGGAGCGCACAGGGCAGGGCAGGAAAACGGAGGTGCTGGACCCCACCACCACGTTCTTGGGGGAGGTTTTGTGTTGCTTTTGTGCTGCTGACCAAGGGAGGGGTAGGGGAAATGATGGTAAGATGAACGTCTGGACCGTTATTGAACATTTTGTAATATAGTGTGAATATATTAGCTGTGGATATCTTCATGATCATGAGGGGATCATGCAAAAAAGAAGAAGTTGAGAAAATTTGTGTGTTCTGTTTTGAAATCATGAAGCATAATCTAGAGTTGATACCTTTGTAGATGCATCTAAAAATGAATATACAATAATTCCTAGTGGTTCAACTATTTTTGAGAGGAGAGTCAGTGATCTCTACCTAGACACGACTTCGACTGAGACTTTGTTACGCCTGCGTCACCTCTCATAGCTCAAAGGCGTCTGGCTTCAAATAACTGTCTAAACTTTCTTCAGTGGAAACTGCAAACATCATTTTGTTTACTTCTTTGCTTTCAAGAAGTTTGGCCTTGGTCGTTCGGAAAAGACTGCATATTGTATCCCCCACCACCATCGTACATATTCATCGTAAATCAAGTCTTCCCAAGGTTAGAACCCGTCTTCGGGATTGGAAGCAGGGCATCAGTTGATAGTTTGAAGAAAGTATTTGCCCTGAAGTCTTTTTTCCGGGCCTCAATTATATGATAATAATCTGTAGCTGTGGAGCTCTAAAATATTTAATCAAGACAAGAGAAGAGAAGAACGATGATTTACACTCACCAGGAGCTTCCCCGCAAACAGAACCGTTGGACTGATCGAGGTTCTGAATCAGAGCCCTGTTGGACAGTTACCGAGAGAGGGAGAGAGGAAAGATTTAGTAACAGTAGGCAACAAAAATAAATTGCCTGTAAGTTGAAGATCAGCTATTGGGCTAAAGGATTAGAGGTCTGTTAAAACAAATCTCTCTTTCAGATCCACCAAGTTAAAATGAAAAGGCAATCTCTGTGAAGTCCTGGTTTATTTATATCTCTGCCGTTAACCTCCATGATTATTTACTAGCTACAAAACACCAAAAGACTTTAAAATACATTCAAGTTTGTAAAAATGTGGACACATGACTTCATAACATAGCTTGCAGGCTTTTGATGTCTCATGCTGCTTAAATAAATGATGAGGTTAGTTAACAATAACGTATTTATTATCTGTTTGCACTTTATAAGTGCAAACAATAAATAAAGATGAAATATTTTGCCACTCTTTCTTTGACGTTAAGAACACCAATGCCAGGGAAACAACATAGATCCTTTCCCAATGGATGTGAATTAGACTATAGCTGCAAACCCAACTGTTTGATGCTAACGCCGAATAAATCTATTTCTGTAGCTCTGTTCTGTTTGTGTGTGTATGTGTGTCTCTCTCTCTCTTTGTCTTTCATTTGATTTTCTCGAGAACGTAATGAATGGAGAAATATATAAACAAGCAGACACACACACACACACACGCACAAAGGGAAAGGAAACAAAAGAGAAAAGACATTCAGTGAACGCATCATATAGCTTCGGCATTAACCCATAGAGGCTGCAGCTTAATATTGAACGTGGGGCCGTAACCGTGACAACACAATTCACATCCGGCTCTTATGTGGTCCTCCAGAGCCTGCAGCCTGGTGGCAGTGAGGCCACTTCCTAACTTACCCAGTGGTGGTGATGTAGCCAGTTGGAATGGGAACACACTTCCTCCTGGCCCTGTCCCATCCGCAGTACGGATCCCGGGAGAGGATGCAGTCCCTGCACGTGTCGCCATAACTATCGCAGTCAGCCAATTGCAGCCTCTGGACCTCCATCGCTGTGCCAACATAGAGGTGTCCCTGTGAGAAGCGGGAGGAGGAGAGGATGATGGGGTGTTAGACGATGATGTGGTGATGAATGTGTCAACGCTTATTAGGCTTCATAAAAAGAAAATGTGTTTTTGTAAAATTAAGTAATTACTGTGTTTGTTTAACAGTGATTTAAAAAAATAAAACAAATCTCCCTTTATGCATAAAGTTATATGACTGATTTGGAATTGGTTATAAACCTTGTAATGAATAAATACATTTCTAAGATTACAAACAAAAGCATTTTATTGCTAGTAGTCCACTAAGACAATTCTAGTTGACCACCCTTAGGATCAGCTCCACTTCAGCTGCTGAGTAGCGGGTTGAGTGAGCGTTCTGTCTGCGTTTGCATTTGGCTGGGAAACGCTGCCATAACAATCAATGGGATGCGCCCCACCGATCATGTTGGGGTCGCGTTCGATGGGTGCGTCCAAGCAAAAGAAATCTCAATGGCGAACTCTAGCAACAACTCTCCACCGTCACCCATAAACGATGACCTAAATCGTTTTTCATTGATTGCTTCCTGAGGTGAAATTGAATGTTATTCCATTTTTTCAATCGTGCATAGTGAGTGAGCATTTTTCAGGTGTGTCCTGGCGTCATGTGTCCAGTTGACTACTTTAAAGGTTTTAGTCGAGCGTTCTATGTCCTAACTTGTAGCTCATTACCTTTGGCCCGTCAATGGCCATGTTCTGGACGGGGCCCTCATTGTGGAACAGGGTGTATTGGGCGATGATGAAGGCGTCCTCACTGGTGTGCAGGACCTTGAGGACCTTGCCTTGTTCTGGTGGAGCAGAGAGAGGAACACGTCAGCGTCGATCACGATCATAGGGAACATGGAAGATAGATTAGATATATAATGTGCACTGGCACATTTCTCTGTGGAGTTGTGATTAGATAGAGAAACGCACACACACTAAGACATGGTGCAGAGATATTAAACATCATACAAGACACGCGTATGGATCTCACAGACACGAGGGGTGAGACAGACGCACACAGACATGGACAAAATCACACAAAGACACAGAAACAGCCACACAGAGGGTATACATTAACATAATATGAGGCACTGAGATATTATGCAAACACAAAAAACACTGATGTCTCACACCAGACAGACATACATACACACACACGCACACACACACACACACACACACGCACACACAAAAACACATACAGACACTCAAACAGCCGGCTTGCAGAGCTTTCTTGTGGGTCAAGCCTCTAGCACACTCACACACTCAAAACAAATACAAAAATAGTGATGGAGTCTTGAGCTCGACAGCTTAAAACCCGCTGCTAATCTGTGCAGGATGTGTGGCATATAGCCTCGCGCCTGGTGACGCCTTGAGAGAGAGAAAGAGAGATGTCTTTTGTAGGCTGCTGAAGGAGCTAGCACACTATCACAGCCATGAGAGTGTGCCTGCTAATACTCCCTCTGCCATTTTGAGGTATAATGCTGTGCTTCCCTGGGAGCAGGTTTGTATTTATTAAAGCCGCAGTTGTTGAGCTGTATTCATATTTCGCTCATCATTCACTTTACACTTTCACAGTGTTTAGATGCGCTACAAATATATCTAGCATATTGTGTTTGATTTGAATTTCCTTTCTCCCTGCTTCGACTCTTTTCACTTGATTTTCGACAAACAATGATTTTTTCACACGATTTGGGAGTCTATTTTTTTCAAACTTACACCTGCTCCTATAATTATGATAATACAGTTCGAAGCACTGGCAGATTAAATGCTTTTTTAAATTTGCATTATCTTTTACGCTATTTTTCCTCTGATATTTATCTTATCTTGTTAATTAACTCTTTTACATCCCTTCCCTCTCCTTTAACTGCCCTTCATTGGTCGTTTGGAACCAGCTGACATTACGCTGAAAGGACAAGATAATCAGTCCACATTCTGCCATGTGAGTCATTTTTAAGGCTTCATATGTCCCTGCATTCGTTCATTCCTTCATCCAAATGAGTACATACATGCACCCGAACCTTGAGCCACCCTGAATACAACCATAGCCTTCTAGATTTTTCTCAACGTAACCCTTTCATTGCAGTCTCATAGGTTTTGCAGGAACATGATATTCTCTAAGGTAGGGTGGTCTGACTCTTAGTCAAAAATAATAGGTTCTTCACCAATTTCTACAGCCTGACCTGCACACCTCTCAGCGCATGTTCTGCTCATGTAATGGAAAAAGTCTGTGTTCCTAGGAGAGGCAAATTGCCTCATCAAAAAGACACATGGGTTATCAGAGTTGAAAACAGAACGAAGCCAAACGTGGATTTTTTATAGAGGTCTAGACTCTAGGCATTCATCGTCATGTGACAGGTGTTTTTCAGGTGAAGGCGAGGATGTCGGAGACCCGTGGGGCAGAATAGCACGTAGGCTATTTGAGTCTAATCATCGCGTAACCACGCTGGCGTGCCTGGTGTGTGCCGTCTACATCGGAGGTGATTTGTATTCAGAGCTCAGCAGGCCATAGCTAGTCATGCAGGAGATAGTTAAGCTAACAAATTGTGTCCTTTTGATCGTCGAAAGGACACAATTTGTCAGGTTTGTAGTCTACCAACCACTCAATATTCAAAAGGTGGCTCATTCACATGTCACGCATCGAACTTCCTGATGTTCTGCCATGTACCACTGGGCCTGCAGCATTGTGAAGGACTCTGACCCATATCTTTAAAAAAAGTAGGGGGAGAACATTTAACGTAGAAGTTCAATAATAATAATAATGGATTGAATTTATATAGTGCTTTTCTAGACACCCAAAGACGCTTTACAGAGAAGGGCGGACCTCACTAACCACCACCAGTGTGTAGCACCCACTTGGATGATGCACGGCAGCCAATCTGCGCCAGAACACACCAGACCACACACCAGCTTGAGGTGGAGAATGAGGGAAATAATAAGTCAGCCAATCAAACAGGAGGATGATTAGGGGGCCAGATTGAATGAGCCTGATTGGGCCAGGACACCGGGGAAACCCCCATTCTTTGCGATAAGTGCCCTGGGTTCTGTGTGAGTCAGGACCTCGGTTTTTTACATCTCCTCCGAAGGACGGCGCCTTCCTCAGCACAGTGTACCCGTCACTGCACTAGGGCATTAGGATTAATGTAAAGGCCAGAGGGAAGAGTGCCACCTATTGGCCACCACCCGATACCACTTATAGCACCTGGTATTCCCAGGCGGCCTCCCATCCAAGTACTAACCAGGCCCGACCATGCTTAGCTTCCGAGATCAGACGAGATCGGGCGTTTTCATAGCGGTAAGCCCGTCAAAGATGAACACCTCAAAGCGAACAAGACTGGCTCTGCAGGCAAATCGATTGTCTTAATGACACTCCTTTTCAGGCCCAGGCCAGCGTTAAATGTGTATTTCACGAGAGAGACAAAGACATACTTTAGAAATCACCTCTTGGCTTTCCAATCTTCTGAGTCAGCGGTGCTCAGCCTCTTTTGAGTAGTGTAGCCCCCAGATCCCATTCTATCTCACCAGTGACAAAAAGGAAACACTGCAGTGCACAAGCTCAATGCACATGAGACAGAAAATAAATTTTACATAAGAAAAATATCTACTTTCTATTTTTTTATCACACCATCAATTCATCATTTTTAGTTTGTTAGTTTGTTTTTTTCAAATACCCCCAGGGCGACACAAGAGTAGCCCCGGCTGTAAATCACTCTGTGGCCCTACCACCAGCACTAACACTCTTTATGCTGTCAAGTCTGACATCCTCCGCGATTCAGCCAATTGTTATTTGTACTTGTACTTACAGTCCGAGTTGTTGGAGCGAGTGGAGGACTGTGTGCATGTGTGTGTGTGTGTGTGTGTGTGTGTGTGTGTGTGTGTGTGAGTGTGTGTGTGTGTGTGTGTGTGTGTTGATGTGCATGTGTGTGTGTGTGTGTTTGTGTGTATTTGTGTGTGTGTGTCTGTGTGTCTCTGTCCTCTGTGTGCGTATGAGTGTGTTTGTGCGTGTCTGTGTGTGTCTGCTTGTTCGCGCGAGTGTGTACGTGTCGGTGTGTGTCTGCCTTTGGATGTGTCTATGCAAGTATGTGTGCTTGTGTATGTTCATCAGTCTATAGATGCGTGTCTGTGTGCGCATGGAGAGTGGAAATGAAAGGGCTTGCCAGCAGGCTGTGTAAAGTACACTGTGTACTTCTCACAGCTTCTTCTTCTCACAGAAAATAAAAAAAATTACAACCAGCTTTTCCCAGCACCCTGTTCCCTTTCCCACAATCCTCGCTGTGGCGCTCCAGCGGCTTCACTTCCCCCACCCAGCGCTCCCTTCTCAGATCTGCATTCCCGTTTCATCAGCCTCCTAACCCCGGGAAATGGGAACAGGGCAGAGAGGGAGGGGGTTCTTGGACGGTCTGCTCGTCTTGGTTCTCCACCAGGGTAAAAGTATGAAAGCTCTGTGGTCTAAATATGTTACCATGGTAACGCAACACTCAAAAAAAAAAAAAGGGTCTGCTTGTTTAAGCTGGGAGGAGGAAATGGAATGAGTAACGTTACGTCTGCTTTTCTTTCTCTTTTCCTGATGGGCAGAAGGATGGTGTTGTGTACCAGACACACAAACACACATGCGTCTACACACACATCCTGATGAAAAAATCCATCTAGCTGGATCTTTAGTCCGTACCACAAACTATATTCGATTTCATTAGACACTATTTCATTATTTTGGATTAGATAACTGTGCTGTCCATAATCTGTGATAACGTAGTGCTTTGGGGGGCTCACATTTCAAAGTCAAATAAACACTAGCATAAATCAATGTACCACCACCAGGTGAGAATGCCATCAGATAGAGTGCACCATGGAGCGCTGGGGAGGGTCTTTCATTTCTTTGTCAATGGCAACAGGAATTAATACGCCAGTCAAGAACGGGTTGTGTCTGGAAAATGTTAATCCATAGAGACCACACAACACAGCACCAGGTCACTGGTCTGACAGTGTCAACATTAAACCAACCTTTACCACTGCCTGCACCACCTCTTGCTCTGGAACAACAGCAGCAGATGTCTGCCCCCGCCCCCACCATTGCAAACTAAGAGTGATTTGTTCTCCCGCCACCAGGCTTGTCTCTGCTATAATTGTCTGTTCACCATCCGCTGTCGCGGTGCAGGATATACTCTGGTGATCACCCCATCACCAGGGGCGGCAAATAGAGTTTCCCAAAATGCATCTAGTTACCATCGTAGTTTAATCGGGGTCAAGGCCAATGGTGGCTGGCTTTGTTAATGGCCACCGCTCTGACTTTCAAGACGGCTTCAAAGTGCCACTATCCATCACAGGAAGTTGGCTACTCCCCTTGACTACTGATCAGGTCGTTCACAACAAAGTCAGACATTTTGTGGCACATAATGTAAGATCACCATGTGAAAGCGATATCACAGGTGGGTGATTCTAGCCACTCAGAGACGGTCACTGTTAATGTTACTGTCCCAGCAGTATTAATGCACAGAGACATACTTTGCATAACACATAACTCACACACACGCACAACGACAGACATACACACACACACAAAAGCACACACACACAAACACACGCACACACAGTTAAACGAGCTGTGAGGTTTAACCTCAATAAAGGATGTGCATAAACAAACACGGACATGCACTCACACAAACACGCACACACACACAAACACACACACACACGCACGCACGCACACGCACACACACACACACACACACACACACACACACACACACACACACACACACACACTGTGGCATCCCGCCCCTTAAACCTCGGCCCGGGCGGGTCCGAGGATCAGTGGTGGACGGCGTATACCGCCACCCACTAACCGGCGACAGAGAGCATCATGTCTCTCCCCCCAATCAGCGAGATAGGGGACACCTGGCCGGAGGGAGGAAAAGGCCCAGGAGCCATCTTAAAAGGAGCACCAGAACGGGAGAACAGGAGCGAGTTTCACGGGGGAAGCGCTGGAGACCACAACCGAATAGAGGCTCACGGAGACCCTATGTGGAGTGCATGTGTTCCCCATGGTGAAGGATCATTGTAATAAATGCCGAGTGTGGCTTAACCCCGACTCTGACGTGTGATACGTACTTTGAACCCCGAGACATCGAGGAGCGGGTACCACGACACACACACACATACATAAACAAAAAAACACACACACACTCACGCACACACACAAATAAGCATCTACACACATATACACACACAAACAAGCACACACACACACACACCCAAACAAGCACACACACACACACACACACCCAAACAAGCACACACACACACACACACACACACACACACACACACACACACACACACACACACACACCCAAACAAGCACACACACGCCGACCAGGCCATTATATACCCTGCAGTGTCTGATATTCCATTCAAAAAGCGTCAATAACAGACACGCATTCAAACACACACATCCAGACAAGCATGTACATGCCCTGCCACCACACACACACACACACACACACACACACACAAACTCACCGGTCCCCAGGTACAGGACGCTGTAGTGCTCGTCGTTGACCGCCAGCACGATGTCGGCCACGGTGTGGGTGATCTGGTCGTCGGTTGGCAGGTCCAGCGGCGCCACGCCCACCGGCCGGATCACGTCCTCGATCTCAGGGTGGTACCGGATGATGCCCAGGTTCTTGATGTCGTTGTGGCCCGCAGCCGAGGAGTTCCTATGGAAACACTGGTGGGGGGAGATTGGGGAGAGGGGGGAGAGGGGGGAGATGGGGAACAGGGGGGAGAGGCGGGAGGGAGTGGTGGTCAGAGGAGAGATGGCTTCAAACAGAAATATCCAAATTACAAAACCTTCCTTCCATGTTTTGTGTTACCCTCTTGGGGCTTTTATCTTCACATATAGGCCAGACCTCATCGCTTCTTGGAAATAAAAGCTGACTCGTGTTGCTTGGTGTTTTTGTGTTCCTGCGAGGCTTCCCCCGTTTAGCAGAATACTCAACTGAATGATAAACAGCCGGTTGAATTGACCTCAGATTAAATCTCTCTCTCTCTCTCTCTCTCTCTCTCTCTCTCCCTCTAACTATCTGTATCCCCCCCTCTTTCTCTACCAAACTTCATCTTTCCCTCTCTCATTCTCATTCCCCCCCTCTCTTTTTTCCTCTATCTGTCTCTCTCTCTATCGCCCCGTCTCTCTATAACTCTGTCTGTCTCTATATTTCGATCTCTCTCTCTATCTCCCCTTCTCTCTGTCTCGTCCTCTCTCTCTATCTACCTCTCTCTATCTCCCTCTCTCTCTATACATATCTCGGTACCTCTCTCTCTATCTCCTCCTCTCTCTCTTTATCTCGGTCCCTCTGGCTGTCTCTTCCTCACCGTTCCGGGGCGGTTTCCGATGAAGGGGCTGCTGTATCCACGTAGCTTGGAGGTGGAGAAGGCCTGGTCGATGTCCTCTATGGAGTAGGCACAGATCACTGTCCTCCCCCTGTGGGCACAATTCTCACTGTCACCAACTGGGCGCACATACCAAACCACATCATGTAAAAGTAGTCATTAGCAGTCAGCCCACAACGAGCACTGATTGAGTGTTTGGAATATCCAGGACAACAGGCAAGTTCAGTGCCTTTAACTCATTTGGAAAATGAAGAAAGCCGTTGGTACTTGGACTCCACTGGACTTAGAATGCCAAACAAAGCTATATAATGATTGGATGCACTACGAGGGGTCAGAGTTCAAATTGTCTGAACTCAGGGTGGAGAATCCAAACAGTCCGCTACTGAGGATTCTGTCCTGTTCTATCATGGTGTATTCTAAGCCCAGTCACACACCAGAGAGGTGTACCACTGTCTTCTGTTCAGCCACACCCTGAGGCCTGGGTTATTTGTGGTAGGAGATAGGGGAGTTGCTAGGGTTTGCCAAAGGTACTGGGTTTGAATCCCAAACGTCCTGAGCCAACTTGTAGACATCTTTGAGCAAGGTGCCCAAATGATCTAGCTTCTCCATAAAGACTGAAAGTCACTTTGGATAAAAGTGTCTGCAAATGTACAGAATATGACCCCTATGATTGATGCATGTGGTTTAAAATAGATTCCTTGCTGACTGTCATTTCCTGGGCAAGGAAATTTTGGGGATTATTATTCAATCTGATGGTTCTATTTTAACTGTGTCTTTGTATAACTATTAGACAGGAACTCTTAAGTATTATAAGAACTTGAAGCTAAAGTCATTCAAGTATTCCTTTGAACAACACAAACATGAATTCAACCAATTCCAAAATAGATTTTTTTTTTTTGCTAGCTCTAGTCAAGTGCAAAACAACCTCAAAATATCAAGTGGCCAAAGATGAATACAACTCAATTTATCAGAGTTTTGATAAAAAATAAATAGTTTAAATTAAAATGATTTTAAAAAAAATCAATGATTTCTATGCTAACATTTTCAGGGCCCTATTTTAACGGCCTGAAACGCAAGTGAGAAGCGTCAAATGCTAGTAGCTTTGTGGGCGGTTCTATGGAGATGTTGCTATTTTACCAGCGGTTAAATGACTCCTGCGCCCGACGCAAATCTAAAAAGGGTTGGTCTGAAGTAGCCTAATTACCCGTAGGTGTGGTTTGTGCGTAACGTGCAATAAACCAATGAGAGTGCCAGCTTCCATCCCCTTTAAAGGGGACATATCATACCACCAGGTGTGAGTGTGATTAGCCATTACAAGCAGGTTTGAAAATGTGCAGCATTGTGACATCACAGGTTGGCGTGTCCATCTATCCGTCACACATCTAGATGGACACGCCCACCTGTGATGTCACAATGCTGCACATTTTGAAAACGGCTTGTAATGGCTAATCACACTCACACCTGGTGGTATGATATGTCCCCTTTAAGAGCCATGAGCGCATTTGAATCTGACGAGTTGATATTTTGACAGCGCGTTTGCAGTCTCCGATGAGACAGATGCATGACCACATGAATTTTAAACTTCAAATGGCTCACTTTATGGCCAAATAATATGGCCTAATTCACACATGGAATAGCGTTTTCTTCCACAACTTCAGAAATACTGAGTCCTCAAACAAATTCAGGCAAAGAAAACTTAACACACATATGATATGCGGTAACTGTGGTTCTATTTAATGATATACGCAATACCTTATAAACATCGTTTCTTATCAGTATTGTATGCATTATCATTATTGACTTGTGTTCCTAGTATGCATGTGTCCCCCCGTTAATATACAGTGCCATGGACTGTATTATGCGTTACTTGTTTAGTTTGCGTGTGTTTAAACAGATGGAAGCACACACGTGCGCCTGCATTCATTAATTCTTTTAAACACTCACTCACGGTCAAACAATGTTTTCTCACCTTTAAATACTCATCAATCCTAAAAGTTATGGGCATGTACACGATGTCTGTGTCAAGAAAATATGTGTTTGCTGTACAGTGTTTGCAGATGCATTGATTTAATAGTACAACTTATTGCCGCTGTATCAGCTGTTCTTTCCCAAATAATTTACCAAGAATGTGTGGCTAGGTAGATGAGAGAAGCAAAGTGTATGCGCGAGGTGCACAAGCAACATTATGCATGCGCCCTTAAAATAGCATATGAACAACGCGCCACTGCCTTTAAACCAGGTATTTCCTGGTTTGTGGCACAAGTGACAAAATAGCACCAGGGAACGTTTGCGCCAGAACACGCCTCCTCCTTTCGCCAAACCGCCCCTTAGGGCACAAGATCATTCCCTAATTTACCGACGCGTGGCGCAGGAGGGAAAAGAATGCTTTGCGCCAGTTGCAAACTAGCAACGATACATGCGTCAGTGTAGAAAGTAAAGTGCGCTGGATGCAAGATAGGGCCCTCAATGTTATACAGTTGAACACTCTGGGCCCTATCTTGTATCCGGCGCAATTGACTTTCTCACTGTCGCATGTGTCGTTGCTAGTTTGCAACTGGCGCAGAGCGTTCTTTTCCCTCCTGCGCCACGCGTCGGTAAATTAGGGAATGATCTGGCGCCCCAAGGGGCGGTTCGGCGAAAGGAGGAGGTCTGTTCTGGCGCAAACGTTCCCTGGTGCTATTTTGCAGTTTCAGAAACCACTTGCGCCACAAACCAGGAAATACCTGGTTTAAAGTCAGTGGCGGGTTGTTCAGATGCTATTTTAAGGGCGCATGCATAATGTTGCTTGTGCACCCTGCGCATACACTTTGCTTCTCTCATCTACCTAGCCACACATTCTTGGTAAATTATTTTGGGAAAGAACAGCTGATACAGCGGTAATAAGTTGCACTTTTAAATCAATGCATCTGCAAACACTGTACAGCAAACACATATTTTCTTGACACAGACATCATGTGCATGCCCATAACTTTTAGGATTGATGAGTATTTGATCGTGAGAAAACATTGTTTTATCGCGAGTGAGTGTTAAAAATAATGAATGAATGCGGGCGCTCGTGTGTGTGTGAGTAAAATAATTGATGAATGCGGGCGTGCGTGTGTGCGTCCATCTGTTTAAACACACGCAAGCTAAACACGTTACGCATAATACAGTCCATGGCAATGTATATTAACGGGGGGACACATGCATATTAGAAACACAAGTCGATAAAGATAATGCATACAATACAATAAATGATAAGATAATGTATTGCGTATATCATTAAATAGAACCACAGTTACCGCATATCATATGTGTGTTAAGTTTTCTTTGCCGAAATTTATTTGAGGACTCAAATTTTTTGAGTCTTTTCTGAAGTTGTGGAAGAAAACCTTATTCCATGTGTGAATTATTATTATTGGCTCCTATTATTATTATTAGGCCATATTATTTGGCCATAAACTGAGCCATTTGAAGTTTGAAATTCATGTGCACCTGTCTCATCGGAGACTGCAGACGCGCTGTCAAAATATCAACTCATCAGATTCAAATGCGCTCATTGCTCTTAAAGGGGATGGGAGCTGGCACTCTCATTGGTTTATTGCAAGTTACGCCCAAACCACACCTACGGGTAATTAGGCTACTTCAGACCAACCCTTTTTAGATTTGCGCCGGGCGCAAGAGTCATTTTTGCGCCGGTAAAATAGCGACATCGCCATTGAACCGCCCACAAAGCTACTTGCGCTTGGCGCTTCTCACTTGCGTTTCAGACCGTTAAAATAGGGCCCTCTGATTGTTAGCTGCTCAGACAGCAGCTAAACTTATACGAGCCAATGCGTAAGGTTAGCACTTTCTCCCCAGAATAGATCTAAGAATGTAATTGTTTTTATGAGCCAGAGAGAGATGTGATTACATTTGAATAAACAGTTAGTTAATTAAGTCTTTAATTATTTGAATAAACAGTTAATTAATTATATCTTAAATTATGTACATGACTTTGCTGGACTATTTTTATCTATTTATTCAGCCTTGATATCTCACATAACTTCGGAGAGCCTCTTCAAAAACTTAACATAATATCAAAGAAAATTAATTACTACATATATTTCCCTGTTAATCTAAAAACAAATCTGTTCATATGTTTATCAAAGGTAGCTCCATTTCTTTATGTAAGCGTGTGTGGCTAGCTGATGGTAGTGTGTCTCTGTGTGCCTGCTTGTGTGCAAGTGTTTGTGCGTGTGTGTGTGTGTGGAGGATGTTTGCGGGTGCAGATAATGTTTGTGTAGTCTAAATCATGATCTTGTCTCAATGGGTAGAGCACGGCATTAACACTGGCAGGGTAAGGGGTGTGATTCTCAACGGGGGCCACCCATACTACAAATGTATCAGTAATGTAAGACACAGAAAAGCTAATTCCACCTAACAAAATTTCACCAAATCTCATATAAATAGATATGGCTTAAGGTACGGGTTCATTTCCCCCCCAGGGGCCACCAATGCTAAGAATGCATGGCATTGTTTGGTTTAGATATGTAACATCATCCATCAAAACCTGATAGATGCCTTACACTCAAAAGGAAGAAGTTCTGGCCTCACCATGGGTTGGAGAACAGTCCGTACAGGACGCCAGCGCGCTTGTCCTGGGCCGTGAGCACCACCGCCTGCCGGATGTTGTTGTACTGCTGCTGGGTGCTGCCAGAGCCACACATCATGCGCGCCTTCATGAAGGTGGTCCACGAGTCGGTCAGCAGCGGCTTGATGCCCCCCTCGTCCACCTGGGGATTGGGATAGTGACACACGTTTCAAATATATCCTTCCAAATACTCCAAGCTACACACCCAATCTTTTGGTCTAATGGCGGGTTTGTTCACATTGACCCTATGAGCAGAGGCGGAGTGGCCGTCGGGATGATCGGGAGGTTTCCCGGTGGGCCGTTCCACTGATGTGGGCCGCGGCAGTAATTCGGGCCGCTGTCAACCCCTAGCAGCCGCTGTGTAGTAGGTCACGCGAACGAGCAATCGCGAAATGCACGAGATCTCCGCCAGGATCCCCCGGCCAGCGCCTGGCAACCTACCCCCACCCCCCACTCCACCCCTGCCTATGAGTGTGTTAGGTTGGGCGTTTGATTCTTGAAAAGACTTGACCTAGATTGACTTTGACTTTTTGACTTTCTGCCAGGATAATGGTGGCTGAAACATTGCTCTTCAAAGTCCTGGTCACGTCAAGTGTATTTTTCTAGTCCTTCATTCCTGGAATGGTCTTCAAAGGGGGTTCGCCGGATCAGCACAAAGTGATATGTGATATCAGGGAACAAAAAAGGACGTAAACAGGAGTGGAAACTACCGCTTAACTAGCAAACGATTGAACGTTAATGTTAGCATTAACATAACTCTTGATCGTGATACACTTTCCCAGTTAGCTCTACATAGGAGCGATGGTACTGCTCTGGCTGTGACTGATCTCCTTTCATGTATTCTGCGCACTTGCAAATTAATATTTAATCTTCAACACGAGGCACGAGATAAAACACATATCTGTAGAAGGCATAGCGGGAAATATTGCAGCAGTATGCGACGGCCCATTTGAGTACCCATTCTTTGATGGTTATTCTGAGGATTGAGGCTTGATTGAGGCATTAATTAGCCTTGGTAGGCTAATTAGCTTAAGTAACAGTATGGGAATTTTCAAATTAATAACCAGTAGCATTAAATGATGCAACAACAAATAGGCCACAGAAGTACGTCGGCTGATTAAAAGGCCAAGATGTGTATTATTGTTGAAAACGGCCGGTATTGACTTCAGATTTATGTGTGCTATTTCACAAAAACAGCCATTTTGTTTCAGCCCCATGGCGCTGTGAAAACATCCACTGTTGAGGAACTCGGGACACAATGAGGTCATGCCGGGAAAAAAAATTGGTATCCGTGGCAACCTATTAGTAGCTTATGAATATGACTATCAGTCCCTACTAAATCGGTGTATCAACGCATTAACAACAGAGAGGTATCACCAGGGCACACTGTGCCTGTGATGTGTTCTAATGAGAGTCTGAGCCTGGGAGTCAACACGAGTCAGGGGGTTCTCTCACAGTGCAGATCCTCCCGATGCGGGCCCGATACGGCTCCTCATCCACCCGGGCCGTCTTGTTGAACTCGCTGAAGAAGAAGTAGATCTCCTCCTTGTACTTCAGGGAGGACGGGATGATGGCTGCTCCGGCGAACTGGGGATCTGTGGGGAGTCACAGAAAAAAAACGTCCTAGGAAAGAGGTCTTATGTTTGTTCATATATTTTGAGTGACAAGTTTTGCATTTAGAAACCAAACCTAGACATGACTCATTGTTTTTCATGACTCCAATACACAACCTTGCAAAGTATTCGTTCTTTAATTTCACAACCCCTCACAGACATGATCCCCGTAAAATACAATAATCCACGGCAGGCTTAATAACAAGATATGTTCTGGAACCCCCCCCCACGCTCATATTGTGATTCAGCAGCAGTGCCACGGTCACTCACTGAGCAACCAGACGTTCTCAGCCTTCAGCAGCTTCTGGGAGCCGAAGGTGCGGCGAATGGATCCCACGTGGCCCCCCATCGATGACAGGGCAGAGTAGAGGCTCCCGCCGTCTGAGGGAGAGGGGGGAGGGGGGGGGAGGGAGAGGGAGGAGGGGGAGGGAGAATCAGAGACAGTGAGTGTGATAGATTGATAAAAGGGTGAGAGCAGGATTGAGGGGAAAAGGGCGCTAGAGTGCTACGGGAGACCTGGAAATACAGAGAGGGAGAGACAAAGAGAGAGGAGGAGGAGATATATAGGGTGAGAGACAGAGGTGGAGAGAGAGGTAGACAGGGAAAAGAGTGGGAGATGAAATCAAGATGGTGAGAGAGAGAGAAAAAAGAGGTGAAAGAACATCTGCAAGAATGAGAGGAAAAACAAGACATAGATGCAGAATAATTTCCCACACTGCTAAGCTCACCGCCATCACAGCATATTCCAAAGGAGCGTGTTTCCATAGCAATCCAAAGGCTAAGCATTTGGCATTGTGACACTAATGGTTTCCTTCCAACATGTAATTATCAGAATTGTGCCCTACAAATGATTGGCTCATTGGTGAAACGATCGATCAGCTGAAACTGAAACAACATCAGTCATCACAAATTAGCATAGAATTAAATAACATTGATTCTATCCATGTCCGCCGTGCGCATGCCCACTGCATTAACAGTGTTTTCTCAAGAGAGTGACTTAACCCGGATTTGCATCTACAGCTAGAATTTATGTCTTTGCTTGTCTCCAAACTGCTGTTATTCATTGAATGCGATCATGTGTTGCAACAACTTTATGGTTAAATTAGGGTGTCGCCTGATGGTTCCCGTTTCAAATAGCCTGTGTGGTTAATTAAATGGGCTGCGCTGTTAAACGGCTGATGTTTGGGGACCCATTCAAGCAGAACAGGGGGATTAATCCATCCACTCAGGCAGTGTATGGTGAACGGATCCAGATACTGAACTGACTATTGACTGCGGATGTGTCTTATTAACAACGGAAGATAAACTGGCAGATTAAACAGTGCCCTGGATGCATGAGCCGCCATCATGGTTTGGTAAGGCAGAGAGCTTCCGCCCACTCCTCACACTTCAGAGTGATTTAAAGAGTGGCGCTAGCAAAAAGAAGGTCTCCCACTTGAAAGGACACAGCTGCCTCTCTTACTCGAAAAACGCAACAAGGAAATCAATCTGGGTATTAGTATTTTGGAGGATGACACAACACTATCAAGAGGGATGTGAGAAGTCCCGCCATAGAATACGTTTAGTGAAAAGTGAAGGCTCATTTATACTGTGTCAGATATCCGCCAGAGGTAGGTGACAGCGCCTGGCCTTGCTTTTATGATTCTGCTTTCTGCGTGTCGATCATCAAAAGGATTCCTTGCCCCTGATTCAGTTTGACATCTGGTAATCTTAATAATGGGAAGATGATAAAAATGTTGGCACACCTCCTCTCCTCAAATGGTCTATCCTCGATCAAGAACGCCGCTGAAAACGTGGCAGGGAAGACAAAACAGACCCTTCCCCCTGATGTGTCAGAGTCACTACAACCTGTGTAGCTGCGTTTCTGTGAAGGTGGGTTTAACCGACAGCAGCATAAATTGTACATGGACTGCATTTAGGTAACCAGTGACCACCCAAAGCGCTATACGATATTGCCTAACATTCACCCATTCATGCACACATTCACGGCGGTGTCAGCCATGCAAGGCGACAGCCAGCTCGTCGGGAGCAGTTAGAGTAAGGTGCCTGGCTCCGGGACACCTCAACACCCAGCCAGCAGGGGCCGGGGGATCGAACTAGCAACCTTGCGGTTACCAGCCAACCTGCTCCACCTCCTGAGCTACACGCCGCCCATTACAATTGGCAAACATTGGGGAGATTGGCAGCGTTGACACTGTGTTCACCGCTTTAAGCTTACCTGTGGCGAGGCTTATGGCCTTCTGGGAGGGGTACGGCGGGGAAATGTCGGACGGCGAGCCAATCAGCCCACTGCCCTGGGCATCAGTCAGCACAGTCTCGTTGACCTTGGCAAGGAGGGAAGTGACATCACAACATGGAGCGGTAGAGATTGCATTCAACACGGCGAGGCATGCCAGAGGAAGAGTTGTCTCCCTGTGCGGAAATCATTTTTTAATTCATGATGGATGGAATCTAGAAGCAATTTGATTTGTTCTCTATAAGAGAAAATAAGAGTCTGCCTTTGAGCAAAATGACTCGCGTCACAATTGGTAGAAGCAGTTTATTCCCCCCTTTGTTTTATCACAGCTTTATCTTTATTTATTGTGACACCAAACTGCGAATCCTTGAAAAAACAACCACAAGCGTGTACGGCAACCTCTTATATACCCTCTACCAACAGTTAAGCACATATTCGAAATCGTCCTCCTCCTGTAATAATTTTTCCCTAGCGACAGCCGTGGAAAATGTAAGTGCAGCTGCACACACACGGAAAGACAGCAGGAGATGCGGGGGCTTTGAGTCTCTCTCAGGCTATGTACAGAAGATGAAGAAGAAACACACATTATGTGTGTTGCATTCAGAGACTTTGCTTACCAGCAACCAGCACTTGGGGCTTCCAGCATTGGTTCCACACACGACAAAGGTGTCATTAACCTTCTGGATGACAGTGATGAAGTTATCACACTCCAACTGTGTTAGGGAGAGAAAGCGGGGGAGAGGATGGAGAGAGTGAGCGAAGGGGGACACAAGAGGAGCGAGAGGCAATAAGGAAAAACAATTGTGTGTGTGAGGGAGAGAGAGAGAGAGAGAGAGGGGGGAGGATAGAGATAGAGAGAGTGATTGAGAGAGAAGCAGAATGATGAGGAGCGTGAGAGAGGGACAACACATGGAGAGGAGAGAGGAGAGAGAAAAGGAGAGAGGGAGGGATAGAGTGAGAGAAAATAAGAGAGAGAGGGAGTGAGAGAAAATAAGAGAGCGAGGGAGAGAGAAGGGAGAAAATAGGAGAGGGAGGGAGAGAGTGAGCAAAGGGGGAGACGATAGGAGAGAGAGGCAATAAGGAAAAACAAATATGTGTGTGAGGGAGGGAGAGAGGAGAGAGGATGAAAGAGCAGACGGATGAGAGGGAGAAGAGGACCAGAGGGAGGCGGGGAATCGAGGAGCGGAGGAGAGGAGAGGAATACAAAAGCAGTGTGGAAAAGACAACGGCGGGTTATAAAGAGGGATGAGGCGAGAGGAGACGGCAGGGAGAGGGGCAGTTGGGACAAAAGTGGAAATAAAAACACTGAAGATTAGAGAATATGTGGGTTGTGGCCAGGGTCTAAACATTATGTCACACCGAAAGAAGAGCTTTGAGCGTCGGCCACAGAACAACGCAGATGCTGCAGTGGCAGCCCTCCACATAAATTACTTATTCATTAGAGAGAGAATGGATCTAATCCCCTCGAGACTCGGCAGGTTGTCCAATGAGAATTATTTCCCCCACACAGCACAGAGAGCAGCACATGTTCTGTCTTCGATTCAATCCGAGAGCCCAGTTAAGTGCCACCTCGGGAAAAATCTGACTTTTACTAACAATCTAGAAGGAAAGTGTTTATAATGAGGAGATAAAGCGTGTACGGAATAAAAAAAGGAACACATATGAATCACGCTCAACCTTACTCTACTTAAGAGCAACTAAGAACTGATTTATTCAAAGAAAGAAAAAATGGATGGCAATCTTTAAATACTAGGCCAAATCGTCTATCCAAAAAAGTATATTAGTATAGTATATTTTAAGATGGGATTTACTAAAACAGCAACTGATTTCATTTTACATTCTGTATATTGTTTTCTGATATATATATGGTTTCATCCGCTCTAATAATAAAAAATAATAAAAAAATCCATGGAGGCCAGACCAGCCTACACATGAACAGCATGTTGACAGATATTTATCGGTTTAAGAGGGGTCAGGTGTGCGGGGGAGGGGACGTGGGCAGCCTGTCGGTATATCTGCCAGGAGAGGTCGTCAGCATCTCAAGGCCTCTCTCTACATGCTTCAGGCGACTCAAGGAAGCAGCAGCACAACCTGGAGTCTTCAACATGAACGCCACATCGCAGCAGGGCTTCAGAACCCACTCACGTACATGTCAATCAAATCAAAGGCGGGGCTTAGATGTTGTTCACTCATTGGTGAATTGATGAGCGGGGCTGCATGCCCACCCTTTCCGTTGGGCCTAGCTAGGCTTGCTAAGCGTAGATTTGATAATAATAACATTTTGAATCTTGTACTTGCTCTACTTTTGAAAAGTTTGTTACGTTTCAACAATTGGAGGTGGTTTCACTAGACGCTGTTTTAAGAAAGGGGATGAATTTTTATTTTGCGATTTTGTTATAGTTATCTTTGTACTGTCGTGTTTTCTCTTCATTTCTTATTTTTCGAGCTGTGGCAAAATGAAATAGAGTACTATGGTGATGATCATATTAGACATGTTACCATGATAAAAAAACGTTTTCAAGGATAACTTCCAGATTTTCAACCTGGACCATACATTCCCCTCATGTTAGGTCTAAGGGACTAACGCAGAGAACAACATTTGAGATTTGTCCAGCATTGAGCGAGAACGCTGCAGCCGTAATCCTCAAAACGGCCTACAATGTAATCCTTTGGGGCAGTTGGGCCCTGTCAATGTACTTTCTCTCTAAAAGCTCTTTTTTTTTCACTGAGGGACTCAGATTGTTACTACACTTTCTGACAGCTTTATGGAAAGGATCCCTACAGACTCATTTGATTGTTTCTTTACATTTCTCTTGAGCCAGGCTGTTTATTATTGTGTCCAACCAAGTGTTGCTCAAGTTGTTTCATAAATCTCAACAGTCAGTCACCCAAATCGAGATACCACAAACTTAGGCTTTCTGTAGTCCACCACAACAAACCTTTACCGGGCGCTCCTCTCAACTTTCACTTACATTTCCTCAGTTCCCTTCCTGCCACTACTCAACTCGCGAGACATCCTAAGATGCCAGAGAGAGACTCCTCCTCGGGCAAGACACAACAACAAACAGACCATACAAAAGGGAAAGCAGGGATCCTCTCATGTTGTCAGACACCTAAAATGTCAATCTGAGCCGATCTGTAGCAAAAACAAACCCCCTTAGAGGATCTACATACACAGTGCGCAATTGCCCCAAATATATTTAACGGCTTTATATGCTCAGTGACAGCAAGGCATATGCAACATCAAGATCATAGTTTGTTTCCAAGCAATTTCACACACATGTTGATCGGGCCAAAGGAGAGACAGCGACACGATGTCCACCTAGAAGTTACTGGTCACGGATTGATGACTTTGTGAGCAAAGCTCCCTGCGAAACCGCTCAGCCACAAGTTAGAGGTAACCTTTTCTAATAACTATTAACAGATGTTGCACACATCGGCTGTATAGTTGGTTGATAAACCCCCTTCTTGTGTACGTTTGGGTTCATGAAAGGTTAGCTGGGTCGTGCAGATGTATGAATTGAACGAGGTCAAAAGGGACCGTACCTTGGGCGGGGCGGCCTTGGCCATGCATGTGGCTTTGGCGGTGTCATCACTCTCCACTGGGATCTGTGGCAAGGAGAGAGAGGAATGGCGCGTCACGTTCATCCACAACATTACTCACACTTGAAAGCACCATCTTCACCTTCACTTTCAAGATTCCACTTTGTTGTCATTGAACACAAGTTGCCTGCGTCCTCGACGCTGCACACTTCTTCCGGCGACACAAGTAGATAAAAAGAGTAGCAAAAACATGTAAAGGGTGAAAGCTTGTTCTGTGTTTTGAGAAAAACTGTCCTCAATAAGAACCAAATACTCTGTGAGGCTGTGAGCAGCAAGAGTGCAGCCAGCAGGCTGACTCCAGGCTCTGTAATTATTTCCTATCAAATGCCTTAATTGCAGTGCCGCTCTCTTGTCTGCTTCGAGTTCAGACATCAGCCCCCCCCCCCCCCCCCCCCCCCCACACACACACAACTGTGAGTAATCACTAATGCAGCATTAGCATTATTAGCTTTGCGTAATGACTTTCCCCACTGCCAGCCACCTTATGAGCCCGTACAGCTGCGTTATGTATGCACAAGGCGTCCTCCTCTTCCTCCTCTTTCTCTCGGTCCTGTCATCGACCCGTTAAACTACCGACTGTCCTCTCGCTCCCTATTCTCTGATAGAAGTGTCTAATGATTCATTCCCGAGCTCTACTGTCGTTTCTGGACTTTCAGAAGAGAAGGGTGTAGCTGTCTAGCCGTTGGCTAGGCCGACACCATTAGCGTATGTCCACACTAAACTTGGTAGAGGTGGTTGGTCATGTCTGTCCTGGTAATGCGTGTGGAGACTTCGAACAGCTCTTCGTAAAACATATTAAATACACAACAACGTAACGTTTAAAAAACTGTCCTATACTATATACATATATATTTTGTTGTTTGCATAGGCTATATTTCATTGTCATTAGCACACTGAACTGTGGAGCACTCATGTTACAAGGATAGTTTGAATTAAAAAGCCGCAGACCAGGAAAACAGCATAAAAATTGATCTAAATGACAAACGCAATCTTCATCTGTATTCTTATCATAAGGGGGTCTCAGATAAGCGTGGCTTGTTTCTTCCTGTCTCTGCCTCTGTCTCCCTCTCTGTTTTTCTATCTTTCTCTCTCTCGTCATTCCTTTCTCTCTCAGCCTCTCTCTCATACCTATTCCCTTTAGAAGCCCCCCAGAGCAAATTGAGCAGTTTGTTTTGTTTCAAAGTCTCTCCAGCCAGTACCAGAACTGAACAGAACCAATGGAACGTGTGTTACCTGCAGGTCGCGGATCCCTCGGTCTGTGAAGGTGAGGATGAAGACCATGGCCTTCCCTCCTACGTACAGCGTGTTGGTACCTTCCTGGTGGTACATGCTGATGTAGTTCTCAGGCTTGGCAAAGTGGAACCGGGGTCCTGGTGGGGCAAACCAAACCGAATGGGGGGGGGGGGGGGGGGGGGGGGACAATTAGAACTCGCCTGTGGTAGTTGAACTGACCTTTTCAATGCATGAAAATTAATTGATATCATGGGAATTTAATGTATGTATTCTTACTGGAATATGATAAAATACAATAGCTCAACTGGTCAAGCTCCCTATTGCGAATTTAACACCTAACCCACTACCTGGTTTCAATTCCCAGTAAGGCAACCCATGCTCAAAAAGTTTGCTTTGCATGTTCATAGTAGGACCTCGCCTGATCCTAAATGAGAAGCTTCTGAATTCACTGGAGGTCATTTTGGATAGCATTGGATAGTGGTAGTGAGATAGCATAGAACAAAATTCAAGGAAAAAGCAAATACTGTGGATCGATTCCGCTCCCCACTTCCAGTGGCGCATCTGCAGTGGGTGTGTTAATGAAGACATCAGGAGATAATGAGAGGGCTATTTCATTAGGAGCTTCTCACATATTTATGTGTGTAAAACAAGGCCAGCCTGACACATCTAATTATGAGTCTGGGTATTGGGATTTCACTTTGGCCAGAAATTTAGCAATGTTAGCCTACTGTGTGTTTGTGTGTGTGTGTGTGTGTGTGTGTGTGTGTTTATATGTGTGCGTGTGTGTGTGGTTCTGCGAGTGCGCCTGTGTGTCTGTGATTGGGTTTGTTTGTCTGTGTTTGTGTTATTCGGTGTGTGTGTGTGTGTGTGTCTGTGTGTGTGTTTGTGCGTGTGTGTGTCCATGCATCCATGTGTTTGTGTGTGTGTGGTATTCAAATCCACAGTGTTTATTTGACCAAACATGATCTGTTCTCCCATTAACAGCAGTGCTTGTTTAATTATCCTCATAGGAAGCATTGACATCCTTCAAGTGGATTATACAACACATGCAAATACGCTCGATTTACATGCACTGTCCATGAAATATAAGGCACAGTCCAACACAGACAGATCCCTATATATAATACGCTTTCAACACAACAATGCAACTCGAACACAATTTGTGCTGATTCTCTGTGCTTCTTTCTGTTACTTTGGTTTAATGGAGTCCGGGGTTGTTTGAATGTGAACCTTGTCAGAGAAACTAACAACAATAAACGAAAAAACTGCAACGCCTACAAGTTCTAAATCTAGGTTTCGTTTTAGATTAAAGTTATTTTGACCCAAAGTTCTTTCCCATTTTTTAACTGTTATTTTAGAGTCAAAACACAGGCAGGAAAATCAGCGAAGGGCCCCTAGCTGTCTTCATTTTGGAGCATATTCATATAATATTCTTCATCTAAAGTGTAAATTGCAGTGTGAATTACATTGATAATTCTTTGTACCCCAATTGCAATTGTTTTGCTTCTTCCTTTAATTTTTACCTGAACTAACTCATTTATTTTGAGTGCAGCAGAACAGGTTCCACACTAGAGCAGTCTCAGCGTCCTCTGACCAGTGTTTGTTGTGAACTACCGCTCGGCTGGTCTGTTGATGCTGTGCTCTAGACCCGAGCGAAGGTCAATTCAAACAGCTGAACTTTAGGAAAGTGATATACTTGGCATACCAAAGTGTTGATAACCCTCACTCTCTCTCTCTCTCTCTCTCTCTCTCTCTATCTCTCCATCTCCTCTCGTCCGCTCTCTCTCCGTCTTCTTTACTCCAGTCAACATGTCCGGCATTGAACAGAAACACAGTATTCTAATACTTGTCCAACAAATAAGATCAAGCCTACACACACGCACGCTCGCACGCACACACACACACACACACACACACACACACACACACACACACACACACACACACACACACACACACACACACACACACACACACACACACACACACACACACACACACACACACACACAAAGGGATACACACGCAGACGAGCGCTATCCTAATTACGCATGGTGCTGAAATATCACTACACAGGCGAGGAGATGCCTTCGTGGTCGATCTTGACATATGATTGTTGTTTGTGTGAGTGCATTTTGCGAAGTGGACATTGATACGGTTCTTGGAAGTGTGCCGTTGATGTTTGTGTGTGTGTGTGTGGGGGGGGGGTCCATTGAAATGACAAGCACGTAGGTCGTGTCCGCTGGTTCTCCCCCTATACCAGAAGGAGCTCAGCTCTGCGCATCGAGTCTCTTTCTCTCTCTCTCTCTCTCTCTCTCTCTCTCTCTCTCTCTCTCTCGCACTCTCCCTCTCGCTCTCCCGTTCTCTCTCTCGCGCTCCCTCGCTCCCTCTCTCTCTTTCTCTCTCCCTGTCTTTCTCTCTCCCTCACGCTCTCTCTCTGTGCAGCTCAACTTGATTTACGGCCACGTTCTTATTGATTGTGAATAAATTAAAACGGTAATGTGTGCGTGGTGTAAGCGCATACATGTCAGTGGAATAAATTACAGGTGGATTTGGTTTCCACTGTGTGGAATTTTCCATTTATCGTTTTTGTCAAGAATATGCCTATATATTTCTCTATTTCACTTTCTCTCTCTGTCTCTGTGTGTGTGTTTGTGTGTGTGTGTTGGTGTGTCTCTCTCTCTCTCTCTCTCTCTCTCTCTCTCTCTCTCCCTCCCTCCCCCCTTGGTTGCATATATCTATGGTCGCTGTATAGTGCTCGCGGTATACCCCATACCCAAAAACGATTCCATCCCTGCATGCTGCAGTCCCCACACCACAGTGGGGGGACTGCACACCACAGTCTGTCTCGTTTACTGTCCTTCAGCTCACACACACACACACACACACACACACACACACACACACACACACACGCACACACACACACACACACACACACACACACACACACACACACACACACACACAATCTCTCTCTCTCTCTCTCTCTCAATCGCTCTCTCCCTCGCTCTCTCTCTCTCCCTCAAACACACACACACACACACACACACACACACACACACACACACACACACACACACACACACACACACACCTGCATTGCAGCTATTCGTTTTAAAGACACACTAACTCTACCTCCAACTACCGATTTGAAACGGCTCCCTTCTGACACATCTGGCGGGTATAGTTGTAGGATAGTATCGCCATGTTGGTCAAAGCTGTGCGCGATGCAAACATTCCCCCCCATACCACCAGATGCGTGCTGACAGGTGCCCTCACACTTGAAAGCCTTTCAGCCACAGCGGACATGGAGGACGTGTAACGGGTTTTATCGAAACACAACTGGTTATATTTTCCAATGTATCAATATCCCAATTCAGACAATGGAACACAATTGACACAAATCCTAAGACCCCTGCCAGTTGTTCATGCGAGTCGTGGCCATGCCCTGGAAAGCCTCCAAGGAAGCATGACAAAACCAGTATTGATACACTTTGTTTTTTCTGTGGGATGCTTGCCCAACACGGTGCGTTCCGCGATGAGAGATGGTCTTCAGGTGCCCGGCTTTGGCGGGGAAGGGGGCGGGGTGGGCAAGATTTACTACTTGAGCAGTCTTGGGGGAAGGGGTCGTTTAACATATTAATGCTATGTTTTCACCGACGACAGTCGTTGGTGTGTTCATTTCTCTGCAATCTATGCAGCGACGCGAGTAACGCCATCGAGACAACAAAGCATCAAACTCATCACTTCATCCATTCACAGTATCTTGCATTCATGTATGCATTCATGTCAGGAAAATTACGAATAAACAACACCCCGCCACCCGCCAAATCCTCTCCCAAACGGCTCGATATGCTACTACAGAATGGATGAATCGCCTACCGTGCACAAGGAATTTCCGGCGTGCTGGTTTTTCCGCGAGAACCGCGGAAAAAAAAAATGACATAAAAATTAAGTAATTCATCTTTGGGAGTGTGCGTTGAAGGGTCGCCTGACTAGTTTAAATATTCAGCCAAATAACAGGGCTCTGCCGAAATCCCTCTGTGATGATAGGGCTGCAGCCGCTCCTCCGCCTGCTCCTCGGGTTCAGCCTGCTTGATGTGCGCTACCCGCTCCTGGCCACAGCTCCGTGCGCTTCCTGTTTACCGCCGAGCATCCAGCTGGGGAAGGGGGGGGGCTCTCAGGCTCCACCTCAAAAACCAAATCAAGAATGGGGGGGTCAATGTCGCTATAAAGAAATGCGTGACTGTAAAAGATAACAGCAGTGTGGAAAATTAAGACTTTTGAAACCCGTGCGTAATTGCATGCGTCACGGCGCGTCTGTTGCTGGAAGGACGGTGGAATCGCAGGTTTTCTTATTTCTGACAGTGCCTATTTTGGGAGAGACGCCAAGATCGTTTTTTGGCCTGTGGCATGTGCCACCGCGACCACTGACATACCATGGCATATCCCGTTCAGGTGGAACGGCATATGCCGTTCAGGAACGGTAACTGCCGTTCAGGTGGAACGGCAACTGCCGTTCCCAACATTGGTAATTGCAGTGTTGGGAAAGTTCTTTCTACGTGAACTAGTTCAAAGTTCAGTTCACAAATTTTAAAATGAACTAGTTCAGTTAAACGTTCATAATTCAAAATTTTGAACTAAGTTCACAGTTCCAAAAAACTACTACTACTAGTTCATAGTTCTTTTTTTCAATATGTTGCTGTGAGCTATTCGTTTTTTCTGGTATTTTGAACATTGAGCCCCCTTTGTGGTTTGTCTAGGATGAAAAAGCGTGGTTAAATCAAGTATTGTAGCGAAATACAGTTTCCATCGTATTTTATTGCACATTTAGCGCATTTTTAAAATCCTATTGATTTCTGTTGGATGAGTCATTGTTCGTTGGCCGGAAACGGAAAGGGGGGGGGGGGTGTTCACGTTTGGTTGTAGTCTTTTCGCTCAGTTCTAGCCCTACTAATGAGATGGAGAACCGAGCGAAAAGACTACAACCAAACGTGACCAGCCCCCCTTTCCGTTTCCGGCCAATAAGCAATTTTTCTATGAGGCATTCTAGTCCGCTGATTGTACATATTTATAATTTGAAATTCGTCTCAGCCTTTATACGACAGATACTATAGGGTCTATAGCATATAACCGCTTTTTCTGATTACAGTTTAATGTAACAGTAAGCTGGCAACACCGCAACTGCAAATAAACCACACGGAGATTACCATGGAAGCCGGTCAAACAACACGGCGATCGATGTTGATAAACAAATAACCCCCCAATTGAACGAAGTTAAACCGAGTGAGCGTGCCGTTCACATACACCAGAATGACCGAGTTCACAGTAACGTTCATCAGGCAGTAATACAGTGCGTTCAGTTCACGTTCGCCCAAAATATGAAGGGCACAACAGGCACAACACTGGGTATATGACACCAGCACGCCCCGCCTCCTCCGTATAATTTCAAGACAAGTATTGCCGTAAACGTAAAGCTATACATATTTGGTCTTTATTGACACTATATCACAACATTACGCCGTAAATAAAGGGATTTATGAGTTTCTCTTGTCCGTTCTGTTGTTAGGTTATGTGCGATCTGCTTGTTGTTGCTTTTGAATGCCGGACTTGGGCTCCGCGCATGTCATCCAGAAAGAGATGAGAGCGACAAGAGCCGCAATCATGTCTTGTTGTGCGGTTGGTTGCACAAACCGTTATAATAAGACTAACAAAACGCAGAGTTGTACAGGATACCATCAACTCGCACCCCATTTAAGGCAAACAGGAGACGTCTTTGGTTACAAGCTATCAGAAGAAGCGATTGGAACGAGCAGATGATTAAAGGCTTGGCTTACTACCGTCACCGGAGCAAGTCCGGCTGTTTTCAAAAGCATCTGTCATTTCAAAAGCAACAAACAGATCACACATATCCTAACAACAGAACGGACAAGAAAAACGTATAAATCAATTTATTTACGGCTTTATGTTGTGATATAGTGTCAATAAAGACCAAATATATATAGCTTTACGTTTACGGCAATACTTGTCTTGAAATTATACGGAGGAGGTGGGGCGTGCTGGTGTCATATACCATTGTTGGGAACGGCAGTTACCATTCCTGAACGGCAGTAACCGTTCCTTAACGGCATATGCCGTTCCACCTGACAGCAGTTACCGTTCCACCTGAACGGCAGTTACCATTCCTGAACGGTACCATAGCATATGCCGTTCAGGAACGCCATGTGCCATGGTATGTCACTGGTCGCGGTGGCACATGCCACAGGCCAATAAACGATCTCGGCGCTACTGAATTTTGGGATGTTCTGAAAAGCTACATGGTGTGGCCGATGCAAAAAAACATTTTTAATAAGGGATCATCTGCCATAACATCGCGATATCTTGTGCCTGCATTCTCTCTATAACCTAAGGCAGATAATCCCGCATTTGGATGGGGAATCCAATAACTAGTTGCCGGGGCCTTCTTACAAACCTTATCAATATCGTTCAATATGAATCTGATCGATCGATTTAGACATTTACCAGAGGAAACTAATAACAATTTCCCTACGACAAGGGTTGTTGGGTGACATTTGACTCCCCAGGATTTTGGCGGGATTACATCTTAAATCTGTGCTAATAAAGCATTTGAAAAGGGAATTATTTATATATATATATATATATTATTATTGGAACGTCGCGAAAATGTGCCCACATTTGCATAATTTGGGCTTTTCAGCATAGATGCATAGCAGATGCAATGCCATTAGGAGGAGCTCTAACAGTCTGAAAACAGAAGCACAATTATGGTAATTATAGTGGTTTAGTTGGGTATTATTCATCAAATTGTAAACGATAAAGATGGCATAGCATAGGACGATAAAAAAAAAGTAGTGTATGTATGACCCGATGAGATCATGAAATTTGTTCACACCACGGCAAGCGAAAGTGTGCGTCTGTGTGTGTGTGTGTGTGTGTGTGTGTGTGTGTGTGTGTGTGTGTGTGTGTGTGTGTGTGTGTGTGTGTGTGTGTGTGTGTGCGTGCGTGTGTGTGTGTGTGTGTGTTTGTGTGATAGAGAGAGGTGGGGAGAGAGAGAGACGGGGGGTTGGTTGGGGGGGAAAGAGATAAAGGGGGGAGAGAATGAGACTGGGAACATTCACGAAATATTTTATCTACATTGCTCTCTTATTTAGGATCTTTTTCATTTTTAAACGCAGTTAATAAATGCAGAATACTATTAGTTTGGTTAGCTGTTCTGAAATACCTGGTAATCCACATGACCAAATGCTTGTCTGATACACGAAACCGAGACTCTAGGATGGAGCTATAGCGCCACCAGGTGTTAAACAAATAAGTGCTGAAAGAAGTGCTGACTTGAACACTGACTAACCTTATTGACTAAGAGAGTATCCATTTAGATAAATGATAGCCTATATTTGATGTTCCATTTAATAAGTCTAATATATTCAGGATCAGTTTTATTTTTAGATGGACTATGATTCAATGTGTGTGTGTGTGTGTGTGTGTGTGTGTGTGTGTGTGTGTGTGTGTGTGTGTGTGTGTGTGTGGTGCGGGTGAAGGGTGGGTATGTGTATGTGTGTTTTTTCGCATCCGCATGTGTGTGTGTCAGAGCGAGAGAGAGAGAAAGGGAGAGGGAGGGAGAGAAAGAGAGAGGGAGGTAGAGAGAGGGAGAGAGAGAGAGAGAGAGAAAGAGAGAGAGAGAGCATAATGGGATAACCATTACGAGTGGCCTATAAACACCATGAGAATGGGTTGCGTGACGGTTGCATGGCGGTCTGTCCATCCAGGATATTAATAAACAGATGATGTGATTGAGGGACGAGGAGACAGTCTGCAGACTGACACCGCAGGCAGAGACTTGCTGAGGTAATCCAGAAGAGTTTAAATCTCTGCCGCTCACACACGTGAGTATATATATATATATATATATATATATATATATATATATATATATTTCTTTCTGGGTTATGCTGGGCAACTGGAAGAGAAAATGGGAGGGGTGAATTTTAACTCCCAGTCATTTTTTATACCAAACAGAAAACATTACAATCGTTTTTGTGCATTTCTTTTTTTACTTGCATGTTGTTTCCCCATTGCCGCTGTGTGTGTGCACAACATTAGCAGCAGGTGTGTTTAGTGTTGGCTCTCAGTCAAGCTTCAAGGCTATCAAAGGTGTTTTTGTATAGGTGTCATCCTATTTGATGTTATATGTATTTTGTGTGTTCAACTTCACTTTAACCTCCCTCTGTGAAACGAGGCCTTCCTTCTCCTTCATCTCTCTCCCTTGTTCCCTCTCTGGCGTTCCTCTTGCACTCTGCTCCCCTTATCCCTGGCTCCCTTCCTCTCTACCACCTCCCCTGACCTCTCCCATCTTCCCTCCTCCCCTTCCTCCCTCTGCTCTGTCAAGGTCCAGGAAGACATGGCTCAGGAGTGAGGAGGAGGAAGGAGTTGTTCAAGAAGCTTCAAACAGCCCTCGGAGGATCGGAGCCCATGATAGAATCGTTTGCTCATTTGGTATCGTAACATAAACGTGAGGCAGTTGAAATACAAGCATTTAATATTTTGAAATAAAAAAACAATGAAGCAATAACTTAAAAATTGAAGAAAATAGCAAAAGAAAAAAATATTTGTACAGCGTCAATGTGTGTGATCTTTCTTTCCTTTTTTCCACTGGCAGTACAAAGTGTTGGTGTGCCAGTCCGTTTCCACACCTTTCCTTTAGTCCAGAGTAGAGTGTGACGTTGGTAAGGATTAGTAATCCTCAGAGCTCGACAAATGGAGAGAATAAAACCCCTTGTACAAAAACGCCCTTGACCTGTATGCCACATACAAGATAGAAATGATTACACGATGACAATGTTGCCCAGGCACATTTGTTTATGTTAGTGCTGCATTTGATGTGATATTCGCAAATCTGTAAGTAAAAAAAATCATAAAAGTAAGGGCCTGTAAACATAAAAACAGCATGTAATTCTTCTAATGTCCTAAAATCCTTAAAAAAAAGTTTAAAGTTGTCTTGTTAAAAAACAGCATTAATTATGAAATGCGTAACCTATGAAATTATATCCAATGATTTCTTATATACAATGAGATATACCTTATACTTTGCAGTATGCCATCAATTACCCACTCAAAGGATCAGTGTACCATATACATATTGCCGATATGCATATTGCCAAATTCACATTCAAATAACCAAGCCAAGTAGACAGCTATCGAAATGTAAATGGCTGGCAACTCTACGGTCTCAATTCCTCATATCGTTATCAATCAACGTCTTGTTATCTTGTTAGAGAGTGCCTGAGTGCTGACTGGACACCGTCTGAAGTGATAGAGCGCGACTAGGCAGAAAGAGTTTGGCCCTCAGGTCAAAGGGCGTAGTACTTCCTCGGCCTGCATTGGCAGTTCAGACCACTCGTCAAAGAAAGCCGATGAATCAACACTAGATTTCTATAGGATTATGCAGGTTGATTATTTTACGCTAAGTTAAACATTAATTGCCATGCAACACATGTGATGCTTCCAAACTCTATGAAGACAGCATTGCTTTTCTTATTCAATTCTACATGCGACAGTTAAGGGGATACTTCATTAGTTTCTGTAAGTAAAGATCAATATAAGCACAGCAAACATGAGACAGACCTGCTCCCACATATTCACCGGTAATTACATTTCTAGTGAAGTGATCTTCATTCAGCCACAAGTGTGCGCCGCAATTGAACACCAATTCCTTTTAATTTGCCTCTTGATGGGGGCCGCAGCCTTCTCGATGCGGAGCTCAATGGCCTCAACTGTCCCTCCGGAGCACCTGTACTTCCCGGAGATGCTCCTCTCATTAAACGCCCTCTGATCCCCTCTTCCTCCTCCGCCTCAGATCAGCTTCATGGTGAACCTGCCTGCGTCGGCGCCATCGCCCCCTCCCCCCATGGAGGAGCGGGGAACAAAGTCGATGGTGGCAGTGTGCTTGATCTGCCCTTTGCTCTGGCTCCAGAAGAACATGAACACGAAGCAGATGGCCACCGAGCTCAGGAAGGACAGGAATCCCATGGTGGTGGCGATGACCAGCGTCTTGGCGTCGAATGGGTACGGCTTGGCGATCTGAGCAGAGGAGTTGGTGGCGGCGGCTTGGGAGTACGGTGCCTCCTCTGAGTAGAAGGTCAGGGTGCGGTTGCGGGAGAAGCCTTTCACCTGCAGGTTGACGCTCAGGGTTTCGTTCCCGGCCGCGTTCCCCGCCACGCATCGGTACGCGCCGCTGTCCTGCACTTGAGCGAAGCGGACCTCCAGAGACCCGTTGGACAGGATCCTGAGCCGCCCCGTGGAGCTGAGCACAGCCTTGCTGGGGGCGATCCAGGTGATCGCCGGGGCCGGGTCCCCGTCGGCTCTGCAGGAGAAGAGCACCGTGGTGCCTTCCTCCACTCGGGCCTCCTGTGGCCTTCGGTCGGCTATCCGGGCAGGCCGGCAGGTGAACATCCTGGGCAGCTCCTTCTCCGAAAAGTCCCTGAACTCTCGCTGCCGGACCGCCTCAGGGGACACACAGGTGGGCTGTCGTCCGTCAAAGTTTAGTCTCAACCGCCGCCGCACCACCCACAGCAGCCGGCAGTCACAGGCCAGGGGGTTGGCATCCAGCCTCAGCACCTGAAGGTTACCCACCGAGTGGAAGGCACTCTCCTCCAAGGTGCTGAGCTGATTGGATGTCACGTTGAGCATGCGGAAGTAGGCCAGTCCCCTGAAGGCCCCAGGCTCTATTCGTAGGAGACTCCCCCCTGCTAGATGCAGCTCCTGGAGCCTCAACAGGTCCCCTAGCAGGTTGCCCTGGATGGCGGTGATGGGGTTGTAGGACAGGTCCAGGAAGCGCAGGTAGACCAGGTGTCGGAGTGCGGCATAAGGGACGGCGCTGAGGTTGCAGTTGCTGATGACCAGCGAGGTGAGGTTGAGGCCGATCAGGCTGTTGCTGGCCAGGGTGTCCAGTGCCGGCCAGTGGGAGATCTGCAGGCTGCGGAGGCGGTGGAGCCGGCGGAAAGCGTTGTTGGTCAGCATGGAGATGGAGAGCCGCAGCATGCGTAGATGTGTCAGGCTCTGGAGCTGGGACAGCGCCTCGGTGGGGATGGAGGTCATATTGCTACGGTCCACATTGAGCTCCTGCAGGCTCTGCAGGCCCACGAAGGCCCTCTGGGAGATGAACACCAGGTCGTTCTCCCCCGCCTCAAGGAACTGCAGATTCACAGTTTCTCTGAAGGTGTAGTCCAGGAAGACCAGGATCTCATTCTCGCTGAGGTCCAGAAAGCGCAGGTTCGACAGGCCTGAGAACACCCCGACAGGGATGATCTTGAGCCGGTTGTTCTTAACGTGGAGAGTCCTGAGGTTGTGCAGCCCCTGGAAGGCCTCCACCTCAATCATGGAGATTACGTTATCGTTGAGGTTCAACTCTTGAAGCTGTTGGAGACCAAAGAACTGGCGGCGTCCAATCGTCTTAATCTTATTGCTGGATAAATCCAGCCGTCTGGCATCACTTGAACACCCCTCTGGCGCAGATGTCAGATATTTTCCAGAACAGTTGACTTCGCTCGGGTCCGGGCGACAGACACACCGCGCCGGACAGCCCCGAGCGAACACTGCGACCCCCCCGGACTGGAGCAGCAGAATGAGGCTCCATGCCCCCCATCGGACGACCAGCTCCACAAACATCTTGCTTCCTTCCTGAGGAGGAGTGACATGAGTCCTTATTATTCGTATTTCACATTACGTATTAAAAATTTAAAACATGCACTTTGCTCTGCCTCTGTCATCGCTTTCTTTCCATAGATATTCAAAGCGTCATATTTGAAATAATAATAAAAACCCATCTGCTTCATTAATCAAAATACATTTTCTTCATTCATAATGTCACGTAATGTCCGATATTTTGAATATCATTGAACATTTAATGTCATTGAACAATATCCATTTGGAGTGGAGTAATTCAAGGATGAGTGTTATGCACTTCAGCACTGAAACAAAAATGAATAACAATTGAAAAACGATGCAAATCATGGCTGCATAAAAAGGTGACATACAGTTTATGCATTTAAATAAGCTCTTAACAGAAATATGTATATTTACAGGAAAATATGTGCATTTAATGTCTATTCATCAATGCTATAAACCTACCCTTGTAATGAGTGGTGCAGATTTTCATAACCACAGTCAGTCAAGTTAAAACCAGGGTTGAGTTGAGGACATCGGAGAGATGCGGTTCCGTTTTCAGCATTGTCTTACACCAGGGCCTGTAGGCAAGAGAAAGCTGAAGAGAGACACACAGAGAGGGGGAGATTGATAGATATTGTGAGAGACAGAGACAGAAAGACAGTGAGAGAGAGACACACAGACAGGGAAAGAGAGATATCAATTAAAGACAAATGAACAGGGAACAAGATGTCTTTTGGATTACCACTTAAGTGTGCAACCTTTTAAAGAAACACTTGTTTCCAAGCAGTGTTATGGCGTGGATGCCTTGGAGGACACAGCGGGAGATATAAATTCGAAGTATGAGTCATTAAGCAGAGTTTCCAGCTGATACTTGACTTCGTCTCTGTGTACTGAGGACAACAAAATCCCTACTGAACCTATTACCAAAGAGAACCTTCCACGGCTGTTCGGGAGCTACCTGCACGCAACCCACATAGCAACATGCCTCGCAGCGAGCCGGGTTCAACTCCCACCGGTGGTCCTACTGCTGCATGTCATCCCCTCCCGCCTGTCTTTCTTCACTGCCTCCCTGTCCATGGAGGCATACACAGCGCATACAACTATTAATAGAAGAAATTGATAGTGAGAATAATAGGTCAGTTCAGTGAAGCGATAGTGGGTGTGCTCCGGTTTCAATGGACAGTGTCCTCAAAATGGTGACTTTGTGAGGCAGCGGCAGATAAGCCCATAGCGGGAGAACTGAGGACTGCTGATTGTTTCCTTTCATTGCAAAGCAGCTGATACTGAATATAATCCTACAGAGAGAGTGTTGAGATGATCCACACTTGTATATTTTGTTTGGTAAAAAAATGAAAATAACAATCAGCGTGGAGTGCTGAAAACAAGTGGAAGATAAGGTCTTGTTTATTTTCCATAGTTTGGATGGTTTTAAAGAATGTTTTATTTTCTGCTATCAAAAGCAATTTGTAACTGAATTGAATGAGAAAATATAAATACATATAGATAATATGTTTTTCTGAAGTGACTGTTTGAAATATTGATTATTTTGAACTAAACTAATCTACCTTGGCCATACAATAAATTATATAATCTTCTGACAGACACATTCTAAGAGTACATGGACATGTTTGTCATGCATGAGAAGCAAGAGAGCACAAATAGACAAAAATACAAAATACATCTGATTTGTATTTGATTTGCACAAACAATCATGAAGATAAATAAATGTAGAATAAAATAAATACCCATTAAAAGCCTTCCATGATTGCCTTCTTCTGTTATAAGTCACAAAGTTAGCAGTCGTCCAGATCGGATGTTGCTCTGCTTGCTTGCTGAACTTTGTGGCAGTTGAAGCCTCTGTTTGCTGACCATTATGCTCATTGACACACACACCCACAAAGACTTGCACACAAACACTGACTCCCACCACAACCCCCTTCCACGCTTCCAAACACACACACACACACACACACACACACACACACATATACATCCAACCCCCCCCCACACACACACACACAAACACACACACACACACACACACACACACACACACACACACACACACACACACACATACACAAACACACACAGTATTTTGGATGGCAACAGGGACATAACAGACCAGTGTTGCTCTGATCAGCGCAGGAACTTTGATGACATTCTCACACCCCCCCTCCCCCCCAGCCTCTATCGTTATGTTTCTCCTCTTGGAAGGGGGATTCAGTCATTACGTGTGCTAATCCCATACTCTGCACACTTTTTTCCAGCGTCCACCACCACCAAAACCCTCTCGCACGCCATTCCGCAAATGCAGGATCGAGAGACAGGGTCGGGCAGGTGTGTTTGTGATCTATGACGTTCACATGTCACAATCCAGTCCAGAGCTGCCAGGGGCCCAGGGCCAACCCCGACATCCCATCCCATCCCCCCCCCCCCGACCTGTGGCTCTCTGGCCTTGGCAAGTCCTAAAGCTGGATGGCAGCCAGGGGTCGCAACCCTAGAGCCTGACGAGAGCTGACCCCCGACCTGTGATGCATGCTGCGATGTGCGATCCCTAAGGGGCCCTGAGGCTAAGGGGTCGGGCGGGCCCTCAATGTCAGAAGAGGAGTTCTGAGTTGTTTGCTCACGCTTTAAAACTCTGCTCTACGGGCAGAGAGTATAGGTGTCGTGTTGTTTTTTGTCGTGTTTCTGTGTTTGGATGATTAACTGGATGTTCTGTTTCCGAAGACAATAAGTCTTGGATGCTGCTGCACAATAACTCACCTCGGAAGAATCCTCCCAGGTGCACTCCCAGCTAACATCTTCCCCTGTTCACCCACGCTCAACGCAGGGGCTGTTTATATGAAACCTTGTCTTTATTACATATCTTCTTCTTAGACGCAGCTCACGGAAGCCGTCACATATAGCTATAAATATTCATCACACTGTAGCACAAACCAGGAGGGCCGCTGGAAAACAAACAATACACATGATGCCGCGGTACCCGCTGTCTGCTGCAAGCCTTTGGGAGAAGTCTCTCTCTAAAAAACACCCTGAAAAATCCTCTGCTGGTCCAGATCCAAGCCGCATCCTTCTCTTACCTAACACCCGTCTCACAATGCCAAACACAAACAGCATTATTGGAGCTGGTTGGATGGACCCTTGGCTCAGACAATCTCTCCTTGGCAGGGCGCAGCATTGTGTTGTGTGTTCAGCGCTAAAGCTACTACTGACTCAGTCTTTCATATTCACAGCCTTTATTCATCTGTCAAGCACAAATCCAACCAAACAAATCATACAGTGTACTACAATACCACATAAAATAGAACATTAACAGAATTTTGACTTTGAGAGTTCGCAAAGCTTTACATTTTGATATAAAATACATGTATGTCCTTAAAAAGCACTGCTTCTTAAAAATAAATCTTCTCAAAAAAAGTTATCCCCATTCACCAATAGGTTCTAAATAAAATTGGAAAACTGCTTCGGTCCTTTATTATCCTCAATTGAACCGGAACAGAGGAAATGCCATTTCAGATAATACATTCAGCAGAACGTTTAGGTTCTGTGGTATTTATAGCTATTGTATTATCTTAGAGATGGAAGTCGCCCCAAGCTTGCCAAAAGTTTTAAACCAAACCTTATCTGACATTTAGCAGCATGCAGTGCAACGGAAAATGAATAACAGACGGTTTGCACTTTCTGACAACCAAGACCTCAGGCCAAAAAGAAAATATAAAAATCCATGAGCAATTCAATAGGTGTGGGATGTTTTACACAGCAAACGCACACGTGGAACACGGCAGACACACGTTGTAGCTGAACTCTGTGTAGCCTAGGGAGTCTTTATTATTTTCTGTTGTTGACAGCTCTAGTGGAAAGCGTTCTGCTTCATGTCCCATCTGACAGAGAGCTCAGAGTCCAGCTGTACTTTTGGACACTTGACTGAGTGCTATTCCTAGCCCGAATCCCCAATTAGGGCAACTGGAACAACAGTGAGGATCAAAGAATGTGGTTGGTATGTGTGTGTGTGTGTGTGTGTGTGTGTGTGTGTGTGTGTGTGTGTGTGTGTGTGTGTGTGTGTGTGTGTGTGTGTGTGTGTGTGTGTGTGTGTGTGTGTGTGTGTGTGTGTGTGTGTGTGTGTGTGCGTGTGTACACGGATGCACCTACACTCAATTCCGTCAACAACAGTGCACACAAGCACCTGCTGTAGCCTGGCTTAGTTTAGCATAGCTCAGCATAGCGAGACGCAGCGCTCTAACTACCCGTATGAAAAGCTTATTGTTCTGTCTGATGTCTGTCTCCCAGTCTCGCCACTCCCCCATCCCCCTGTGGCTGAGATAAGGAAAGGCCACTAACACCTCTCTATGCAGCACCTGACCTATGGATGCAAACACTGCATAGGCACTGGTGGTGGGGGTGGAGTTGGTGGTGGGGCTGGTGGTGTTTGTGGTGGTGGAGTTGGTGGTGGGGCGTGGTGGGCGTGTTGGGAGTAGGGGTTCTGATTGGTTATTTAAATTTGGCAAGTGTGTGTGTTGTTCTAGCTGGAAGCTGGCAGTCGGTGTCAGACGTGATTATAGTCAATTGTTGAGCCTTCGAGACTGTGTGACTGACTGTGTTCCTGCCAATTTAAAGAATTGGTGTCGTGCGGTTGTTTGGGTTGGTTTGTTTTCTTTGGGAGAGAAGGGATGGATATTTCCTCACATTTAAGGATCTGGATGGGAAAACTGATCTTGTTGAAAAAGGCTGCCTGGATGTGTTTCCCGTCATTAGTAGTCATTATTCGTGTGTGTGTGTGTGTGTGTGTGTGTGTGCGCAAGCCTGTGTGATGGAGTGGTAGAAACCATGTGATGAAGAGAGAAAGACAGACAGACAGACAGTAAGATTGACACACAGGCAGACTATAGTCTGTAAGGTGCACACAAAGACAAACAATCAGATTCAATTGGGGCCTTGGTGTCAGAATCAGAGTGTTTTCATTCCCCTCAAGTGTTACGTGCAGAGACAGAAGTGGGTCGCAGTCACAGGCCCCCATCAGACAACTCTCTGCTGCACCCCAAGACTCACATCAAGCGTACTCCCCAACCTGCTGCACACACACACACACACACACACACACACACACACACACACACACACACACACACACACACACACACACACACACACAGCCCTACTCCTCCTCCACTGAGTCGATTCCTGATTCGGAGACGGCGAGGAGGCGTGGGGAGGAGGAGCGGTGTGAAGAGGAGGAGCGGCGCGGGGAGGAGGCATGGGGAGGAGGAGAAGGCGTGGTGTGAGGAGGAGGCGCGGTGTGAGGAGGAGGAGGAGCGGTAGGGGGAGGAGGAGCGGTAGGGGGAGGAGGAGCGGCGTGAGGAGGAGGCGCGTTGTGAGGAGGAGGAGCGGCGTGAGGAGGAGGAGCGGTAGGTGGAGGAGGCATGGTGAGGAGGAGGAGCGGTGTGAGGAGGAGGAGCGGCGTGACGAGGAGGAGCAGTAGGGGGAGGAGGCGCTGGCAGGAGCCACGGAGTGAAGAGGAGAAGCGGGGGGGAGGCGCGGCACCGAGAGGAGGAGCGGCGTGAGGAGAAGGCACGGGGAGGAGGTGCTGGGAGGAGGAGCGGAGCGAGGCGGAGGAGGAGTGGGGAGGGGGTGCTGGGAGGAGGCGCTGAGCTCGAGGAGGAGGAGCGGTACAGGAGGAGAACGTGCGGCATGGGGAGGAGGCGCAATCCGAGGAGGAGGCACGCCGCGGAGAGGAGGTGCGGAGTGGGGAGGAAGCACACCGAAGGAGGTGCGGGGCGCGAGGCGCGGGGCGGGAGGCGGCGCAGAGCGAGGAGGAGGAGCAGCGTGGGGAGGAGGCGCAGGGCGTGGGGAGGAGGCGCCTGGAGGAGGCGCGGTGCAAACAGTGGACTGCATTAATAATAGCCCTCATAAATGAGCGAAGGGACTGGGTCTCGTCGCCGTGCCGATTGCGACGTGACAAATTAGGTCGTCTCATCTCGCGGCTGCTGCTAGGAGGGCGGGGGCTGGCTCCACCCAGGTGGCCGGGAGGAGATTGATGGGGGTCAAACTTTCACACCGGCAGCTGATTGATGCTGGGACAGGCAGAGGGTCCCTGGGCTTGGGTGGGCCGTTCCTCGCGTCTGAGGCGTACATGGAGACAGCCCGGGTCTCTGTAAGACGTCACAGCGCTCCATGCAGACACCACACACTTCTCTTTGACGCGATCGCTCCGAGAAGTAGGACGCCATCAGACACTGTTGTACTATTTAGTAGACACTTCTACTGGTGAATCTGACTTCTGAAGTAGGTCTGAGCAGCAGTGCGTGTCTTGCCTGCAGGTGGACTGCTTAGATCGGGTGTTGAACCCGGAAGCTTTTGGCTGTGTGTCCAACACCCTGACCACTACACTACCCTGACTCTCTGCATAGTAGGATTGCTGTGTATCTTTTTTTTGTTGAAATACAGCAATACGAACATCAGATGCAAGCCACAAAATAAACAGGAAAAGCTTGATTTGTTCATCACTGTGTTTCAACTGATTAAAGTTGAAACACACAAGTCAACTACTTGTTTTTGTCACAGGGAACAAAATCGGTTGAGATTGGGTGTAGTAGTTCCCCTGTTTAATCCCCCCCCCCCCCCCCCCCTTCCCCCCCTCACACCAGCTGACACACTTACCGGCTGGCCTGGTAATCTGCTAAATAGTGCTCTGTGGTAACACCTCGCTTGGACAAAGACAGAGGGAAACAGGAGAAAATAACACGCACACAGTCACGCACACACAGTCACAAATGATGGTGACATATAGAGGTCTGTGGTAGATTAAACAAAATGGACACCAAGCGCGCTTTGAACTGTAACACCAGGGATGTTTACTCTTCAAATCAAAGTTGTTTTGGCGATTGGGAATGACCTCATTCAATTCAGAGAAATCAGTTAATTTAATTATCGAGAGATTCTGAGGTTGTTATACTGTGGCAGAGAGTTTAAACAGTCCAATGGTTTTATCCATAAAGCAAACACTACAATTACTATGATTGTTACGACTGCCTAACATGCACAAAATGTTTGAGTTCTAGCAAATAATACATGCATTAATATTCAAAAATAACGCCACTTAAACCAAAGACACATAGGACATAGCTTTTGGCAACTGGTCTTTCCTTGGCCTGCATAAGTTGACCAAGCAATCAACACAACACACAACCAATTAACCAATTTACTAATTATCCCTCACTTCTACTACTAAATATTATACTACTATTACTACTATCAGCTCTACTACTACACTACTGTGGCTGCTCCTCTACTACTAATATGACTACTAGGCTGACTTCTACTGCTAATACTATTACTAATACTATTTCTACTAATACTTGCATTATGATGAAATATAATCTCTGCTGAAAAGTAAGATGTAAATTGGAATACTACTATTTCTCAAAAAACAAATAGTTTGATTAGCACCGTGCGTGACTGACAGAAAAGGGTCATTTGGGGCAACCGCATACAGTGTGATGATCATGTTCAGGACTTGTAACCAAGGCTACCATCTAATATCTTGTGTCTGAGAGAGACTCAACCTGGGACTTGTCCACCTGTTCTGTATGCTTTCTGCCTCAGCAGTATGCCTCTATGACCTTGTTACACAAGTTCTATGAATATGCTGGATTTCATGTTTTTTCCACTGTGCCAACAATTTGCCAACATAATTTGTTTCATAACTGTGGAACAATCCAATTATAGCTCAGGCTGACCCGGATTCATTTAATTTTTCTTCTTCAAATGTTTTGTTTAGAAGGGAGGACCTGCAAGCTTCAGACCAATATAACAACCAAAAAATAAGTATTCTTCTCATGCCATGCATCTCCCCGACAAGCAAAACAACTCCAGCAGATCACACATCCAACCCACGTCATCAGAGCGGTAGTGTGCATAAACAATGAGCATAAAGAGGGATGGTATCATGAGAATTATATTACAACAACATAGGCCGTCGGCTGCCCGAAGCCATGCCCCCCCCCCCCCCCCCCCACACACACACACACACACACACACACAACCACCCTAACCACCACCCTAACCACCACCACCACCACCCCTCCGGCAGCACTCACTCACTCATTCATGCCTTGGTTCTCGTGCATGGATGAGACTGAGATGCCTCTGTGTGATCTACAAAAGAGCCTCGCTGGTCCGTGTCGGGTTGAGCTGAGCAGGGCTGTGAGTCACTCTGCTGTAGTGCCTATATTATAGTAGTAGTGGCAGGACTGCATGTCTGAAGGGTCGATGTTATGAACAAAAGTGCTCCAGAAGGGGAATAGCGAATGATGTCATAGGTCGAAAAAGCAACGTAGTACAGCACAATGGTGCAGCCACGTACAAAAGTGAACTTCTGATGAAATTATAAAATAATGGTTTCGGTAAATGGGATTATATAATATCACGTCTGTGTGTGTCTTTGGACATGCTCAATGTGTGTGTGTGTGTGTGTGTGTGTTTGTGTGTGTGCACAAGTGTATGTGTGTGTATGTATGTGTGTATGCTTGTGTGTGTGTGCATGTGTTTGCATGTGTGTGTCTGTGTGTGTCTGTCTGTGTGTCTGTCTGTGTATGTGTGTGTTTGTGTTTGTTTGTGTGTTTGTATGTGAAGAGTTGGTGTACCTCTGTAAATGTGCATATGTTTGTGTGTGTGTGTGTATCTGTGTGTGTTTGTTTGTGTGTTTGTATGTGAAGAGTCAGTGTTCTTCTATAAATGTTTATATATGTGTGTGTGTATGTTTGACTGCGTCTGTGCGTCTGCGTGTGTCTGTGTTTTTTGTGAGAAATGTGTGCATACACATTTCTCATTTCTCGTGTGTGTGTGTGTGTGTGTGTGTGTGTGTGTGTGTGTGTGTGGGTGAATTGCATGTGCCTGCTTGTGCGTGTGCATGTGCACATCCTTCCTGCACATTGTGTTACACGGAGAAGTTACTGTGCGACCGCAGTTGCAAGAAGGTCAGTGCCGCAATATAATTCTCTATCATTGCACAATACCATCATTTCTTCTAATGGGAGTGTGACTGTGCCAGGAGCCTGCCTCACCCCTCTGGAACATTCTCAATAATCACTGGGTCCATCCTCCCAGTCTGCACACTCATCCCCGTGACAACAAGCAACACTGTGTTTAAATCAGCGCAATTACCTTCCTTCCTCTGGACCGAATTCATCTAGATCAGACACGAGCTACCATTACGGAGCAGGTAAAACGGTTATCAAACAAGGGAGGGGGGACGCAAATAGCCCCCTCCTGTGCATCAACGAGTGTCCCCTGATTAAATGGCCCGTTTGGCTGAGTCCCATGCCTCAGATCCTTGGCAATCTCTCGAGGTGGATCTATGTTCCAAGGCAGGCACACGCTTCTCAACCGCAATATGCGTCCTCGTTATAGGAAAGTCGAGACGGGAGAGAGATGGCTTCAACTTGCTTACGGTCACTCACCCCCCAACCTTGATGAGGTAAAATAAAACGGGCTGTAATTGTAGCTTTTGACTTTGATTGATTTGTTATTTGCATTTCTTTACTTTTTTTCTGTTTATCTACGAAATAATTGTAGTGGGAAGAGTTAAACGGGATAATGAGGAAGTTATAAAAGGGCATGGCACGTCATGCCCTTAAAAGGGGAGCGGGGGGGTAAGGGGGGGTCACCATAATCCGGATGAGGCGCAGTTTGAAAACATAGTCCTACACTTTCAAATGTTGCGACCGATCAAACATTTAGGCTAAAGAAACCGACAGACATGATGGTCACGTAAATAGTAGAACATCAGTAAAACAGCCGAGGTCATTGCATGAGACGGTAGTGGAGGATGAGAACAAACCGTTTCCCTGTAAACGGCTTACATTTACATTTGTGAAGATTTTCGACGTTGTATTTCTGTATTGTGAAGTATTTTTGCGCTTTGCACGTATACAGTAATTCAGCAAAAACTGTTGCCTATAACACATTTGCGCGTATAGCCTGCAGCCAATGTTAAAACAAAACGTTCGCTGTTCGACCTGCTTTCATATGATGAATTCAACAACTTATCCTACCAGCTGAAGGTTTCACTGAGGTTCCATCTTCTCCATGTTCTCCATCCATGGCAAACACCACAGGTGAATATTCCTTGCGCTGCTTTCAAACACTTTGGGTTTCGGCGGAGTTCAAACCAAACTATTTCACTTAACGTGCGCTCCTCTTGTTTGCTGCATTTGATGGACCTAAGGGAGTTTAACAAGTCTATCGCTAGTCGAATAATTGAGGTCGACTTCTTGATTCTCCTCTGACGCTTTTAAAAGCCCGCCTTCCCTCCCCCGTCCCGTGCCCTCTCCGTGGTGATGATCTGATCGGCGCGCCGCGGGGGGAGTCGCGCTCGCCTCGTCCGCATTCGGAGCTGTTTACGCGCGTGGAAACTGACCGAGTAATGAATCTGTTGACAACAAAAATACGTTTCGTTTTAAATCAACCTGCAGACCGAAATAACATGCTCGCAAATGGCAGTGAAAGAAAAGGTTGTCTACGTCTACCGCAGATGCGTAAATAGTATGGTGAGAGCCCTGCCAGCTGTGTGTGTGTGTGTGTGTGTGTGTGTGTGTGCGTGCGTGCGTGTGGACGCGCGCCCGTTCGTGTGTGTAAGTGTGTCTTTATCCGCTTTACTGAGTGAGTGTTGGCACTGTCCAGAACAGCAGGCTACAATACAGTCACGTCGTGAGTGTGCCGACGTTGTGTTGATGAAGTGGACAGACAGACAGACAGACAGACAGACAGACAGACAGACAAACAATCAGACAGACAGACAGACAGACAGACAGACAGACAGACAGACAGACAGACAGACAGACAGACAGACAGACAGACAGACAGACATCTCGGGATGGAATGGCTCCTCAGCTGTAACAAAAAATAAACCTTGGAAAAACCCGTAACTCTAAGCATTCAGACACACACGCAGACACCCACCCACCCACCCACCCCCACACACACACACACACACACAAACACACACACACACACACACAAACACACGCAGACAAACACACACACAAACACATACACACACACACACTACAGAACGTCCCATTAAAAAAACAAACACACACGCACACACACATACACACACACACAAACACACACACACACACACACACACACACACACACACACAGTGACAGACAGAGGCACCACTGTTGAATCATCACCTAGGATTTAAATAGCAAAATGTTTCATCGCCTATTCATCAGGAGGTCAAAGCTCTTATTTGACCATCGCAGTAAGTTTATCATGGAGATTATAGTAATAACGTGACTGCCTTTAATAATACACAAAGCATTTGGGAGGGATGAGTTTGCAACTTCATTATTCATTAAACAAGTATGGGTATTAATACGGCCTTACTTTCTAATCAATGACAAATATTATAAGACCCAAATTATGAGAAAGCGATAGAGTTTCTGTATATATTTTATTTAGAGAAATCCCTTGCACTGACAAGGGATCAGTTTGTTTATGCTGTAAGCTAGTTCTGTCTCATTTTAAATTAATAATTGAATTATCTTGCAGTATGTAATACTTGATTGTGGTTTACTTTCATTACATACATCTCTCACACTCCTTCATCTCAGTGTCTCACTTGTAACCAAGCCCTGGTCAAATAAACGATGCATGAATGCAAGTATTAAAGGAAAATAAAACAAGTTGAAGTTACTGTTGATCAAATAACAGAGTGACTGAGCGGTCTGTGCGTACTGAATAGGATCATCCCCCAGTTTTTTTCAACTGGTGGTATTTTGCCACAAACCTTATTTGCTCCAGTGAAGCAGGTAATGAAAGATTTGCGTTCACAGCAGTCAGGAAGACTCACAACTTTGCCACCAACACAACAGTTACCAACAGTGACGGGGAGAGAAATTGCTTCTCTCCCCAATAAGGTGCTGTTTGAGTGTGAAGATAGTCCCCAAGTCATTGTAAAAAGCATTTGCAGCATTTTTGAACGGGGAAACCAAAACAGAGGGAGGGGAGGACTGGGTGGAGAGGGGACTGAGTTTACTTTTCCTCATCGATGACAAAGCTCTTCACTGTAATGTTAAAACAGACACCTAAAACACAGCAGCCAGAGGACATGAGACAGCGATCACTCTCCTCCCATCGGTTACACTCATCGGAATAGTACACGCATAAGCCGCCAGATATGAAATATGAATGTCAAGTCCTACTGATCAGAGAACAGCAGGCGAGTGTGAATGATTCATCAGCAGCCAGCAGAAGAGAAGCAGAGCCGAGGGTGCAGTGGCACAGCCGGGTTGAAGAGCGACACCCAACTCTTGCTGCATTGTTGGCTCTTTGTGTGGATCCTGCCGCTTCATAACCCCCCCCCCCCCCCCCCCCCCCCCCATTGTTGTCACAATGTTGCAGAGATGTGGACTCGAGAAACATGACTTGGACTCGAGTCGGACTCGAGTCATGATTTTGATGACTTCAGACTCGACTTGACAAAATTGAAAAATTACGACTTGTACTCGAATTAGACT
>NC_136934.1:36781138-36821138 GCF_949987615.1 Pollachius pollachius
GTAACAACCTCTTATAAAACCAAAGGGAAAAGACCAGCCATGTCTAATCCGACTGAATCAAAACAAGCTTTTAAAGCCCTTTCGGTGTCTAATTCCTTAATCCCTGGACTGGTCAATGAAAAAAGTGTGCATAGTTCAAGTGTGCAGTTTTTTTAATCCTTTCATTTCCTTTGTAGATTGACAGCAGGGATGGGGGCGTGGGGAGGGAGAGTGATTACGCTGTGTGCTGAAACAATACTCACGATATATGTCTCGTCCAGAAAGGCCTGAGCCGGGGCCAGCAGGTGCCTCTGCACTAGGATTACGTAACGTCCACCGGACCGCCTTGTCTGGGTTCAGGATTCAGCGTTTATGAGGAGGATGCCTCTAGCGACTGCAAGGTTCAGGGTGATCCAGTGGCACCGTGTTCTATCCTGAGTGTCCCCAAAGTAAACCTGTATATGTACTCCTCGGAGCATGATGCCTAAACCTGTGCTTCCCATCCGTGGCACGGGGCACCCCATTCGGGGCCCCCTACGGGGCCCCTACTCAAGGTCCCCTGATGAACAAATGAGGTCGCGGGAGATTGCAGACTTATGAGCTATAGATATTTAATTAATTACTTTGAGGTAAAATCTTATTTTTAAAGCTTTCCTAAACATTCTGTTTAAACGAACAGACGAAGCTAAGGAACCAATGCGCTCTGAAAACCATCTGCTAAATGACTTAAACTTTGTGAGTAGGTCCGGCAGGCAGAAATGCTGTGCCAGAGTTCTGCTTGTTACAGCGTGTGGTCATCATCCCGTGATGGTCTGAGTCAGGCTAGTCATGTGACAGAAGAAGAGGGAAGGTGGGGATGGTTCCGGCCAGTGCGCTTCCTCCGATTTCGTGGTAGGGTTTTGCCGGTGTGCAGAGGAAGAGGAAACAGATGTGTCCCCCACTGCTTAATGATGTCAAAGAAAGAGAGAGGGCGGGAGAGAGAGGGGGAGAGAGAGGGGGAGAGAGAGCAACAGAGAGGGAGAGCGAGAGAGAGGGGGAGAGAGGGAGAGAGGAAGGAAGGAAAAGACACAAGACAGTCGATCATGGAAGGCGTCTCAGGCTCTGGGATGTGTTCCCTGCACACATCCATAAGGATCCATCCGTAATACAAAATCAATTCCCCTGCAACAGCAACATGCCCCCCACTCATCACATCAATACGCCCGCGTTTGGATTACTCAGCAGTTAGGAGAGCGCAGACAGACAGACGCATCCTGAAGATCAAGGGATAGATGAAGAACACCTTTTTACAACGCAGCCGATAAAAAAAAGCAGCATTGATCGGGCCGTAACGGCCGCTTGGGCGCGTCGTGGGAGTGCGTCACCCTCCGCGCCCGACTCTCCTCTTTAATCAAGCGCCCGAACGGGAAGGCGGTGGGGGAGCGTTGGGGGCGTGCACGTACGTGCACGCAGAGGTCACGACCCTCCTGGTGGAGAGAGAGAGAGCGAGGGAGGAGAGTGATCCTGGAGGGGCTGATGGATCAGCGGGGATGGGGGGTAGGGAAGAGGAGGAGGGGGAGAGGGGTGGATGTTCCTCGGGTCATTAGCTGAATTGGCTCGAAGGTATATAGAGTGCTTAAGTAAGAGTCCTACTGGGCCCTAGAGCAACGCTTGATGACACCGGCTGGGGGAGCATATATCTTTTTGACTGTCTCTCTTTCTCTCTCTCTCTCTCTCTCTCTCTTGCTCTCTCTCTCTCGCTCTCTCTCTCGCACTCTGTCTCTCTCTCTCTCTTTCTCTCTATCTCTCGCTCTCTTTCTCTCTCTCAGTCTCTCTCTCTCTCTCTCTCTCTCTCTCTCTCTCTCTCTCTCTCTCTCTCTCTGTTTTCAAGAGCGTATCAGCAGAGAGGCGATGTGCTTCTGCAGGGCCAGGGCATCAAAAAGATGTCCTTGACCTTTTGGAAGTGCTGATCCAGGCCTCCCTGGTTCAGAGAAATACCCCCCCCCCGCCTGTTACCCTGTAACCTCCCACCATCCCATCATGAAGTATTGATCCGCCTGCAGAATTAGGAGTAGGTTGGTGTAGAAGTGGCTATGGGGATCCCAGTCTACCGGTAGGAATCCTTCAGCATTATGTCATAGCACCTCCTTGCAAAATGCTTTTCGATAAAGAGTGTACTAAATTAATTCATGTTGAAAAACTTAAGAGGCTAATGTCCACACCAAAACACAAGCAGTGCATTGAAACGTCATCAAGAACTGTGGAGCAAGAAGAACACAACTTCATGAACATCCTTTCAATGAATGACATGTGTGTTGCAAACGGAAATGAGAAATATGATGTATGCTTACACATGATGTAGCCACATTTAGCCGGTGACATATGCGCATGGCGTGTGACTCTATATCCTGGGTTGTCATAAGACATGTTCTTACATGTTTATATTTACACACACACAGACACGCACATCCCTAACAAACAAAAGCCACATACTGTTGACTAAAGCAATAGGGAAGTAGTTTAATAAATGGTTTAGTAAATAATATGCATGCTCAAAGCATCCCTGAACAACTGATAGGATTGGCGTATCATTTTACTCAAAGATATTTGCATGAAATTCCATGATGTGGAATTCATTATGTAGCCCTATTTGTAATACATATTGTCCTGCCCCATAGGGAAATACTGGATTGCACTGGATTAATGACAATAAAGCCTCAAACTTTGCCATTCAGTCTCTAAAAGCTCTTACCGGATGATGGGAAATAGGAAAATACAAAGTGAGGCCTGTTTTTTCATTTTTTTTCATTTAACCTTTACATACCAGACCAGGCTAAACTTGTTGTTATTGTTTTGTGTAAAGCCGTGTGGAAAGCCGAGAATATATTTTCAGCATTTTTACAGACAGTCTTTCCTCTAAAGGATAAAAGTAATATGATTCTACAGAAGCAACATAAACAGTACAGGACAACACAGGCCTAACACGAACAGCAGGACAAATACACATTTCCAACAATGAAAAACACATTCAAAGCACATTGAACACTTCTTATAATTTGCAGCACTGTGTGTGTGTGTGTGTGTGTGTGTGTGTGTGTGTGTGTGTGTGTGTGTGTGTGTGTGTGTGTGTGTGCGTGTGTGTGCGTGTGTGTGTGTGTGTGTGTGTGTTTGCGTTTGTGTGTGAGCGTGAGTGTGTTTGGGTGTGCGTGCGTGCGTGTCCGTGTGCATTTGCGTGTGTGTGTGAGCGCGGTCCTGTGATCGTGTGTGTGTATCACACACACGCTGACTCAGTGGGATCTAATAGTCACGTTACATAAAATCACAATTAACACGTTGAGTGAAAGATATGTTTCACTTTGGTAGGTCCGTATATTTGCTAAAGAAAAATGTACAAATGAACACAAACGAACAAATACACTTTCAGATACATTATAACGGTCGTTTGAAGTGCTGAAATATGACACCTGGCATCATCTGGTTAGTCACCCTGCTGCGAGAATCCAGATGTGAACCCCCCCTTCCCCGAAATACTTCTTCCTTCCCAAACCCGGAGCTCCCAATTTTACTTCCTCAATTTCCAAGTATATAAACTCATCAACTGACCCACTTCAGAAGAAAGGACAGCAGGCTCCAAGCTTCCAACATTCAACCTCAACTTCATCATTCATTATCCACCGTCCAACCTCTGAATCAAAGGTAAGTCAAAGCGAACTTGTGGACGACGTGCAAAGTGTACAGACTTATTTAGTGAAGATGTTTGTATCATTTCTCGGTAATTCTTTCCTTGCATTGTAAAACTGATGAAGTTAAACGGTAAATTGTGCTTTGGACCTCGTTTTATCGCTAACAGCGACTTAGACAGCGCCTCAAGGAAACCCCAAACCTCAGGAATGTTCCGCACAAACAGGCTCCCGCTCCGTGTGTGCGTTTCTAACTCGCATTATTTCACCACTTTGGTGCGAATTAAACAGTGACACTTAATATATGTTTGCGTAAAAACGTAAAGGGTAGAGACTTATTTGGTGAAACTTAATGCAAATAGATGAAGAGCTGCTTCAGATCCCTCCATGACTAACCTAACTAGCCTAACTACGCAGCATCCGTTCTTCTAACCCACCTACTGGCTGGTAAAAAGTGCTTAGTACGCAGAAATCGCACATGTGTGCATTATGTCTTAGCAGCTGAGATGTTCATTGGAATAATAGAAGTCCGATAACACATAGGCATATGTCATTGTATTTTATTCTGTAACCATTTGGTTACATATTATTCAACAGGTTGTTTACATGCCCTCTGCTGTTTTCCCAGAATGCTGCTGTGTTTGTGCGCGTTGATGCTGGCGGGGGCGGCTCTGTGTCACCCGCTGGACGAGGTCACGCTGGACGCCCAGTGGGAGCAGTGGAAGATCACACACCGCAGGGAATACAACGGCCTGGTCAGTGAATGTGTGTGTGTGTGTGTGTGTGTGTGTGTGTGTGTGTGTGTGTGTGTGTGTGTGTGCGCACATCTGCTTTTATGTCTCATGCCACATGGTGATGCATTTCTATTTCTTCCTCTCTTTGTATTAACTATTTTTGTGGGTCACTCACACCCCTTCTCTTCTCCCCTCCATCTCTCCCATCCACCCCCTCTCTCTCTCTCTCTCTCTCTCTCTCTCTCTCTCTCTCTCTCTCTCTCTCTCAGTGTGCCAGTTTACCAGCAAACATGTTTGAGTGTGTGTGTGTTTGTGTGTGTGTGTGTGTGTGTGTGTGTGTGTATGTGTGTGTGTGTGTGTGTGCGCATGTGCGTTTGACTCACTCTCTCTGTGTCACTCTATCTCTCTGTCTGTATTGGAATTATGTCTGTCTTCCCGCCTGTTGTCTGTATGTCTGTCTATTCCTATCTCAGTGTGTCAGATTTTTCTCATTGCATATCTATATCTATATCTATATATATATATATATATATATATATATATATATATATATATATATATATATATATATATTTATATATATATATAATCATAATGCCACAAAGCGCTCCTTCAATTTGAGGAATAAACCCACATGAAGTGATACACATAAAAACATTCATTTTCCACACTAAGTAGGAACATTTTAGGTTTGTGACGCTCAAACATATTCACATGATCTCCTTCTCCTTCCACTTCTACTTTCTGGTTGTATACGTACAGAGCTCAGATAACAGAGTTGACCAACATTAATATCACTGATGAGATTTATTCTATATGACTGAACATCTTTAGAGTGCAACTCAAAATGCGTCTCAGCGACTGAAATGGAAAAGGCTGAAGCACCTTTATTCAAATACTTTGAATGTTCATACCTACAAATGCTTAATTGACACATGAACATCCTTACGCCCCTCCGCATCCTAAACAATATGAAGAACAGACAAAAACAGATATTCCGTCCAAACTCTTGAATTAATGGCAGTGCTTGAGTTGAAACAGGTCAAACCTAGATAAGGGATCATTGAGGCCTTGTGACAGGACATGGGGGGTCCCCAGTGCATGGTCTGTGCCACCAGAAATCTAGTTCAAACCAGTTCCCTACTCTGGTGGTTGTCTGCCATTGCCACTCGCGAACTGACAGTAACGTATGTAGACTAGTTAAACAGCGTTTAACTAGTTAATTCAATCGCTTAGGTTGTCCTCAATTCTCTAATTCTGAGATTTATCACATCCTTTTATGATAGGCCCTACTCTGCATAACCATGGCTGATCGTATGTTTTACTAATGTTTTTTTACCATTCAAATAATGCACAGCATTTTATTATGTCATTGGTCCGAATATTTCATCCGGCACACACTCTTTTTTATCTTTATCTCTCTCTTCACAAATATGAGCACACACACACACTCACACATGCAAATACACACACACAGACACACACACACCACAAACAACCATGCACACGCACACACACAGTATATTCCTATCCCTAGCCTGAAGATAAGTAGAAGAGGATCTCTGACTGCCGATGCTCTCATTAAATCAAAAACAGTGGTTTCACTTTCCCTTTAACAAACAGCAAACATTTCTCTTGCCTAAATTTGTGTGTGTGTCTGTGTTTATGTGTCCCTCTGTGTCTCTGTGTGTGGTGTGTGTGTGTGTGTGTGTGTGTTTGGCAGTGTGCGGCCGGCTCAAGGTTATACAGAACACTATGTCTAGACGCGATTATGATTTTGTATCTCAGTTGTGTGTGTATGAGTGTGTGCGTGTGTGTGTGTCTGTGTGCGTTCCTGTTTTGGTGTTCACCTCCATCTCCAGGGGTCAGCCTCTAGTATTGACTATGCGTGTGTAAATTGCCACGCGTGCTCATACGTTTTCTTTCCTCGTGTGTCTGTGTGTCTGTAGGGCCCGGGAGTGTGTGTGTGTGTGTGTGTGTGTGTGCACAGCCCACATATGCACGTGTTCTGCCACATATAACCAGGTTCCAGCCCTGGCCAACTGCCGCCCAGTGTGGCGGTTGACGGCAGGGGACTTTTTGGTCGTACAGATCCGTGGTGCGGCCGGGCCCTTTCAGACAGTGTAGCTCCACCACTCGATCTGATAGCCTTGTAATAAGGCAGCGTCTCTGCCCAGATTTTGCATTTTCCATTAGTGTGATGGAGATTAAAATACGCTGTGTTCACGGTGCTTATGTTAATGGGGAGTTGAGAGTGGAACACGGTTTGTTCTGCAGTCCCGCGGCCACAGTATCTGCGTTTCCCATAGCTCAGATGTTCTGCTGCTCCAAAACGCCATCAGTAGATATTGAAAGCGTTTGTGGCGAGATACAAGAACAATCAAATGAAGGGGAGCAGTGCAAAGAGCCACAACACTGCTTGTTACATTCAATGTTATGTAGCGGTTAAACTATTTTGATCACAAATTTTCACGGTAAAACTGTGTTATGTGTGAAAATCTTAATAAAAGACTAATTAATTCATCTCCCTGAGAAGTGAGCAAATTGCTATTATGAACATTATTAATTGAACTCTAAATCCTATTCCTTTAATTATATGTGAGTGTGATGTTTCTGTTTGTCCCGGCCGGTGGAGGGGAGAACACAAGGCTGGGACCCAAAACAGGGTCTGTTCAAATGAAATGGACAACATTAACATTTCATTTCTGCTGTTCACCTATTCATGCACGCATTCATTCACCAACCGCTAGCTGTCAGCAACATTAGGATACATTTACATTCAATAGACCACCGTCAAGACCAGTTAGTTGGTTAGTTAGTTAGTTGGTTAACTGGTTGGTTGGCGACTTGGTAGTTCTTGATTAGTAAGTGAGTGAGTTAGTTTGTTAATAAGCTAGTTAGCCAGTTAGATAGTTAGTTAGTTAGTTAGTTAGTTAGTTAGTTGGACAGTTATTTAGTTGGCTAGTTGTCTGGTGGGTGCAACCAGCAGAATAAAAATCTGTTTAAATGCAGCCTGTTGATGTGTCTGTCCCTCTGTGTGTTGTGTCTGTCCCTCTCTGTGTGTGTCTGTCCCTCTCTGTGTGTGTCTGTCCCTCTCTGTGTGTGTCTGTCCCTCTCTCTGTGTGTGTCTGTCCCTCTCTGCGTGTGTCTGTTCCTCTGTGTGTTGTGTCTGTCCCTCTCTGTGTGTGTCTGTCCCTCTGCATATTGTGTGTGTCTGTCCTTCTGTGTGTGTCCCTCTGTGTGTTGTGTGTGTCTTGTCCCAGGATGAGGAGGGGATCCGGAGGGCCGTCTGGGAGAAGAACTCCCGCATGATCGCGGCCCACAACGAAGAGGCCGCGCTGGGCATGCACTCCTACGAGATGGGCATGAACCACCTGGGAGACATGGTGAGGAGAACACGCTCACACATACACACACACACACACACACACATACACACACACACACACACATACACACACACACACACCCAAACACAAACACACATACACACACACACACCACACCACACCACACCAGACACACACATACATACAAACACACACACACACACACACACACACACACACACACACACACACACACACACACACACACACACAAACAAACACACACCACACAGACACACATAGCACACACACTGCGATATGTAAGGTATTTGTAACCACTCAGTCTGCTGCTCTGTATTCTAGTCCCTCTGTAATCCCCCCTCCCCCCCAGGGAGTTGGGGGGTGACCCCCAGTATTTTGGGTCAGTGTTGCAATGCACTACTCTCTATCCTCCAAAAAGTGTGTCACGATACACTTGTTGACTTGAAAAATACAAGGGCAGTGAAGGCAGAGCCATGCCCCTAAGCTGGGCCAGACAAGAACCCATCTGGGTGTTCTTTGCGTGACTTGTGGATGCCCGGGTCGGTCCCTATGCCAGACACGGGCGCACCTGGAGCCCGGAGGCTGGGCCATGGCTGCCGTTAAATCAGCCGTAGTGATTTATGTGTCAGCGCAGGTCCTGAGTAAGGGCGTGTTTCCACATGGCTGTGTGAGGAGAAGGGGTTGGTACAGTACAGCTGATATATAGCATCTAAGTCGAAGTCTATATTATTTGACTGTAGGGGTTTGGACCGGGTTTCATTAACACTATGGGGTGATTTACGTGTTGGTTGTCATGTTTACGAGGGCGGTTATATGTAAAGAAGGGTGCGGAAGGAATCAATGGGGAGGGGAACAACAACAGGAAGGCGGGTCTTGTCTTCCTGATGAGTGAGGTGTGGTTCATGTGTTGAGCCGTTTCATCACATGTACCCTCAAAGGGCTTCACAGGCCCGTACCTGAGGAGTCCTCTAAAGGCTAAGGCCTCATCAGAGGCAGACAGGAGTCAGACTCCTGAAACCTTGAGAAGAGACCCATAAGTTTAACTCTAAATTGTTCTGCACTATTTATTAAAGACATGGGTGTTAGGGATGACCATACTATATATGCATATAACTACATATGCACACTGTGTTATATATATTGTATTAATATGTAATTATGTTATATCTGATGGCATTGTTCAACATCATTTGTTGAGTTTTAAGTCTTTTGTTGTTCATAAAGGGGAATTTGAACTCCTAGCAGAATATGATATCAATCACTTACAGATAATTTTACAGCGAAGCCTGAGGACTTTCATCTAGCATCTTAAATCACTTCTAGTAGTTGTCAGAGGCACCGAGGGCATTGGTTGATTGATCAAATCAAATCTCACTCTCTCTCTGCCTCTCTGTGTCTCTCGCCCCTCTAGACATCCGAAGAGGTGTCTGAGAAGATGATGGGTCTGCTGGTGCCACTGAACAGAGACCGCACCTTCACCGCCGCCTTCGATGACAAGCTGGAGAAGCTGCCGAAGTCCGTCGACTACCGCAAGAAAGGCATGGTGACCTCCGTCAAAAACCAGGTCGGTGGGGCTAAGGGGCAGAGGTTAAAGCCTGCGTGGGGCTTTTTAGCAGCAGGTTGTCTCGATTCTGTGGAGAGAGAGATAGTGTGAGAGAAAGAGAGGGCGAGAGACAGAATGTATTACGTGAATTATGAGTACCAGCAGAGATTAATAGAATAGCCAGCAGCCTTAGTAAAGCTGTTAATACTTCTTTTGATCACTTCAGCAGATCTTAGATTAGAAACACTTTGGTGGGTGTTTCACATTCAGCATTGTCCTGTTTGGTGGATCCATGGCCTTCCTGTGTCACTGGCCAATGAAAACAAATTATCCCTGATGCGGGGCATTCATGAAGCCTTGTTGAGAAAAGTACATGTCACTGGCCCAATCCCAATGTCCGGACTCACGGACTCACAGACTTTATTGCGCGTTCTCGCGAAATTATTAAGGCTTTAGGGCTGTCCCAATGTCGATTTCCAAAGAGCGTGAGGGTTTGAGTCCACACTTATCGAGCCCTTTCCGTGAGTCTGCATCAGTGCAGACTTCACCTAAGGGAATTACCCACAGTTCAAAGCGTTGCAGAAAAACCGGCCTGCTAGTTGCAACGACAAAAATGAAAACCACAAAATAACAATAGCAACAATAGCAATTAAGCATACTGGAGTCACACACCCTAGTAGGCAAGGGTGCAAACTGTGGTTATGAATGTTTCCCCACTCCACACCATTGTTCCCAGTTTCCAATGAATCATGCAGCAGATTGATTGGGTGCATTCCATTAGACCGCAGTGGTTTCTCATCCACTTCCTTTGTGATGCTTGGATTGAGTTGTGTTGTGTTCTTCTGAGCAATTTAACAAACCATCAGAGCAGAGGGGGGGGGGCATTGTTTTTTTTTTAGCATTGTTTTTCCCCATGAAAACAATGCTATGCTGGTTTTTGCTGAAGAGACAGATAATTAATTACCACCACTGAATCCCTAATGGAGTCCTTTCCTGCAAGTATCCACGGCAACAAACTAAACAAAATAGAATACAATAGATCAAAAGCTCAATATAACAAGTAGTCTTGTTGAGCATGCATGCAATTCAATGCATCATCAGTCTGACCTGGAAATCAATTAAAAGGTTTAAGTGTATTACCTTGATTATGTTATATGAGAAGAGGTGGCCTAACTCCAGTTTAACCGGTCATATACTGCCCCCTTGTGGACACATACAGTACTACACTGTCCACAATTTGGCACCCAAGCCTTATGCCTTTGTCTGCATTGTTTCAAGGGCTATTAATATTTATCAACCTCCCCTCCCTCCCTCCACCCTCCTCCACCCCCGTCCTCCCCTCCCTCCCTCCACCCTCCTCCACCCCCGTCCTCTCCTCCCTCCCTCCACCCTCCTCCACCCCCGTCCTCCCCTCCCTCCCTCCCTCCACCCTCCTCCACCCCCGTCCTCCCCTCCCTCCCTCCACCCTCCTCCACCCCCGTCCTCTCCTCCCTCCCTCCACCCTCCTCCACCCCCGTCCTCCCCTCCCTCCCTCCACCCTCCTCCACCCCCGTCCTCTCCTCCCACTCTCTCCAGGGCTCCTGTGGGTCCTGCTGGGCATTCAGCTCAGCAGGGGCCCTGGAGGGCCAGCTGGCCAAGACCACCGGGACCCTGCGGGACCTGAGCCCCCAGAACCTGGTGGACTGTGTGACAGAGAACAGCGGCTGTGGGGGAGGCTACATGACCAACGCCTTCAGCTACGTCATGCAGAATGGAGGCATCGACTCTGAAGAGTCCTACCCCTACGTTGGACAGGTACCGTGATTATCACTCAATACCAGCGCTTCTCCTGCTATGGAAGCCATTGCCTTAATGGAATTGATTTTACTACTTAAATATAATATAAACTGCAGCGTTTTAATAGATAATAAACAATGAATGGGATTTCAGAATAAAATACTACAGAAAATGTGTCAGAACGTTCGGCCATTGTGTGTGGGGCGACAGGAAGTCTTGAATTTTTATTGTTCCCTTAAACAAACAGTTGCTCTCGTCCTCATTGGACTAGTACACAGTAGGATCAGTAAGATAAATGGAGTGATGTCAGTAAGATAAATGGAGTGATGTCAAGTTAAGGAACAGTAGAAAAAAAATAATGTTCATTAAGTATTGAATGGCATTTTACCACAGTAATACTGCAGTGATGGGATACACACAACACAACAGTGTTGTCACAACAGTCTTGACCTAGTCATGTGTTGCTTTCATAAAGTCATGAATTTTAACTAGTTAGTATTGCATTTCATCAAAACTGTTTGAAGAAGTTCATCTTTCAGTTCCTACAGCTGTTGAAAGATTTAGGGAAGTGGTTGGGTAAACAGGAAGAAGAAGATCACTTCTGTTTTCCCAGAAAGGAGGAAGTAAATTAACTCTAAAAGACCCAGATTGTGGTTTTGGTATGATTTATTTGAAATACCCTTAGACAAGCCCCTTTATCAGTTCAGATCAGATATCAGATCAAATGGTGTATCAAAACATTAAGATGTAAATATGTTCGATATACACCTTTACACATGAGCAGTGTGGACTTCAGTTCCAGACTACCATTTTAATTATTTTGTAGATAAACCCATCTTGACATGAGGAATCGACTTTCATTATTATTGATTTCATCATCAGTGTATGCACATTTTTCCAGAGGCTGTAACACTGTTGAACAAACCCCCACCCCCGTCCAGCACATGACTTTTAAATGGTTACCCGCTTACCTGTTGCATCTCACTTTATGCAATGTTCAACCTGTTTACATTTACTGCCTTGCACTGTATAACTGTTTACAGTCATTGCTACACTGAACTGCACTGTCTAGCACTTGACTTTAAAATGGCTACCTGTTTACCTGTTGCATTTCACTCTCTGCAATGTTTAGCTGTTTACATGTATGTATATATAAATGTCTATTTATGCTCTCTGTACATAATCCCCCTATACTTCTGACAAACCTGTATTTATAACCTTACACTGTACTAAAATAGCACTTTGGTATTTAAATGCTTCTTTTGCACTTCGGGTTAGACGTCAACTGCATTTCATTTGTTCTGTACTTGTACTCGGTTAATGACGAATCTAATCTAATCTAATCTAATCTAATCTAATCTAATCTAATTTTTGCAGAAATGTTTTACGTAAAAATGTAATGTAAAATCGTTGTCTGTGTGTATGACCTGTGTCTCTTGGTGGACAGGACCAGCAGTGCGGCTTCAACGTCTCCGGCGTGGCCGCTGAGTGCAAGGGCTACAAGCAGGTCCCCGTGGGAGACGAGAGGGCCCTGGCCGTGGCCCTCTTCAAGGCGGGCCCTGTGTCCGTGGGTATCGACGCCGGCCTGGGCACCTTCCAGTTCTACCAGCATGGTCAGTCCGCTGTGGCATTATGCACAAACGACAAGGCAATGGTGGGGGAGGATGGCCGGGTGGAGGTGCTCTTTGGTGGGGGTGTTCCACTGCCCTGGCTGAAAGAGTCTCACTGTGGGCATCCTAGTGCAACGGGTCTAAGCCTGCTGCTTAGTGAGCCGCTTCTGAAACCACTGGACGACACGTTGGGTTAAAGTGTCCGAGATTGTGACTTGATAGTGAAAACGTACGCGTCACGTGACATCACTGACATCCAATATAACACTCAATGGAAATGTCTTGCTCTGCATGTTGTGGTTGTATAGTCGTATCCCGTTGTATCTTCTAGTCTTCTGAGTTAGGGTGAGTGATGATAATGAGTGAGGGATACCATTCTAAAGACATCATCCTGGGAGAAAGGTACCTCCAGTAAGTTATCATTAAAGCAAGGTCTGTTGTGGTGACCCATTGAGTCACAGGTGTCTCCCCACACCTCTCCGTGTAATCCCTTTAGGTGTGTACTATGACAGCAACTGCAACGCCGAAGATATCAATCACGCCGTGTTGGCAGTGGGCTTCGGAGTCACCGCCAAGGGCAAGAAGTACTGGATCATCAAGAACAGGTGAGGGGTCGGGGGGGCCGTCGGACCTGACACCCTGTCAGGCAAGGGGGCAGGGGGCGTCAGGTGGCGCTGGCGGTTGGTAATGGGACAGAAGACAGCGGTTTGATCTGTAGCAGTTGGTGATGGTGCTGCAGCTGATGATGAAGATGATGATGATGATGATGATGATGATGATGATGATGATGATGATGATGATGTTGGGGCCTGGTGGTTCCTGTGTTGACACAGAGTGAGCGTTTTTACTTCTGGCGACGTTGGACTGATCTCACCCTCCTCTTCTTCATCATCTTCCACTACCCTTCTTCTCTTTCTTTTTTCGATTGTTTTTTTTTGATTGACAGTTGGGGCGAGGACTGGGGCCACAAGGGATACATCCTGATGGCACGTAACCGTGGCAACCTCTGCGGGATCGCCAACCTGGCCAGCTATCCAATCATGTGAGGGGACGGCCGGCGTCTCTTCGCCGAGGGGCAAGACGGGAAAGAACAGCGAAGCACATCAAGAGGACTCGTCGTCCAGATGACCAACGTCGACGAACATGAATGTGAAATATTCTGGAATTGACCTGCTGGAATAAGATCAAGATTAAGAAATAATCTAGATCTTCAAGTTCGTCGTGCCCTACCTTTGGCTCTCTCTGAAGCACTTTGAAACGCATTACATTTGTCCCGAGAGGATGCGTTTGGATTAGAAACATTTTTGTTAACAGATCATGTTTTTTACCAGTGTGATAAGATGTGTTAAAATGTAGTTAAATTATGTGTGTTGAGGCCTTAAGCGTCACATGGTTTTAATTTGTGAGTGGCAACATTGCAGGGCAATGGGTCATCTTCCTGTTGATAAAGAATATAGTGTCTACATTCAAATCGTAACCTCCCTCTTTTTGATCTTTGTCATTTGTTTTCTTGCTCTGGTCAGCACTCTTTTGTTACTTTTTATGATTAAACTGTATCAAACTATTTTGTATGTCATGTTAAATAAATCTTTCGGTTTAAAACGTATCCCGTTGTATTTTTTATTTGTTGTACTGTATTGTTGTATTGTTTATCATGACAGGCTGTGATCAACTCGACAGATTTCTTCATTCATGCAGTATTTCTATTGCTTTGGCTGTGGTTTATGAGAAACCGAGGTTCATGTCTTTAGTAAGAAGACATGAAGCCTCAAACAAAGATAAAAATATATCCGATAGGCCCATGTTTTGTTGGAGTACCTTTGGTCTTACTCCTTTGGAATAATAGCGCAAAGACAGGCGCCAAAAGTTACTGTACATCCGAGGACAGGCGGAAGAAACGACTTGAACCACGTGACGACATGAAGTGATAAATAGGCAAGCCTCTTTACGAGGAAAGAGACAGCCCTCAAACTCGTTCCGTCCCAGCGTCATTGGACCTTTTTCTATTAAGGTAAGTCCGACTGGATGAAAGACGAAAAACGGCTGAAAGACCTTCAACGTGAACGCGCACATATAACGTTTCATCCATTAGGGTACTTTTGTGCATATCTTTTGTGAAATGTTCAAAAGGCGATACAATTTTGGCTATGGATATTGGCTCTTATGTAGCCTATCACAACATGCAGTCTTTATATATGTTGTGTTTTTATATGCATTCGGGGTGTGACTCTCTTTCTCTCACACCCTCCTACCCACCACACACTCCTACCCACCACACACTCCTTCCCACAACACACTTTAAGCGCATTGACTCTTGACAAGGAATTGACACGTTTTGCTGATCCACCTACAGTAGGTTTTCGGTACCTACTTCCTCATACTGTAAACTGTGTGTGTGTGTGTGTGTGTGTGTGTGTGTGTGTGTGTGTGTGTGTGTGTGTGTGTGTGTGTGTGTGTGTGTGTGTGTGTGTGTATCTGTCTGTCTGTCTCTGTCTCTCTCTCTGTCTCTGTCTCTGTCTGTGCGCTACAGAATGAAACTAAATTTGAATTAGTCTTTCCATCTCATTTTTGTAACTGTGTGTAACGGCTTTGTAAAAGGCCATAACATTTGATGTGGCGGATGCGGTTTATCAAGTTTATGTAGGCCTCTTGAGTTCTTGTGATGGAAAAATCCATATGTTGTATACTTTTAATCATCTAAGCTTTGTTTCCTATTCCTTGTATTGTCTAGCCACCCTACCTGTTCCTAATGTTATCTCACATTAACCTTTGTGCCTGGGGTAAACTGGTCACAAGGGAGCAGGGATCCCCTTATACATTCTTCTGCTTGATGATAACACAGGCCACTCTGTCCTTTAGGTCAACGTTTCCCTGATTTGATTATTTACAACTGTAGATCCGGGATCTCTGGCTGTCACAGGCCTTTATTGATTCTGATTTGGGCCGAATGCAATGCTTGGATGGCCTACCTCTCTGTCTAGTTATCAGGAGGTCGGTGTTGTGACGTAGTAGGCCCTCCTGTTGAGAAATATGTCCCCTTTGCGATTCTTTGTGATGGGCGGGGCTTTGAGAGCCGAAGTAGGCCCCAGGTCGATCCATAAAAAGTCACTTTATTGACGATTGACAATATTCACTTATTTTGGTCAAACATCCAGGAAAATGTTTTACAAGGGGATGCTTTTCGAGATAGGAGATCAAACACATGCAGCTTACTTTGGCTGGTTTCTCCATATTTCATACCCTACCTGTAATGGATTTAGAATGAATTGTCGATTTTACAGTCAAGTTTTGCATGATGGGCAGGATGTTTTATTAAATAGCTGAATGTTCATCTGTGTTACTTGTTGCTATAGGAACCATGTATAACTGTATGCTGCTCGCCTCCCTTTGTCTGACGGCGGCGGGCATGTTTGACACCGAGTTTGACCTCCCCTGGGATATGTGGAAAAGCACCCACAACAAGAACTATGAGACCCAGGTAGGATCCAATGTAACAATGAAGTCCTATTCCTAGACAAGACAATTTATTTTTCCCCTCCAATATGCGTCTACAACTACTAATCTATACATTATTTAATTGATTGACATACAAACATACCTACTTTCTTTGAAAACACAAAGTTATACATATACGTGTGCAAAAATAGACCTCAAGTCTATTTTAGCATTTTGCTGCATGTCAGACGCTCTCAGTGTAGCAGCTCTCGTGATTAGAGTGCAAGTGTTTCTTTATGGCTCGACGTAAGGTTGTGCGACGCGTTGTTTGCGTACCCAAGCCCTAGCATGGGGGTAAGTCGCAATTCCCTCCATTGAATGCCCTATTCATGAAGAAATGAATGAGCAACTCTCCTTCAATAAGTCTGTCAAGCATTCTAACACTTCAGAACACTTTGAAAAATGGAACCTTTCACAGACAGAATGAGCAGAGCTCATTCATGGCAAACGGCACTCCGTTCAAAGAGTTAGGACTAAGGGGTTGCAACGTGCTCTGAGCTGCTTGCGGCTGCTTGCCTACCAATCATCTTTATATCTTTAAGTGATTCATCTAAATTCATGGTCACCCTTTGAAGCAAGCGAACCAACTTCAATCGTGTGAGTCCAAACAATGGGAAGAACCAAGGTGATTAATAGTGGACAGATAGTGAGTTTAAACTCAATCATGATGTGGGATTAGTGTAAAGCAAGAGGGGGCATAAGGACTGTCCATCTGGCATTGGTTTATGAGGCAGTTTAGTCAGTCTCATTTGGATGTAAAATTTTAGGTGTCAAAAATATTTCTACATCAAACAATCAAAACAATAACAAAGGCCTTAGTTTGATGACGTTGTGAAGTAACGTGCGAACATGGGAGTTGTCTTCACAACCATGTAGGGGAAAATCTATCTGAAGTGACTCAGAAATCACGACGAGTTAATGTATTAACGTGTTATTGATGTTACGTTTGGTCAAGTTTATTTATGTAATACCATTTCATTCTAGAAAATGTAACATTAAGAAAATTTACGTTAACTTGCTAACCTACGATTAGATGAGTCGACTACCCAAATAACTGGAGATAATGTAATTTACGGTAGCCAAAACATTACAATTTAAAATAACTTTATGAGTGTTTGACCATTTTAATGTTACCATACACTTAACAGGGATTCCCACATTATGTGATTGTACTTTTGGTTATAGCAGACGGGGGAGGTTGAACGTTTTTATTTGTTTTATTTTTTCACTCTGTTGGTGAGAGAGAGAGCTCTGGAGCAAACCATTGTGTTGCACTCGGCTCTACAGACATTTTTTGCCAATTTTACCAATTTTGAAAAGTAAAACAATTTTTATTGACCGCAGATTGCGTAGTTTTCAAAGATAGCAAATAATATGAAAGCCCTAATTTCACCACCAGGTTTGATCGGCCATTGCTGGCCATTTCTACATCGGCTCTGAGCTGTGACTTAGTGACATCACAAGTGGGAGTGTCTACCTAGAGTTATGAAGGATAGATAGCAGTTACTACAGTCCACTGGGTAGGCTGGTAGACTGATCTATCCAGCAAATATCTGTCACAGTGCCAGGCAAGGCAGATTCACACCTGCGGGGTAAAATAGGGGCCCTATAAAAAATGACCCGCCCCAGTAAAGTTTATGTGTCGGAATAACTGCAATAGCTTGGGCCCTGGCATGAGCCAATTGCCAAAGTAGCACATCGTAGCAAGCTAGATTGATATTGAAATTTCATATCATAAATGAGGTCTCCACTGGATGACTGTTTCTGCATGTTTCCCACAGGTAGGGAGTAAAGGGCATTTGACACCCTGACATGCAAACAAATGTAACGCATTGGTACCGTATGTATAGTGTTGAAAACATTTTAGATGATGTAAGAACTAAACTCAAATATATATATTCTATAAATACAAGGAAAAACAGGTGAATATAATTCATAGGAGGTGACACACATTACACTTACGACACAAAGGAAGAACAGTTGGGGCTGGATTGTTACTGTGTGTGTGTGTGTGTGTGTGTGTGTGTGTTTGTGTGTGCGTTCAGGTGGAAGAGGTGGGCCGCAGGGAGCTGTGGGAGTTCAACCTGAAGATGATCAGTGTCCACAACCTGGAGGCATCCATGGGCCTGCATACCTACCGGCTCAGCATGAACCACCTGGGAGACAGGGTACCCACACACACACACACACACACACACACACACACACACACACAAACTCACACACACACACACACACACACACACACACACACACACCACTCAGAGAGAGGAGGTCTTACTCAGTCATCTCTGTCTTCATTCAGTCACACTGACAGATGTCCTTACTCTGACACACAGCTGCTGCTATCATGTATACCTATAGAAACTTCCCCATTTAATCCAATGCAAAGGGCTTCATTGGCATGGGAAACTTACATCAACATTGTTGCAAAAGCCGACAATAATCAGAATATACAATATGGAACTGAATTGAAAAGGCAAATAATACAATAATAATTTGACAATGTAAATACAGTGAGCAATTCATTCTCTCTCTCTCTCTCTCTCTCTCTCTCTCTCTCTCTCACTCTCTTGCTCTCTCATATATGTATTTATATGTTAGAACTGACATAAATGATCCACGTTAAAATTAATAATGAGCTTATCTTGTCTGTTCTGTGGTCTTTCACCAGACAAGGAAGGAGAGACGCCGGTTGTTGGCTAGGATGCATATTCCCTCTGACCACCAGAGGGCGCACACGGCCTTCCAGGGAGCAGCAAGCGATCCTTTGCCAGATAGCCTGGACTGGAGGGACAAGGGTTACGTCACCAAAGTTAAAGATCAGGTACAGAAGAGTATACCATCATCTTCAACATCATCATAAAAAAAACAATTTTGCTATGGTGCTTTCCTAAAGTGCACAAAGACACTCTGATGAAGTCAAAATTTGCAGGCAAAAGTGAATTCTAATTCAATGTATTTGAAGTAATTTCATTGAGTATAAATTTTAGATTAAAATAAATAGAATATTAATAAGATAAAATAAATAAGTGTCAGAATAAAGAATAACGGGGAGAGTTAAAAAAGTTTATTTTTGAGAGAGGTGTTGTAGCGATGGAGAAAGTGTAGAGGAAGGTGGTTGGAGTACGTTTCCATCTGGCCTCTACATATAAGAATGGCACATTCTGGTGACCACTTCCTGTGAGCACACTTCCTTTTTGAAACAGGAAGTATTTCCATTGCCCCAGTTACCTGTTTTGCAACCAGCGCATCCAGATGCAATGTATTCAGTGTGGTTGCAAGCACTGGTTCTGAATTGTTGTTATAACATGGGGTTTTGATGTGGAAGGTGAGATGTTGCTATTTTAGCTTAGAATTAAGTAATAGATTTAAGACCATTCCGATTTAATGAGGAGAAAAACCAAAAATAATGTCAGTAACTTCTCTCATGAGCCTTTTACACTGCTTCTTCCAAACTTCTTATTTTAAAGGTCCAGTGAATTGAGTAGCACCTAGCGGTGAGATTGCAGAATGCAAAAAACACCCCCCCCCTCCCTTTCCAACGACTAGGGTGGCCTGTATTGTGTAAGGTGCTCAATCGGGTATATTTTATATTTTATATTTCATAGTCACCATGGATACTGTATATGCATTAGGACATTGCAGAGGCCATAATCTATTTATATTTCTTAACACACGGTCACAGCGCTCGATGTTGCTGGTGCGTCCAAGTGAGGGTTAGCTTCTCGGACACTTGTGTATAACTACATGGTGTGGGTGGATGTGTGGAGCGCCGTCTTTCCAGCGGTTGATGTTGATGGCGCGCCAGAGAGTGTTAAACTTCTTACTTATAGTATAACGCCAGAGTGTGTGGCACATTTCATAGACAATATAGCATTTTATAAAGCTCCTACACAACGGCGGTACTAAAACATTATTGTTCATAGCCATGAGGACAACACGCCTCCCTCCTTCCTGGAACTGTTATCCCAAAACACACTCTTCTAATTGAACTTAACACACGTTCCATCCAGAGCCGTTTTTTCCTTCTGGGCTACTGTCGAAACATGGTCTTGCAACATGGCATCACCCATGAGGGAGGACCAGATCCCATTGTAGATCCTCCTAAGATAGCGAAAACACACCTAATCAAACATAATTAGGAATCTTTCTGCCAAGTCCGTTCGCTGAATGCCACAGAATTCTACACACAGCAACTTTTAACGTGTTTCTACAAAGGGTATCGTGAAAGTTACAAAGGGCTTACCCTACAAATCCTGGCTCCATCTCTCCCTCTCCCCCCGCAGTATGCGTGCGGGTCCTGCTGGGCCTTCAGTGCTGTGGGGGCCCTGGAGGGCCAGCTGGCCAAGACCACCGGGAAGCTGGTGGACCTCAGCCCTCAGAACCTGGTGGACTGCTCCGGCCGCTTTGGGAACCGCGGCTGCTCGGGGGGCAACATGCACCTGGCCTTCCGCTACGTCATCGCCAACGAGGGGATAGACTCCGAGGAGGCCTACCCCTACCGGGCCAACGAAGTGAGTGGGCAGTGGGGGTCTACCGCTCTAGGGTAGTGGGGAGGACCAGTCTACCTCTAGGGTAGTGGGGAGGACCGGTCTACCTCTATAGGGTAGAGGTGAGGACCATTCTACCTCGATAGGGTAGAGGTGAGGACCAGTCTCTATTGGGTAGAGGTGAGGACCAGTCTCTATAGGGTAGAGGTGAGGACCAGTCTACCTCTATAGGGTAGAGGTGAGGACCAGTCTACCTCTATAGGGTAGTGGTGAGGACCAGTCTCTATAGGGTAATGGTGAGGACCAGTCTACCTCTATAGGGTAGTGGTGAGGACCAGTCTCTATAGGGTAGAGGTGAGGACCAGTCTACCTCTATAGGGTAGAGGTGAGGACCATTCTCTATAGGGTAGAGGTGAGGACCAGTCTCTATAGGGTAGAGGTGAGGACCAGTCTCTATAGGGTAGAGGTGAGGACCAGTCTACCTCTATAGGGTAGAGGTGAGGACCAGTCTACCTCTATAGGGTAGAGGTGTGGACCAGTCTCTATAGGGTAGAGGTGAGGACCAGTCTCTATAGGGTAGAGGTGAGGACCAGTCTCTATAGGGTAGAGGTGAGGACCAGTCTCTATAGGGTAGAGGTGAGGACCAGTCTACCTCTATAGGGTAGAGGTGAGGACCAGTCTCAATAGGGTAGAGGTGAGGACCAGTCTACCTCTAGGGTAGTGGGGAGTACCAGTCTACCTCTATATATAGAGGCGAGGACCAGTCTACCTCTAGGGTAGTGGGGAGTACCAGTCTACCTCTATATATAGAGGTGAGGACCAGTCTCTATAGGGTAGAGGTGAGGACCAGTCTACCTCTATATATAGAGGTGAGGACCAGTCTACCTCTATAGGGTAGTGGTGAGGACCAGTCTACCTATATATATAGAGGTGAGGACCAGTCTACCTCTATAGGGTAGTGGTGAGGACCAGTCTACCTCTATTTATAGAGGTGAGGACCAGTCTACCTCTAGGGTAGTGGGGAGTACCAGCCTACCACTACCAAGCGGTAGTGGTAGCTGTGGCTACCAGTTGTGGCGCCAGACACTGGCTTAAAACCAGTGTCTGGTGGGTTTTATCCAAAGCCAATCTGAATGAATTTGTTTAGGTACAGGTCATTAATGAGTAGGTAGGGGTAAGTTTGCCTACATGTAGACTTGCTTTGGGTTAAAACCCATAACCTTTTGGCTGGGAGTCAATAAACCCTAACCAATAGTCTATCTTGCCCACACGGTTGAATGAGGAAAACAATGGAAAAACTAGCTATAGTCCTAAACATCGACTTCAGTAGAAACTAGTATGGTATGACCGGCACGACCAGTTATGGGTATAATGTTGACCATCTGAATGAATGTCAGCATTCAAAACCGGGTATATTCAGGCTGACTACATTAGAAGACACTAGAAACATCCCATGAGCCTCAGGCGTCATCTCTCAGCCACCACATGGTACATTCAGTCTGACTTCATAACAAGACGTCTATCAGCTCAGAGACACCATTAACCTTCATCTGCCCTGTTAGAAATGGTTAGAAACATACACGGTTAGACATTTTATAATTGTCGAGGATAAGGTATGGGTTTTCTGTGGGTTTATGTTAAAATTATAGATGGTTAAGGTTTTTGATTTATGATGTATTTACTTGAAGATTATTGATGGTTAACTTTATGGTGTGTGTGTGTGTGTGTGTGTGTGTGTGTGTGTGTGTGTGTGTGTGTGTGTGTGTGTGTGTGTGTGTGTGTGTGTGTGTGTGTGTGTATGTGAGTGTGTGAGAGAGTGTTTGCACATGTGAGTGTGTGGTCAAGGTCAGGGTAACCATCAGGCAGACAGTATCGATTAGGCAGACCTTATTGATTGGCTAGACATATTTCCATCATTGTTCCTGCTTGCCCGGGGCCTTTCCGGCCAGCCATGGGCTTTGCTAGTCCAACATCACGTCCCAGATAGCTCCAACAGGAGCTCTTCCCAATTTAGAAATGCTGGTTTTGTACAAGGTTTGGGAGCGAGAGATGAATAAATAAATATACATGGTCATAAATGTACACCTAATGGATATATCCTATGGATATAGGAGGCCATGTATTTAGTTTTATGATTGTAGAAAAATCTAGTAGAATTATCAATTGTCTGTATATATGTATACATAATAATTGAATGTATACATTTTCTTTTTGTACTTTTTTTTGTATGCGCATTTCCTAAGCTATTACTAACCATGCTTCTCTATAGCTGGCTATGGTATGCTATAACTGGCCATGCTATGCTAAAACTGACCAAGCAAAACTACAGCTGACGACGCTGAAGCTATAGCTGAACATGCTAAGTACAACTTGCTAAGCTATAACTAGTCATGCTAAGCTATAGCTAACAATGCTAATCTATAACTGACCGTGTCTCCTCCCCCCAGGATCAACAGTGCATGTACACCGCGGCGTCCCGCGCAGCTAACTGTTCCGACTACATGATCCTGCCAGAGGGCAGAGAGGAGGTGCTGCAGCGCGCCGTGGCACTCGTGGGACCCATCTCCGTAGCGATCGACGCCTCCCAACATAAATTTGCTTTCTACGAGAGCGGTAATGGAACTCTCCCCAGGGGTCCATGTTGAAATGTCCCCAGCACAGATTCTAACGATGAGAATGTTTCAATGTTTGTGTGTGTCATTGCATGTGTAAAAGGATGCTTGCATGAAGTTGTATAATCATATAGAATAATTATGTAGAACTTATCTAAAAGATTCTATCATTTTTATCTGATCGATTTGACATTTCATTAATTTAAGTAACAAAACTCTCTATCCTCAAATTATTTTTGTATTATTTTGAGAGGAAATAACTTTTGATTTGCTTGACTAGATTTTTCCATGACTTGCACATCACTCTTTGGGCAGACAACAAACAGATAACCGAGTGCTGTTGTTTCAGGGGTGTACAACGAGCCGGGGTGCACCCAGAAGGTGAACCACGGGGTGCTGGTGGTTGGCTACGGGACACTGGACGGCCAGGAGTACTGGCTGGTGAAGAACAGGTGTCTCTCACACACACACACACACACACACACACACACACACACACACACACACACACACACACACACACACACACACACACACACACACACACACACACACACACACACACACACATAGCTGGCCATCTGTTGCCCTGCTGTGCATTCAAAGCGCAGCGGAGGACAGTGTGGTAGAAAAACCACCATATCAATTAAGGCTCAATGTAATTGCCATTTAGCTTACACCTTTAACTCATATTTTTACTGTACAATACTTTATTTTAAAGGGTTGTTATTTTCTATGACATTACGCTTATTTATTTATGTTATTTATTATTTTCTCTATGAATAAGGTTCATTATTCATGTTATTCTGATTAATAAAACATTTTAGAGAGTTAACATTTTGGACTACAAGCCGTTCTATGTGTCCTGTATTTCTCGTTTGAGATCGATATCTTATGTTGCATTTTCTGTATTCATGTTGCACATTATATTCTTAACGATAGATACAATATAACAATTTAATGGTGTCAAATGTTCTGCTCTCTCTCACAGTTGGGGAACAGGCTTCGGAGATAAGGGGTACATCCGAATGTCTCGTAACCAGGGCAACCAATGTGGCATCGCTGTATACTGCTCCTTCCCCATTATGTACAAGGAAACAAACTAAGTGGCGTGTTGTTAGCTTAGAATGCTTCCTAAGGAGTCTTTCTATTTCCAGTTAAAATGATGCACTCTAAAGTGTACAGTGTGGCTCTTTTTTATCAAATAATTCTTGATACTTTTTTATAATTATACGTGATCCATAAACATTTCTAACAATGTCAAATTCAATTCTATAACCGTGTTTGCCTTGCCAAATGTTTTTGGATTCCATGCGGACTCGTGTCAGTTCATCTTTGCGTGACCGTGCATGGATTATTGTGAATAATAATGTCTGCATGTATGTGGATATTTGTTCCTTGATGTAAATGTGTATCGATGCAAATATGTTTGTGAGCGTGTGGGTGAGATGACCTCTGTGGACGTGCACTGTGAAAACAACACATAGATGCCCACAGTGCATGTATGTGGTTATAGTTTGAACAAAAGTAAACAAACCAAACAGTGATTGGGTTACAAATGAGTCATTTTTTATTTATTTTTTTAGTGCAACATCACAACAAACAATTTTCACATGAGGTATTCAAAGGGCTTTTCTTTAGTTGCTGATACAAAATGTCCCACCATGATTGACGTTTAAAGTGTTGTGTATCTTTTCTTTTTCTTTTTTTTTTAAAGCCTTTGGTTTGGTTAGCCACATTCATAGGTAAGTCTATAACACATGGACGAGAAAGATCACATTTAGCATGGTGGGTGGAGTCAGAGTTGAGGAAACTCAGGACTTAGTCAAATATAATATTTCCCTCAACTCTTTCCCGTTTAAAGCTTTTTGTATGGATTTCAGTAATTATTTTTCCTACTTACAACAGTGGGATTGAAACAGTATTCAACTACACTAAACACCTTGGAGAAAAGAGGGTGGGAGGGTGGGGTACGTTGGTGGTGGTGGTGGTGGAGGGGGAGGGGGTTACTTGGGAACAGCTTGGTTTACAAATGTGGAAAAATAGCCTTTGTCTCCTCTGACCTTTCTATCGGGGGAAGGTGGGGGGGGGAGGGTATTTGATTATTGGGCTTTTCTGTTACAGCAAGTCACATGATTCAGATTTTTTTCGGAAACAAGGATTAGGCAACGTTGATTACAGCAAGATCCTCCTTGCTTGGATTGTCACCTCCTTTTTTTTGGTCTTGAGGATGATTTTCATATATTTATTTACATACAGAACATGGATAAATATGACACTCTAGCATACTGGAGTTTTAGCTTTGGCTGGACAGAGGCCCATCTGGGGCCTCAAACGACAGATTGATTCCAGCACATTTGGTTTTTGAAGGAATGGAGAAGAGACAGCTGGACATATAGAATAGATAGGATAGATAAGATAGATAGATGACGTAGATAGACAGACACCCTGAAAGGATGGAAATCTTTGGTTAAGGAACATTGTTGCCACACAACATCTCACAGTTGAGGTAGATGGGTAAAGTCTTCATGTACACTCGGGGAGGGGGGGGGGGTGGACAATTCGGGTAAACACTAAAGGGGTTCACAGAGTCAAAAAAAGACTTTTATCCACAGACACTGCCTCATGTCAGTTTCTCAGTTCCAGTTTGACGTAATACTGTTAGATAATGCGACGTAAACACGTGGCATTAGGAAAGCTAAACCCGCGGTGCTTTTTGGATTTCTCTGAGCGCAACGTTAGCTTTGATAGGAAACTGCTAAAAGTACCCATGAAACAACAATGATTCAGCAGTTACCCATCAATCTTTGGTTTTAATTCGAACTGTTTTTTTTTTTGGTTTTTACCTTTTTACAAAAAAAAAGTTTATTTCTGAAAGTAAACGCTAGCTTCTATTATTACTATTTTTATCATTTATGCGCTTCCTTTGCAAAGCGCCGTAACGATGTTTCAGGGTTCAGGGTCCACACTGGGGGGCGCCAGAGGCTAGAATATACGCAGATGGCCTGCGGCGGAAGGCCTACTTAATTTCCTCCTCCTGTCCTTCGGAAGGGAAGAGGGCTCCCCCGGTTGACGCAGAACAGAAGGTCGTTCGCTAAATATAGTCGAACCTCTGTCTCGCCTGTCCTTTGACACTAGTATACACTCACGGTGGTGGGCCCCAGTCTAGAGACCAGCCTACATGCTTCACTGTTTTTTCCTCCCTCTCATCTTTCTTCTTTTTATTTCCCTGCTAACGGACTCCACCCTGCATCCTCACCTCCACCCCCGCCCCTCCTCCCCCTTTCTCGCTCTCAGCATGCGTACAATTGTTGCTCATTAAAGTTTCATTCAGCTCCATGCTGCTCCTGATCCACCCCTCCCACTGCCAATTCCACATGATTCAGCCTGCTCTCTGATCTCTCCCCACGCCCTGTCGACCACCCCCCCGCCCCACCCCACTCCTAAAGCCCACAGGTCTGTCCGAGAGCAGACCCCAGACCCCTGAACAGATACCCGGTAGAGGAGACGGGAGGATGAAAAAAACAAAACAAAAAAATCCCTAAGAAAACCCTTCCCTTTGAAGTGTGCGGAAAAAAGTCGATGACCTCTTTCATGACCGCACGTCTTTCAAGTGCACGCTGTGAGACAGGGGGGAGGCGGGGGGGCCGGGTGGAGGTGGGTGGGGTGTTAAAGATGCAGAAGTGGACCGTCTCAGACAGCGTTTACCGGGGGCTGCTTCCCTTGTCTAGAATAACGTCACTAGGAGAACAGCGCCCACGCAAACAGAATAATCAGCTATCACCGGCACCGAAGGTCTGAGGAGACGTTACCCCGTACCCTCCAAGCCCCCTTCCTCGCTATCCCACCTCCCATACAACAGAGGACCCCTAACCCCTCTGGAGCGGTGTGGAACTGAGGCAACTGGCAGGAGTCTTTGGCAGGTGAAAAACAGTACGATCCCACTGGTCGGGACGGGGGGAACAGTAGGGGAGGAACAGTACGATCACCCCGTCTGCCCTGCATCACTGGGGACACGGGGTGGGGGGCCGGGGGTGACAGGGAGAGTCAGGGGGCCTTCCATGCAGTCCCCCGGGCGGACACCCAGTGCGTTGCGTTAACATGTGGTCAGGGGCCCCTCAAGAACCTACAGACTTGGAGCGGGGACCCCCATGTGCCCCTTTGCGCCTCTGGGCCTATGAGTGTCACATGGTTATCGCTAATAGTATTTAAAAGGGTCATAATTATTATTATAATTATTCATATTCATATCATTATTACAACATTCAAACAGGCTTTGGCCGTGGATTTCAGGAGCAGACCACAGAGACAAACAGTAGAGGAATCCCCCGAACGCAACAGAAGAGGCCAGGCCTGGGGGTCGGGGAGATGGAGACAACACCAGCGGTGGGGTTGGGGGGAGAACAAGGGGGCAGGGTTCAGTACATTCAGGGAGGACAATCTTCATCTTTGGTATTATGATGGGAGCCTACAGCTAAAAGTGCCCATCAGAAAAAAGTCTTTAGTTTCACACAGGACATAGAAAGCATCATTAAATAAATACTTACAGTATATAGATAGAATAAATAAATAGGCAAATAAATAGAGAGAGGAAAGTAAAACGAGGGAAATCAAAAATATAAATCAATAAATACACAAATGCAGTAATAAATAGTTTGATCAGATCAGCAGTTGCATTTAAAACCTTCTTGTTCCAATTGAAGTATTGGCTATGAGGAGGGACATGAAAGCCCTTCCTCTGTGGACCAAAAATGACCTTGTACGTCAGCGGGGCCGGAACAACTGCCCCGCACTTCCAACGTGTTTCTATAAATAGAGCGATGTGCTTGAAATCTGTACAAAAGGGCTGAAAGAATTACAATCCTCCATTTTTCTAGACGTCTGATAGATAAAAAAGGAAAAGAAAAAGATCTTTGCGATGTTGGAACTGGTTTGTGTTCAGTTGTTTGAAAATAGATGAGTGGAAAAATACTAAAACTTCAATATAGATTGTGTCTGGTGGATGCCTCTTTCACTTTGGCGTCTATCTTTTTGTTGTTGTTTTGTTTGTCTTGGGGTTTTTAGGGTTTTTTCTTGAAAGTCAGAAATGGCTGTGGAGCTTTTGTTTTGAAAGCTCTCTGTGTCTTGAATTTCGATGGTTGCTCCAACACATCTCGGTTTTTCTGCTCCCCGTGTTTGCCTTATTGATTCTGTCTTGGCCCTACAGTGAGGTGCGCTGCACATTCTCCCCTTGAAAAAACGCTGATTTATTCAAGGCGCAACCATCTTCAGTGTAGTAGTGCAGGACGCTGGAGGTTCTGGCCAGTGGTAAATGATTGACAACGGGGAGGGGTCAATGAAAGACCACTCCCAAAACAAGGTCCATAGTCCTGTGAACCATTACCATGGAAACACCCGCTAAAGAAAGAGGAAAAGGCTACCAAAAGTTATTCAGGAAAACAAACTGAAAACGGAAAATGTGACAGTTGGTAAAATAATAACTGCCTCTTTTTTTTCTCTTGTTCACCTTGATTCTTGAGAGAAAAATCGGGGGGCATGAAAACACGTTGGATGGTAAGACTGGTCACAAGGGAATTGAGAGCACACTGATTCAGAATACACGATGTCCCTCCAAATGTGAGTGGGCCTCTGCCTCTTGATTGTTCACGTTTGGAGAGAGAGTGAGAGAGAGAGATGACTCGCAGACTCTGAGGTTTACGCGCACCCCCCTCCCCCCAAAAGAAAAATATGCTTCCTCCTGATTCATAATACCCTCATCATCATCATCGTCATCATCATCATCATCATCTCTATTCTACAGCATCGGAAAGTAAAAAAATCTAAAACGCAATGAGATAGATGTCCACGACAGGGTGTGACTCTTCTCATCAAAGTCAAAGATCAAACATGGCACCCTTTGACTGTACAAAGCAAGACCTCCCGTGTCCTGCGATCATCATCCTCCTCCTCCTCCTCTTAGGCATCGCACCCCCTTTTCACTCCAAAGGGGGTGCGATATCGAACTTTGGTTTCAGGAAAAAGCGTCAAAGTACTTCTTCGTCTTCGTAAAAAATAAATAAATGAACGCCGTTGCTCCGTCTAATAACGAGGAGAACATTGCAATCACGGCCGATCCCTGCCCGGACCGGTCAATGTGACCTCCACCTTCACTTGCTCTAACGCACCCCACCGCCTCCGTCTCCTCCTTCCGCCTCCCCTCCCCACCTCCTCTCCTCTTCCTCAGGCGGTGCTGCAGGACACAGCGGAGGAGGAGACGCTGGAGCCGGAGGAGCCCGTGGAGGACGGGCGGCCTTCGTCGGCCCACTTGTTGAGGTTGCGGCGCCGGGCGTTCATGAAGAAGTTGCTGACGGTGGACAGCTCCAGGCCCAACTGCTGGGAGATGGTGATCTGCAGGTCCTTGGCCGGCCGGTGGTTCTCCCTGAAGATGGCCAGCAGCGTGCGTCTCTGGAGGTCGGTGAACACCAGCCGGGTGCGCTTGGGCCCCTGGTTCCTCTCCAGCTTGCTCTGCTCCTGCTCCTTCCGCTTGCATGCTATGGGAGAACACACACACGCACACACACACACACACACACACACACACGCACACACGCACACACACACACATAGACACACACACACACACACACACACACACACACACACACACACACACACACACACACACAGAGACAAACACAGAAGAGATCGAGATTTAGTATTCATAAATATAGTTGTTAAAAGAAGATAAATTATACTAAAACGTTGCTATATATCTGGTGCATGTATTTTATTTTTCAACTATATATATATTTTCCTTCCATTTGTTTCACTTTTTGTCTTAGATAAAACATGCTTTAATAATCCCAAATGGGAAATGTGGGTGCGTCGCAGCAGAAGACAGGACAGTATTAAGAATGAGAAAGGATTAAGAAAGGATAAAAATGGAGCTAAATTATTTGAAGCTCTGTTTTTTTAATTTGGATGGTTGCTCCATTTCCATGGCGATTCAATAAATAATGAAATAAATAAGAAGGAATGAGACAGGAAAGAAGGAGTACAAGGTAGCAGAATTTAGCTAACAGAGTGTGGAGCCAGGGCTAACTAGGACAAATGGATTAGGTGTGAGAAAGTGGATTTGTTGAGAGAAAACAGATTAGCTAAGCAAGTTTGATTAGCTAAAAGAGATAAATCAGCACTGCTTGTTTGGGGGGGAATGAAGATGTTCAGTCACATACCTGCTGTTGCATAGAGCCCTAAAATGGCTGTTTAGAGCCCTAACGTTATCTATCTCTCTATCCATCTATCTATCTCAATTTTGGTTTGTAACAAAGACAATTCTATCTTTCTTTGTAGCTACCTGTCTATTTATGTATGTATGTATGTATGTATGTATGTATGTATGTATGTATGTATGTATGTATGTATGTATGTATGTATGTATGTATGTATGTATGTATGTATGTATGTATGTATGTATGTATGTATCTATCTCTCTATCTCTCTATCTCTCTACCTCTCTATCTATCTATCTATCTATCTATCTATCTCAATTTTGGTTTGTTACATAGGAAATTATGGATTTCCTTTTACTTTACATTAAATATTCAGAGATAACTCATCTATTATCGAAAATAATACATTTCCAAAGTTGAATTAACAGCGTTAATTATGGAACAAAAAAAAGATATAGGATAATCAACTAAGGATATCATAAGGTAGAATTTCCTAATATCTTCATAAGCTTTTAATTCTCATTGTAATTGAGCCAAAATTTGAAAAATTGAAACAAAGACCAAACAAACCCTTTTATTGTAGCGTCTTATCGGGTATAAACCATCTGATAAAAGCCCGGTTTAGCTTTTACACTTTTCAGTATTTTACTTAACACATCCAGGATCCTACACAAGATAGCTCTCTATTCCTCCAGCAAACAGCTCAAACCAACCACTACTCAAGGCCCAGACCTTCCCCTGAGTGCGTATTCATATTCCACTTAATGTTCCTGACCAAGCAGTGCGATAATGGAAAACATGTTTACACGGTGCAACGCTGCCAAGCTACTTTCCAAATTACACAATCGTAGCATCAGAGCAGGGGATGCAAGAAACAAACCCACAAAACACTCTGTTGTACTTCTGTTGTCTGTTGTGTTGGGGAGAGGAAATGTAGATGTGAGGCAGCGTGAGGAGATGGACTCTGTGGTGTATTCACGGTGTTGTGATCTGTAGACCCCTCTGACCTCCAGCGCACTGTAACTCTGTGTAGACAGCCCCTACAACACGCAACCTCTGCCTTTGTGTTGGAGCTGAACCCAATAGCACCCCATCTCTCACTCTGTCTGCCTCTCTCTCCTTCTCTCTCTCCATCTATCACTCTGTCTCTTCCCCTCTCTCTCCATATCTCCCTGTGTTTGCCTGCCTCTCTCTCTCTCTTTCCATCTCACACTCTCTCTCTGCCTCTCTCTTTCTTTCCATCTCACACGCTATCTCTGCCTCTCTCTCTTCTCTCCATCTTTAACTCTGTGACTCTACCGTACTCTCTGTCTCTCCATCTCTCACTCTGTCTCTGTCCCTCTCTCTCTCCTTCTTCATTTCTCTCCTCTATCCATCTTTTCCCTTATGCTCTTTAGATATATTTCTCTCTCTCTCTCTTTCTCTCTGACTGTCAGTCTCTTGGTCTTTCTCTCTCTGTATTTTCTCTCTCCCTCTCGTCTCTCTGTCTCCCTCCCTCTTCCTCTCTCTGTGTCCCTCTGTCTCTGTTTCTCCCGGTCTCTCTCTTACCTCTTGGACCAAATGGGCCAGATTAGTTTTTCATGAAAGTAATTTACATGTTGCGGTGGCTCTAAGCAATAATCACTTAAGGGTGAACTCATTTATTTTCTATTAAGCGATGGGGGGGGGGGGGGGGTACGTCAATAGTGAGTGAAACAAGCAGCGTCGGCATAGCCCCGGGTGTTCTGAGGCTCTAAGTGGACTCCCAACATATTTGGGCGAGTCACGTAATTACCTAAATGCACACTTTTAAGAGGTTTCGGTCTGCAGACGGCTCGGCTGCTGGGACGCTGTTTTTTTTTCTGCTGATGCCATCAAATGTGTCTCTGGATGTAAGAGCCGGGAGAGATGGGCGCGTCACCGCCACGTGCACCAAGCATGCACGCACACACACACACACATACACACACGCACACACATACACACACACACAAACACGCATACACTCACAGAATGTGAAACAAATGCACTCCAATTGACACACCCGCACGCACAGACAAATTGCCTCACAGCCAAGTCGAATGTAGGCACTCTCGAAAACGAACACACACACACAGTTGAGAATGAAAATCAACACACACTTAAACACACCAACACACAGGTCACCAGAGGCACACGTTGGAGGATAAACACTTACACACACACACTTAGACAAAGACACTCCAATGCACACACACACAATCACACACACACACACACACACACACACACATACACACGCACACTTAACACATGTACCACTTACTACCAACTCGGCATATGAGATGGTCTTTGCTCTTTAGACATTCAATTGATTGGCTTATATCTCCCTATTGTGAAGCAGCTCACACACACACACACACACACACACACACACACACACCATGCGCTGTGTGCTGATGGTGGTGTTTGCCGTATGACTGGCACTTCACTATGAAAGGCAGCAGCATGGAGCAGGTCTCATTAGCCGAGCACTTGAGGAATAGGCCTGACCTTACTGCCGTTCTCGTCTCATCACCGACATGACAACCACAGCACCACAGGATCCCAGCAGACGGAAGAAGAAGAAGAAACTTCCTCCACAACTGGGCTTTTCGCAGCCGTGAAATATTAATTGTGTGCTTGTGAATGAATAAATTGTGTTGGCGGACGATCCCCTCCGGATGGGTACGTGAAGGAAATGTTTTGGACTGCTCAGATCTGCTGGCGTCGCCGGGGGAGGATACCGGGGTGTGTGTGTGCGCGAGTGCGATTGTTTTGTGTGCGCGTGGTGTAGGTGGATCAACGTCGGTTTGTTTTGCATTTCTGAGCGTTATCGAACCCTGCCTCGTTAAAAACCCCAGAAGTGTCAGACAACATGTCAACATTATACCGTATCTTTATTTATACATGAAATGTCTGCACAGGCCGCTGTTGGATGAATATACATCGAGGTGTTTATGTGTGTGTGTAATGCGTGGGCCCATCAGCGAATAGGACGGCACGGCGCCGGGCCCATGTCATAACGACAACGGCGACATGCTAGCAGGCTAGTTAGCCCGCTGTAGGGCTCCCTTGAAGCAAGGATTTATGGGTAGTTAGGGAAGTCGTGGGGATCCACCATGCCCCCCAACGCCCCCCGAAACCCCCAGCCTCCCATCTCAAGGCGGGGGCGGCGGAGGGGCGGCCATATTGCTCCTCAACCATTAACTAAATGCATCCGTGTGGCGTAATCACGTCGTGTAAGAGGCTCGCAATTACCGCGCCATAAATCGGCGGGTGGGTTGCACCCCGCGGCCCCCCTGCGCCAAGCTCGGCGCCACCTCACATCGGCTCCTTATGATCGTGGGAACAGCCTCTAATCATGATCTATCTGCTTCTCGTCCTGCGTTCCGGAAACGTGATGGAAAGCCCTCCCCTCGCCCTCACCCCCGCCTCCCCCAGCCCCGTCCAAAAGCCTGAACCCCAACCTCCTCCTAGCCACCAGCCCCCCCCCCCCCCCACACACACACACACACACACACACCGCCCCTAGCCCCACATCCTCCAGCCTCCCGCCCCCTCGCTCCACCTACCTCCCACCACACCCCTCCCCCCCCGCTGATTTCTTGGACCAGGGGCTGATAGAAATTATTGATTAAATCTGTGCAGCTCAGACTCTCCGACCCAGAGAGGCTGGTTAACCCCTTCAGCACCGGAGAGAGACCAGCGGAGGTGTGTGTGTGTGTGTGTGTGTGTGCGTGTGTGTGTGTGTGTGTTTGTGTGTGTGTGTTTTGTGTGTGTGCAGGGGAGGGGGAGGGTGCACTGCAATAGCAAGAAAAATTAAAAAAATAAAAGAGACACAACAGGGGTGTTTGCTAGGGGGGCGGGGGGTAGCGATGAATCGCTGTTAAGCGATTTCTGTGATGTATTCCGTATATGCAAACGTTATCCTGGGTAACCTTTCAGGCGATCGTGAACTGTAAGGGACGTAGGACGGAACAACAGACAGAAGGAGGGTCTTTGTGAGTTTCATTACTGTTGGGGGGTGCGGGAGGGAGGCCGGGGGATGGGGTGAGTCGATGGAGGAGCCGTCACATAAACCTCGATGACCTTTCTCCCCGGCTCAGACCTTTAGTCAAGGGCTCGAGCCGTCGTCATCTTTAAAGTTACAGCGCCTGATCCCCCGTCCCTCTCGACTTAAAGTGTCGAGGTGTGGTGCTGGTGGTGGTCTTTATCCCGCCAAGCGCTCCGCCGTCTGTAGTGCCAGCTAAACCCTGATTGGCTGGGTAGGGGAGGGGGAGTGGTACTCAGCACGCGCGCCTATACAACGCGGTAATCCGGCGAACGCAATCGAGAGAAAGCCGCAAGAAGGAAAGAGGGACAGAAAGAAAGAAAATATATCTTTCAATCTATCTCCTGGAGAGACGACACATGGATGGAAGGGTGGGGGGGAGATATAACCGCCTACGTGTTGCCACTCGAGAAGCATCTCTCTGCCAAGACGGAAAAATAGCCTACAAATAACGGGAAGAAAGAATGTCTTGAGAGGTCTCTTGATAAACGATTAAAAAGATTTATCTTAAGAAAATAAAAAATAAAAAAATGTGCCCACCATCTGTCTAAAAAAATGGTTGAATTTTAAAATTACATTTCAAAGAAAAAGATGACTTGTAATAGGAAACTATAATAGAAAAAGGACGAATAGCCGCATACGGCCTTTCTCTGTGTGGCGGCGGCGTGCTGAAAGCAGCGGCTGTGCGTTTAAGCGGACTCGGCATTAAACGGGATCATCTGAAAACTTGAGGCGTGAAGCCAAGAAGCTCTCGAGCTCTCCCCAGTCTGGGGAGCGCGAGGCAACAGCGCATTTTAATTCCAACCTCCATTTGCCGATGCAGTCGAGGTGCGTGCGCGCACGTGTGCGTGCGTGTGTGCGTGTGCGTGTGGTGTGTTTGCGTGTGTGTGTGTGTGTGTGTGTGTGTGTGTGTGTGTGTGTGTGTGTGTGTGTGTGTGTGTGTGTGTGTGTGTGTGGGCAAGGCAGGGTTGCGCTTTCCCATGGAAATCAATAGTGGCTTGTAATTAAACAAAAGGGGGTTGGCCGGGGGAGACGAAGAAAGGGAAAAAAAAACAACAACCCCCTCAGAAAGTAGGTTATGCAGAAAAGTGCCGAGCTGTCCAAATTGTGGCTTTGCAAAAGCACACAAAAAATGCAAGTTTAGATGGTGTAGGAGTGAGGCGAAGAGAGGGAGGTGGAAATGGAGCGAGAGAGAGAGAGAGAGAGAGAGAGAGAGAGAGAGAGAGAGAGAGAGAGAAAGAGGAGAGGCGTTGTCAAACATTAGCGATTTGCCTTTCTTTCCACAAAGAGCACTTAATTTTTTATGAGCACGATTGATCCGATGCTTGGATCTTCAGCCCCTGACTCGTTAAAAATACCGTCTCTGTTTCTAAATACAAGGTAACCCGAGATACCGCACAATCTCCCTACACTGACTGATTAACCGATGCGAGGTTTTATCTGCTAAATTTAAACAAAAGACTGTTGGATAATAAACACAATGTGATATGGAAGAGACAGGGCCTTCTTTTTTTTTGCATACAATGCATTACCACACTCCTCATCCCGCGAGAAGATACAATTTATCAAACTAATCTGAAACAACGAAGTAGACGTAGTCAAACCACATTCGCCTCACGACAAACAACCCACGAACATTTATCACTTGATTATCGTTTTGGGCCCGTGATTGGTGGAACATTTTCCTGAACGGAGGATGTACACATGTGCTCTGAGAGGCGAACAATCAAAGATCAATAATTGTGAGGGGATTGCAAGAGTGCACAATCATTACCTATGAAGGCTATTGTGTGTTATTGGGTTTAATCAGTTGAGCCTCTGACTGTGGAAAAAAACACACAAACACTGATCAACTGGGCTGTCTCACACGCACGTAATGTTCAGACCCACAGCCCCGCACACCAATGTACTCTTGATACCCCCCCCCCCCCCCCACACACACACACACACACACACAAACACGCACACACACACACAGACACACAGAAACACACAGAAACACACACAGACCCCCAGGGTGAGTATAGACCACTGGTAGACATGCACACGCACACACCCACACACACACACACACACACACAAACACACACACACACACACACACAAACACACACATACACACACACACACACACACACACATCCACACTCTCTGTCTCATGTTACGTGTTGCCTTGGCTGTGTGTCTCAGGCTGGGTATCAGATGGGCTATGTGTCCCTACAGAGGCAAAACACTGTAACTTTACAGCTCGTCTTCAATCCCCAGCCCCACTAGAATATCACATGTCAAGCAGCGCATTACAATCTGCCCCTCCAAGAACAAAAACACCCTCTTCTCCCCACATATGGTGGACAGAATCATGCAGGTTCCTCCACCTCAACAATCATCTGTTAGCTGCAGTTGCTCCTTTCTCCTCTCCTCTCCCCTCCTCTCCTCTCTTCTTTCTCCTATCCTATCCCCTCCTCTCCTCTACTCTCCTACCCTCCTCTCCTCTCCTCCCCTCCTCTCCTCCACTCCTCTCCTCCACTCTTCTCCTCTCCTCTCCCCTCCTCTCCTCTCCTCTCCTCTCCTCTCCTCTCCTCTCCTCTCCTCTCCTCTTCTCTCCTCTCGTCTCCTCTCCTCCCCTCCCCTCTCCTCTCCTCCCCTGCTATGGGAGGCGGTTCAATGGTGTCTACCGGTGGATGAAAGACACACAAGGTGACGGCTCGGAGCGAACACAAACAAACACATTTGTTTGCAGGCTGGCCGTAATTGGCCCAGTGAAGACGCTGATAAAAGATGTCTGGCAAAAGCTCAAGTCCAATTTGCATCAACTACCTTGCCAACTCAACTTCGGCCACGCGCCCGGGACATATAAATCACTGTTTAGATTAATCAATCGCTCCACAATGGCACATCTGCGCGAATTATTTTGTGCCCTCAAAAGCGATTAAATTGCCAAACCCCTGCTCATGCTGATCTTCATGCTTCATTTGAGAGAGGGGGCAAATGTCTGTGGTGTTTTTTTTTCTACTCTCTGATTGTAGCTACTGTACTAATCAATACTGGCTGTGCGCAGGCGAGGTAAACAAAGGGCCTGGACATATGGACTCACTCAGATTGTCCCCGGCCTTATTCACTTGATTCGCTAAAATCCCATTGTTGTTTTTGCAGGTTGATATTGTGAGTTGTGGTCGGTTAGTGAAAACTAGGATTGGCTACTTTAGTGTTTCTTTGGTGTGTATGTGTGTGTGTGTGTGTTTTTGGGGGTGGGGTGGGGTGGGGAAAGGGGAAGGGGGGGGGGCAGAGCAATGCCTTTTCCTATCCTTATATCTGGACATGAGCTGCATACTGATGGCAGGACAGCAGGTTTTGGAGAAAGACAGAAAGACGTAAGGTGAAGAGAGGTTGCCCGGGGAAAATAAGATGAGGGTCTCTCTGTTCCTTTATGTTGTTTTTTAGAGTTATGCTAGGTGTGTGTGAGTGTGTGAGAGTGTGTGAGTGTGTGTGAGAGTGGAAGTGTGTGTGTGTGTGTCTGAGAGTGTGTGGTGGTGCACACATGTATGTACGTGTCTCTGTCTTTGTACCCTACACCCCGTGTGTGTGTCTGTGTGCGTGTATGTGTGTGTGCGTGTATGTGTGTGTTTCTGTGTGCGTGTATGTGTGTGTGCGCGTGTATGTGTGTGTATGTGTGTGTGTGCGTGTCTGTGTGCGTGTGTGTGTGTGTGTGTGTGTGTGTGTGTGTATGTGTGTGTGTAAACAGTGAACCGAGCCGTATCATCTCTTACCCTCAAGCCGGAGCGAGGCCATCCTCTGGAACTCGGGCTCCTGCAGCCAGCGGGACATCCTCTTGAAGGTCTCCCGGCCCGACTTGAGCTTCCCCCAGGGCTTGGGGTTCCTCAGCAGGTCGGACAGGGTGCCCTGCGACCGGCAGAGCACCCGCTCAGCGAAGATGGCCTGGGGGATGCTGTAGCGCTTCAGCTCCGTGATGATGCGCTGGGCCACGTCCCTGGTGTTAATCTCCTCCCCGCCCACTCCTCCGCCTCCTACTCCACCCAGGCCGGCGCCGCCGCTGTTGTTGTTGCCGCCGCCATGCATCCCCTCGCCCGGAGGGGACAGGGACAGGGCGGGCGAGGCGGAGGCCAGCGGGTGCTCCCCGAGGATCTTGGCGTTCTGCTGGCCGGGGTGGTGCGGATGGTGTGGGTGGTGTGGGTGGTGTGGGTGGTGCTGGTAGTGCTGGTTGTAGAGGTGGGGGTGGTGGCTGGGCGCGTGCTGGTGGGCTTCCATCTTGTTGAGCTGGTGACCCACCAGCGAGCCGTCGCCCACGCCCCCGCCCCCGCCGCCTACGCCCAGGCCCGGCGGGGACATGTCGCGGCCGAAGTCAGGGGTCCGGCAGAACAGGTTGCCGGCGTGCACCTCGTAGCCGCCGTGCAGCATCTGGCCGGCGTTGGGGTTGGCAGGGGGGCTGGCGCCCAGGCCACCGTAGCCGTGCATGGCGGAGGAGCCCCCCGCGGCCGAGGGCGGGCTGAGGCTCTGGGCCACCGCCAGCTCCTTGGCGTAGGGGTTGTAGAAGTTCCCGGGCAGGCCGCGGTCCTCCCGCATGAGGGTGAAGCTGCCGATCACGTTGCTGACGGGCAGGCAGGGGTGGTGGTGGTGGTGGTGGTGGTGGAACTTGTCGTCGAAGGGCTGCAGCGGCGTCAGGGTGGTGTAGGTGCTGCCGCAGCTGGAGGGCGCGTCGCCGCCATAGCCAAGGGCCGACATGGAGTGGTCGAATCCCGGCGGGCGGTGCTCGGGCTCCAGGGACATGGAGGGGCCCCCAAGGGTGGGCCGGGGGAAGGCGGCCGAGAGGTCCCTGGTGTGGAGCATGGCCCGGCCGTCCTGGCTGTGGGCCAGCTCGGGGTGGCTGTGGAGGGACATCTCCCCCAGACTCACATCCATCCTCGCTCGGCGTGGAGGGGCCCGGCTCTTTTGTGTTTTTATTCTTCTGGCGCTTTGGTTTTTTTTCTTGGCTTGTTGTTGTTGTTGTTTAACGGACGGGTGTAAAGTGTCTGGAAGGTCTCTTGTTACGGGAGACTCTATGGATTTATTGATTCGTAAATGAATTGATTTCCAGGCTTATGGGGTGTCTAATTAATTATCTGATAAAGTTAAGTAGTGTCCTTAAACTCCAGGAAAACGAGTATGCAACAGTGTCGGCAAAATTAACCATCATATTAGGTTCATTTGTGCAACAACAGTCTTTTTCCCCTCTGTCTCTTTTTGGTGCCTAGCAGGGTAGGACGGCGGGCGCCTGGCTTTTGTGCCTGCACAAGACAAGATATGCGACATTACTAGATGCTGTCTTACAACTTTTATTCTTAAAGACAAAAATAACCAAGTATATCACATACGACATTCATTTTCAGCCATGCATGATCAACATTTTGATATTTTTTGCGTAATTCCATTTTTTTTTCTTTGTAATTTTTAAAGCTTCCGGATGAAAAC
>NC_136934.1:36833638-36961138 GCF_949987615.1 Pollachius pollachius
TGTACACTCTGTACATTGTGCGTGCGGTGTTATACTGTCTACGCTGTGCATGGGCCACCGCGCGACCAACATGCTAACTCTGCAATGCGTATTCCATTGATCGCCGACCAAAAAGGAAAAACAAAGCGCAGAATGAGCAAAACACCCCGCCCCCCCCCCACCCAACTGAATGTTTTCACCCAGCCAGCAGCCATCCACCGCCACTGTGCTCCCAGTACCATCCCCGACACCGTCCCATCTCCGCCCGCTCTCCGGAACAGCGCCGCTCTATCTGCATGTCCGGAGAGTCCCGGAGGACCCTCAGAATGACCAGTGGCCCCTTTGACCCTGGGCTCCGCTGTCACCCTTCATCACCCGACTCTCCATCTCGGATGGTGTGGTCACCTAGCAACAGGGGCCAGGGTTCGCAGCTCGTGGACCAGAGGCTATTGGGAAATCAATCGATACGCCTCGGCCCAACCTAGCGAAATGCCTGCCTGGCTGGCTCACTGACTGGCTGAGCACCGCCCCCCCTTCCCTCTGTGTTACACACACACACACACACACTCACACATATACACACTTACATATACACACATACACACACAAACACGCACACAAACACACACACACACAATTACATACACAGACACATATACACACATAAAACCAGGATACACACCCCCACACCCACACACACAAACACACAAACACACACACACACATACATATACACACAAGACACACACACACAAACATATATACACACAAGACACACAAGAAGACACAGACATACACACACATATACACTTACTGTTATACACACACACACACACACACACACACACACACACACAAACACACACACTACGCCTCCCCCTTCCCTGGTTTCAGCCAAATGAAGACGATGCAGTTCTCACTTCTCGGTGCTATGTGGATATCCCGTAACAGGACTCAGAAGCCCGTGTGAGCCAGCTAGGGCCCTCCTGATGTATATACCCTGTCATACAGCCTCCGTTGCAACACTGTTTGGATTGAGAGGCGGGGGGACAGCAATTAATCAGATATTTTTCTTCCTATCACAATATCGGCAGTGAAGAACTGCTGACCACAGATTGCACCGAAAACCGGTCCGGCCACCCTACCCTCCCCCCATCACACACACACACACACACACACACACACACACACACACACACACACACACACACACACACACACACACACACACACACACAAACTCACACACACACACATCAGGTCATCTTTATCTGCGTTTATGGAGGAAAATTATTTCACCGCTTCCGCTGTTGCTGCTGTTATTGTTGTTGTTTTGTTGTTTTTGTTGTTGTTTGCCCTGCTGCTTCTATGACAACGACGGCGGCCGCTGCCCTCTGGAAGCCAATACTAATAATAATACCACTCCAATCCCCGACGTGGATCGCCTGCATTTGGATCATTTCCACATAGATCTGGGAGAATCTAATTAGAAAGCGATCAGACATGAACGCAAAGATTACTTTCATTAGGGGACGACGATAAATGTTAAACAGGATTATGGAATTGTTGCTTGCCTTCTTTTATAAGATGATGGAACTCTGGAGAAGGTCAAATCTGCGGGGCGCAGCATCTATTTATTACCGGGGTTACCCTCACAACCTTTACAATCAGGCTGGGGTCGGGCACCTTTGATCCCCCCTCCGACCACATTATGGAGGAAGGGGCCGCATTCGATCACCTTAACTAGTTTAAGGAACAGGGCAGCGAAGGAGGGAGGGGGGGGTGGGGAGGGGGGGTGGTGAGGAGGGGGAGGATAAAGGATAGATGAGGAGAGGGGAGAAGAGAGAGGGAACCGGAGGAGGGGGAGAAGAAAGAGAGGATGAGGGGATGGTGAAGAACAAGGGAGGAGGTGGACGAGAGGAGGAGGAGATAGAGTTGGAAAAAGGAGAGGAAGGAGGAGAAAAAGGTGGGGAAAAAAGAGGGGGAAAAGAGGAGAGAGGGGGACGACAGGGAGAAGGTGGAGGAGCGGAGGGGAGGAGGACGAGAAAGAGTAGGAGGAGGGGGGAATAGTGGGCTAGCAGTGACGACAGCCTGGCGCTAATCTGTTCAGCGATCACATCAAGCTGAATGGCCGGTTAGGAGCTATCCCATCTGTGCTACTAAGTTCCCTCCGAGCTATCCTGTAGCCCCTTTACAACAGGCCGCCTTTAACAACCCATTGTCTTTAACCTACCTTCATTTGAATGCCATTTTTTATATGTGCTTTGGGCCTTTTTGGACAGCCGATATGGTCAGCGACCTCGCGGGTTGAGCCACATAGCCATCATACTATTATTCTATCTAAACTGGAATTGTCGATTAAGGGATCCGTCACACACACACGCACACACACACGCACACACACACGCGCACACACACACACACACACACACACACACACACAAAGAAAAAACACACGTTAACGTCTTCCCTGTGATTCAGCCAATCAGAGGGGGACTGTGGGTACAGTACATTGAGGACAGGGAGATCAAAATACAAGCATTGCCGTGCATCTATGTTAAACAGCAGATGTGTGAAGCACCCAATGCCCAACTCCAAGCAGCTGTTCACCCCCGCCTCCCAACTCTACCTCTCTCTCTCTCTCTTGCTCTCTATCTATCCATCTTTCTCTCTCTTTTTCTCCTACGCTCTTTCACTCCAGATTAGACCGGCAGATTTCTTGACTTTTGTTGTTGACCTTCCCTCCTCCTTCTGCTCCTCCTGCTCCACCTCCTCCTCCTTCTCCTGGAGGATGATGGGTACCCCGGATCCCGCCCCACCGGAGCCCCCCAGCCGGACCCCCAGATGGCCCCAAGCACGTGGCCGGAGGAGGGGACATGAAATGACCCCTCACCCCCACACACACACACACTGCTCGGCCCCCTTTGCTCTGTACCCCCTCCCCGCTGGACACTGGCCAGGTCATTGATCCCTGTGCCCCCCCCCACAGCCCTTGATGGCTTCCCGGCCAGCTGCCATCAGCAGCAACTCAAGCCCATCCTAATGGAAGTGGATCACCAACCACACCCCACCCACCCACTCTGTATCCCCTCTCCCAGCAGAGAGGCCGGCCCAGCCACAGGGGGGTGGTCCAGCTGCTGTCCACCAATCCTCCGGCCTTTCACTGGACACCCGAGACCCCGTGGCGGGGAGGGGTTGTGGGTGTGGGGGCAGAGGCTAAAAGCGTGTAGAGGTGACAGAGGGATGGAGGGATGGAGGGGGGTGGGGTTTGACCCCCTGTAACCCCCCCCCCCCCCCCACCCTGTTCCCCTCTAAAGACTTGGGGAGAGGGGCAGATGAGAGCTCTATGGCCCCCTAAAGATCACCCAGCGCTGACACGGGCTGTGGAGAAAAGAGGCTTTTAGGAAGTGGGCTGGTGTCGCCTCTGGAAATACAAGGCGACACTGAAAGTGTGCGTGTGTGTGTGTGTGTGTGTGTGTGTGTGTGTGTGTGTGTCCCCTACTGTCCCAATTACATGCATGTGAGTCTGTGTGTGTGTGTGTGTGTCTCCTTTCACTGTCCCAATTACATGCCCTGTACAGAGAAGGTTACCAATAACACCGGGGGGGGGTTGTTGGCACGTGTGTGTGTGTGTGTGTGTGTGTGTGTGTGTGTAAAGTGGGGGGTTAAAAGCATAGTCAATGAAACACAATACCCCCCCCACACACACACACACACACACACACACACACACACACACACACACACAAGCCCACTCCCCACCAAAGCCAAAGAGCACATGCAGATACGCTATACATACAAACACACACGTACATATATGTGCACAAACCAATGCATGCGGTTTGATTCCCCCTATAATGCTTTGTTGATGGACTCTGCGCTGTGCCGCCTCTAGATGTGCACTCACTGACGACGCTTCCACTCTTTGACTTGTTGGTGTCGCGTTGGATCAAAGCGTCTGCTAAATAGATGCAATGTAAATGTAATGGCACGAGCAGGACGTATTTGCGCGCACTCACATGCACACGAGATGACACACACATACACAAGCACACACATATACACATACACACACAAACAGGAAAAACACAGACTGAAACCTGCACGCAAACACACACACACACACACACAAACCTGCGCACACACACACACACACACACACACACACACAGACACACGCATACAAACAGATTTTGCGGTGCGTGTGGAGAATCCGATGCAGTTCGATGACTTGGCACGGGGCGCACCCCTTGCAGAGGGGGGGTGGTCCAGGCCTGGCTGCCTACCGAGACCGGGGTGGAGACAGGGTGGAGGTAGGGACGGTGGGGATGGTTGTGGCGGAGGTGGGTCTGCCTGGAGGAGTAACGTCGATAAATCAATAGGACACACGTCACTGCAGGCCTGGAGAAGCCACATGAAACTGTCATTGATCGGCATAAGGTGGAGCAGCGGGGGGTGGGGGTGATGGTGCCTGTGTATATATGTGTGCGTGTGTGTATGCGTGTGCGTGTGTGTGTGTAGAAGAGAAAGGGCGGAGGGAGAGAGGGAGGGAGGGAGGGAGGGAGGGGACAGTTGAATGGATGGAGGTGTTCTGAGAGGGGTAAGGGAGTGGAGGATCCAACGCTAGAAGCCCAAGGGACGTAACCCCCCTCCCCACTCCCTCTCCGCTGTCCAATCACACACACACACACACACACACACACACACACACACACACACACACACACACACACACACACACACACACACACACACACTAGCCTGCTCTCCTGTGTTCCTCTCTTCTTAGCCTCCGCCTACTGGCGTCTCCTACACAATAAAGGCGGTTGCATGGGTAGGGGTCAGAGGTCGTTGCAGTGGCCAGTGGTCCCTGAACAACAGCTCGCAGCCACGTGTCCATCAGTACCGCTCTGTCACAGCTCACAGAGCAGCCCCCCCCCGCTTCCCCCAGTGGTACACCACTACACCCCCTGCCCCCATGCACTGCCGCTGTGGGAGTCTATTAATTAGAGGTATAATTAGCATCAATAACTCACACTGCTGAAAGGTGCTTTGATTTTATTTGTTAATTTATTTTGTTTGTTATTAAAAATAAAAGCGTTTTCAGACACATTTCAGGAAATGTGTGTGTGATTCGGCGAACAAGGATGTTGCGAGCTGCGGGTGTACTGTGTCACAAAGGGAGGGTCATGTGACTCAGACGGGAACTTTGAACAAGCTCCTCTGGGTCCGAGGAGGGCGAGGACGGTGCATGGCGCCGCCATAGAAACCATCGCTCCCCTCCCGGCAGCCACACTGACGACCGCAGCACACACTGGGACACGGCCACAGAACCGTAGCGGGAAGCCACAGCGCCTCTCTCTCTCTCTCTCTGTCTCTCTCTCTCTCTCTCTCTCTCTCTCTCTCTCTCTCTCTACCTCTCTGTCTTATTGTCTCTCTGCGTCTTGCATTTTCAGCAGTAGTTTCGATTGGCGATCAATATGGCAACACATGATCAACACCCCCCTGGATCATGATATCCATCCTCCCTTACTTAGAGAAAGCTGCCAGCCCAGCTCAGAGCCACCAACCTGGAGCCATCTACCCCCCTGGAGCCAGCCAGCTTCCAGCTAGCAAGCCAGCTAAGTTCCTAAAGCCAGCTAGCATTCTAGAGCCAGCTAGCATCCGGGAGCCAGCTAGCAGTCTGGAGTCAACTGGAGCCAGCTAGCTGGAGCCAGTTAGCACCCTACAGCCAGCTAGCATCCTACAGCCATCTAGCATCCTGGAGATAGCATCCTGGATCCCAGAGCTACCATCCTTGAGCCCAGTGCTAGCACCGTCAAGCCCAGAGCTAGAATCCTGGATCCAGCCGGCACCATGCAGCCAGGTAGCATCCTGGACCCCAACGATCAAGCAATCAGGCAAGACGGAAGGCAGAAAGTACAGGCAGACATACAGGTAGCAGGCAGACGGATGGATGGATACGGAGTTAGACAGACAGACAGACAGACAGACAGACGGACAGACGGACAGACGGACAGACGGACAGACGGACAGACGGACAGAGAGACGGACAGACAGAGAGACAGACAGACAGAGAGACAGACAGACAGATGGACAGACGGACAGACAGACAGACGGACAGACAGACAGACAGACAGACAGACAGACAGACAGACTGGGAGACAGACAGACAGACAGACAGACAGACAGACAGACAGACAGACAGACAGACAGACAGACAGACAGACAGACAGACGGACAGAGAGACTGACAGACGGGGCAGCAGTGATTGTGTGGGTGTCAGGTTATCCGGACATGCACCCAGGGCCTCCTGCTGAATCAGAAGGAGAGTTGTCCTTCACCCCCCACCCCCTCTCTCTCTGTTCCCTCATCGCTAGCTGTTCTATTTCTCTCCCTCTTTCTCTCTTCCCTCATCTCTATGTGGTCAATTTCTCACTCTTCTCTCTCTCTCTCTCTCTCTCTCTCTCTCTCTCTCTCTTTCTCTCTCTCTCTATGGCCTTGCCCCTGGACTAGCTCCCTCTCAGAGCGAGCTAATGGCCGGCCCATTGATCAAGCTTGCTCGACCTCCAGATTGGGGTCAACCACAGAAGAGAGAGAGAGAGAGAGCGAGAGAGAGAGAGAGAGAGAGAGAAAGAGAGAGAGAGAGAGAGAGAGAGAGAGAAAGAGAGAGAGAGAGAGAGAGAGAGAGAGAGAGAGAGAGAGAGAGAGAGACCCTTCTCCGGTGTCATCCAACAACTGCGGATGCCAAGTGTCATCTGTGCATGTTTTTCCCCCAAATAATAGAGAGAGAAAGAGAGAGCAGCAGAGAGGGAGAGGGGGAGAGAGAGAACCCTTTCATTTGTAGTGTCCTTCAGCCCTCACAGGGAGGTCACGTAAATAAGGATAAACGAAGAATGAAAGAAAAGGGGAAAAAACCCTAAATGCCACTTCCTATTTTTCACCTTTCTTTTCAGCGGGCAAATTAACCTTTGTGTAATTTCTCTAATTGTGGCGGTTGACGTAGCGAGTGGCACCCCATCACCTTTGCATCTATTTCCCTGACACTTTCATTATCACAATAGGTATATGAAACAGACAGGTGCAAAATACATGGGCAGCCTCTGTCCTCGCGCTCGGCGGAGTTGCCATGGCAACGGCTGATAGAGTAGGTTATTGATTGGCCGTGTCCAGTCGGAATTGTGTAGCCCCCCCCCCCCCCCCGAACCGCTTTTTTTTCTGAGGTGATGGGCGTGGATCAATAGTGTGATATTGTATGCTGCTCTCTCCCCTTCCACAGCCGTGCAGAATGAGAAAAAAAGATAAAGGGGGAACCGAAATTATTTCATGTAAAATGTAAGAGATCATATTTAAGATGCGGTATTCTGCAGTCAACAGTTACCACATTGGAGCAACGCCATGCCAGGCGATGATGTTTGAATACCGTAACGTGTTTGGAGAGCTCTGAGGATTGCCTCCTTCATGTATGACTATGCGTCTATTTAAACCGCCCTAAAATAAATAAGTAATGGAGAAATAGGTTCGGGGGGGGGGGGGATAGAATGAAAACACACCGACGCCAGCTCTTTAATATCATGTCTGTTTCTGTCATTCCCACTATGAAATCACTGTATTCCCCTTGCTATTGCTTACACACACTGTCAGGGCGCATTTACCATATTTTCATTTATTTATTTATATCCATCTTTTTTTCCATTATCCATTTCATCCGAAGCTTTTTTCCTTTCTTCTTCTTCTTCTCTTATTCCCCCGCATATATTTCCTAATCAGCGCCTTTAGAGAGGAAAAAAGGGTCCGGTTCAGATTGTTTTGCAACGTTCGGACCCGTGTCGGCGCTGCAGACCTGGGGGAGCTCGTTTAAATCTGGCCTGAGGGACCCCTCCAGCTAGGGGTCACGGTCGGAGACGCGGCGCCGCGGATTTAGAGGCGGGATCTCCTGGAGGGCTCTCTGTCGCCCCGAGGCACGGTCATCACCGCTCCGAGAGAGAGAGAGAGAGAGAGAGAGAGAGAGAGAGAGAGAGAGAGACAGACAGACACAGAGGGAGAGAGAGAGAGACAGGCAGACAGACAGACAGACAGACAGGCAGACAGTGAGGGAGAGAGAGACAGACAGACAGAAAGGGAGAGATGGAGATAGACAGACAGACAGAGAGGGAGAGAGAGAGAGAGAAACAGACAGACAGACAGACAGACAGAGAGGGAGAGAGAGACAGACAGACAGAGAGGGAGAGATAGAGATAGACAGACAGAGAGGGACTGAGAGAGGGACAGAGGGAGGGACAGAGAGAGGGACAGAGTGGGAGACAGAGAGGTGGTGGAGGTGGGTAACGTGTGGCGGCGGAGGACAAAGGGGAATTATCCCGTCCACCGTTTAGCCGTCTGGGTGAGGTGGCCGGCGCCTTGCCCTTTAGACACTTCCCTGTTCCATACATCACTCAACTCATTTCCCCCCAATCTGAAGCCTTTTCTCCATACGGCTTATTGATATTACAATGACAGATGATCGTAAAAAGGGACCCTTTGGTTTTTTTCTGTGTGCGGTTTTCGAAATGGCGTCAGTGAAGCAGATAAAAAGCGATCGCTATTAATCTCCACGCAGGTGACCCGGCGCGAATAGGACATGGGTTGTGTTTTGAATATTGTCTGCAAACCTTATCACTCTGGCATCACCGAGGTCAACTCATGGCGGCTGTATTCCAGGAGAGAAGCCCATGGTGTTGTGGAGCTGGGCTCCTCGCTGTGCTTCCCCTCTTCCCCCCCTTCAGCAGTGGCAGCAACCTGCTCTATATACAGTCTGTCTCCCTACACACATATGTCAATATGTTTGGTCTTCACTGGGAAGGAATCTGCCCTGAGGCTTCCATACCAAATTAGAAGACCAATCCCACATCGGACCCCTTTCATGCCCCCCACTCGCAAAGTGTCTCACGCAGCCGCATTAATAATTCAGCCACTGTTTAGCTGTAGTCGGGCCACACGTTACAGGTCAAACAGCCCTGGCCACTGCAGGCCCGGGCCGAACCCAAGGTCACTGCGGGGCGGGCGAGTGATGCAGAACCTTCCCCCCTGCTGGACATGGGTTCTAGCCCGGTCCCACAGGCTTGGGTGCGGTTCTCAAAAGAGCTCGGAGACTCAGAGGTAGCATTTGAAGCATGGGAGGCCCTCATGCATCGCAAGACGCCTGCTGAGCATGTGGTTATAGTATGGTGCATATGTTAAAGATCAGCATACTGGTAACGTGTAGTATAGTAAAGTATCGACTGGTAGGGTATATAATAGTATAGTAAAGTATAGCATAGTTTAGTTGGCTGGTGTGGTATATTATGTTAGCATAGTATGGTATGGTATACCACACCAAGTATAGTGTGGAATTTCATATAGTATAGTATAGTATAGTATAGTATAGTATAGTATAGTATAGTATAGCATATTATAGTAAAGTGTGTATGGTTTAGCCTATTATAGTGAAGCATAGTATAGTATGCTATAGCATATAGTATAGAATAGTATATTATACTCTTAGTAAGAGAATCTTCCATTGTTGCTAAACCCTGGGGAAGTGTATTTAAACATTTAACTGTCTATTTGAACAGTATAACAGTGTATTAAACAGTAAAACCCTGTATTAAATAGATAAAACAGTGTATTCAAACAGTATAACAGTGTATTCAAACAGTAAAACCTTGTATTGAGTCAGTAAAACATTGCATTTAAAAAGCAGTTAGTCCATGCAGTCTGCTGATAGTGAGTCAGGCTCCACAGATGGGCTAAATCTGCAACTGGTAAGACAACACATGCTAACTAGACCTTTTGTGTGTGTGTTTGTGTCTTGAGAAGGAATCCATAGGCTCTATAGTGGTTTCAAACCCCTCAGCGGAGTAGGGCGTGGGGATGCAGGCAAGGGGGAAGCAGCTAGGTTTTAGCCTCTCCTGGTGTTAACACAGCCCATGTTTGTGTGTGTGTGTGTGTGTGTGTGTGTGTGTGTGTGTGTGTGTGTGTGCGTGAGTGAGTATGCATCTGTAGGTGGTTCATTGTATGTGAGTGTGTGTATGTATGTCTATGTCCGTGTACATGTGTTAGAGCATTTGTATATATGTATGCTAATACTGATGTCCGTTTGTGTGTTTGTGTCTGAGTGCGCGTAGTCCGGTGTATATGCATGAGTGTGTGTGATTGTGTGTGTGTATGCAGTGTAAGTGTGTATGCTACAGTGCCTGTTTATGTGTGCGTGCAGTTATGTGTGTATGTGTGGGTGGGTGTGTGTGTTTGTTTGTGTGTGTGTGTGTGTGTTTCTGTGTGTGTGCAGTTGTGTGTTTGTGTGTGCATTTTTGGGAATGTGTGCCTGTGTTCATGGGTCTGTGTGTGTGTGTGTTTGTGTGTGTGTGTGTGTGTGTGTGTGTGTGTGTGCAGTGCTGTGGCAGAGGTTAGCCAAGGAGTGGAGTGGCTGCCCTCGCGCCTCGGCAAGATGAAACGCGCTCAACGCCTCGAGACGAAGACCCTGGCAGAGAGAGAGAGAGAGAGAGAGAAAGGGAGAGAGAGGGAGAGAGACACAGAGAGAGAGAAACTGAGAGTATAAAAGAGAGTAAAAGAGAGGCCGAAAGAGAAAGCGAGAGGAAGGGAGAGACAGACGGGGAGCGGTAGAGAGAGGGATAAACTCCATCACTCACCTCGTCCTTCTTTCCCTGAGCCAGATGGTGATTCAATGACTGGTCAGAGTGAGGGCCGGGTGTAAAACTTTTCAGACAATGTACAGACAGTGTGCACATGGTGCGGCGTGAGCTGCTGAACTCAACGTCAACCAGTGGCCTTCCTCTGTGGTGAGCGGAAATGCAAACATAGCATCTGTACATTTGATTAAGTCAAGCAATGTTTGTTGTTTTTAAGTCTGCAGTTTAGTTTGATGTATGTGGTCTGTGTTTTGTGTGTGTTCAATGCAATGCATTTTAGCTGTTAGGACAGGTTGTAGGACAAGCATTTTGAATGTTGATCACTTTCTGGGGTGTCACTTTCTGGGGTGACTTCATCATTTTCAATGAATTGCTCTTAATTAACAATAATATGCATCTAGAATTATAAATAAAATGTCTAATGACTAACAGGGACGCATTATTTAAATCTTTCTTTGATTAATTAGCTGATCTCATCTGTTCCCTATCAAGCCCCACTCATTCGTTGGGACAGGACTGACATATTGTTATGCACACAAAATACTAAATTATTATTAGATTCGTAATCTACACAATAGTATCTTTTACACCAATCTGATGTCATCAGAAGACTGTCGAGAAAGGGTGATTTCTTGTGTTGAGTGTGATCATTCTCCTCAATGATGTTCTCAGAGGGTCAGGAGAGTAGGTTTCTGGTCACACTCGTCAATAAAGCTCGATAAACATTACAAACACACACACACACACACACACACACACACACACACACACACACACACAAACACACACACACACACACACACACACACACACACACACACAGACACTTACACTCACACACATCCACAGCATTGTGGATGATGCAGGAATTTATTTATGGAACTCACAATGAACAACATTGCTTCTTTACTGTTTTAATCATGATATATGCGTACGCACTAATGCAATATATTATTTAATTGACTGCCTCAAACCTTATGAAAACAGCAGTTCATCTGTAACTAAGTTAATCATCCTGATTATGAAAGAGTAAAGAAGGAACGTGGTACCTTCATTAATGTGAAGGTACCACGAGTGTTTGAATAATTAATTTAGTTAATGATAGACAGGGGGCAGGGTCTCTGCTATACTTTTTGGCATCTTTTCAGATTGGGTGAAGAGAATAAGTTACTCTCTCAGTCCAAATCCTGTAACGGTTGAGGAAGACTTTGTGTGAATCAGCCTCTCTCTCGTTCACACAGCGCTGCCAAACCAGCTCCTAATAAAACATGCCTTCATAGTTATACCTTAACGTTTTAACCTAAATAACTATGTAAACACCAGTATGTATTTATTTGCTTTAATTACGGTATTTGGTTTTTGTCCTCAATGTATTTAGTTCTACTGTTATGTTATATCCATTTAAACCCATAACCTACATGTCGACTTCTCTATATACAACGTGGTGTGGTCCGTATAAACTTGTGAAGTCCAAACTACCTGTGGTATAATAGGGGATGATGCTTCTTCTAATCAAAGTGTTATCTTTTGAAAGTTTGTTGTGTTGTTGTTCAGATGCAAGGAACAGGATTTGTATTCCTGCTTGTGCTCACTCTACTTAAATATTCATACACTGGGCATGACTCATGAATCTGCCTCATGAATTCTCAAATTACACACTGTGTACATTAGACTAGGCATCAATTTATTCAGATTCCTGCCATAATAACAGTGTGGATCTTAAATGGTCATGAAACCCAAAGTCATGACAGAATATGCATGTGTATGAATATATATATATATATATATGTATATGTATATATATATATATATTGATCTTTAGCGTATTGGTATCAATCAGTTACTACAAATTGATACAACAAAAAATTGGGCTTGAGGGTCATCGAAGAGGAGTTGTCATGGCGATGACCTTTGACAGCTGATGCTTGGCGCGCGGATGAAGGGGGGTGGGGGGCTGAACTCCCGTGTCCTAACAGCGTGAGGTGATAGATCTCTCCCCCCCCACTCTATTAGTTCTGATGTCCGGCTAGAAAAACAACTCTAACTGATGTGTCACCTGACCCCCCCACCACCAACCCCACCATCACCACCACCACCACCACCACCACCACCACCACCACCACCACCACCACCACCACCACCCTCCCACCACCACCACCACCACCATCACCACCACCACCACCACCACCACCACCACCACCACCACCCTCCCACCACCACCACCACCACCACCACCACCACCACCACCACCACCACACATCCCAACCATTTTGTTTGGTCGCTCGTCGCTACGACGACGACAACGACGGCCACGGCGACGTATAGCCTCCTACGGGTACACACACAGGCGGTCCGTAGTTATTCATCATCCGTAATGTTAACGATTACAGCATGTCGATAGCCACGCCGGGAGTTAAATGAGTTTGTGCACTCAGCGGCGCGCGCGTGCGCCGGCCGCGGTTCAAGGTCGCCCCGGCCCGTTCCTGACAGCCGGGATGTTTCCCGGCCAGGCACACGCAGCCCACGCCAAGGTCAAACGTGCCACTATTTAGAACAAATAGATACATAAAACACTCCATCGTGGGGGGGGGGGGGGGGGGGAGACCTTGGGCCCCAGAACGGAGCCCAGACGCCAGCCTGTGGATTTTTTCTCCTGTACTTGTATTTCAGTCTGACACTCTGTCACCCCCCCCCCCAGCTCTTCTCCTCCGCTCCACACACACACATACCCAGCTTTCCTCGACCACTCGCGCACACGTGGAGGCGCACACACGCACGCACGCACACATGCCTGCTAGCGTCAACCCTGCATACACACACAGAAAACGTGCACAGACCCACACACGCAGACCTATCATCAACCAAACACACACAACAACACACGCTTCTTATCCACCACAAACACACACATGTAAACAGGCACATATAACGACACACACACACACAGGCATACTCCTCTCCTCAACGCCCCCCCCCCCCCCCCCCCCCCCCCCACACACACACACACACACACACACACACACACCTGCAAAGGCAAACCCTCACACACACACATCCACCTTCTGTGTCCCCTGTACCGTTTCCAAATCAAATCCTTCTTATGTGGAAAGTTTGCATTGATTTCCGTCTGGGCTGGAACCCACAACCACCACTACCACCAGAGTGTGTGATTGCGATGGTGAGGCGACGGTGAGTGTGTGGGAGTGTGTGTGTGGGGTGGGGGTGGGATGGGGGGGGGGGGGGCAGCACACTTTATCATTCAGCTCCGTCTGCTGGGCAGCTGAACGTCCGGCGAGAGGGGCCCGCTCTAAGCCGCTCCGCCAGGCATAGCATGACCGCAGCCGCTGCTGCACCTATGGGCCGGGGCACCGAGAGAGTACCGAGGAGGAGGAAGAAATGGAGGGAGAGGAGGGAGAAGAAAGCGGCCCATTGTGTAGGAGCACGGGCAGGACACGGCTGGGGCGCGTGGAGAGAGGATACACTCGATACGGAGTCAGTTAGCAGCTCATGCCTATCGCCGCGGACAATAGGACCAGGGCGAGTGTCTCCCCACCCTCTCTCTCTCTCTTTCTCTCTCTTTCTCCCCCCCCCCCCCCCCACACTCACACTCCACCCCCCTTCCCCCCCCCCTTCCCTCCCACTCCCCTCCGGCACACGAGCCAGGGGGGCCGGGGGGGGCGCTCTGATGGCCAAGCGTGACATTTAAACCCCAGCCCTGCAGTGGCTTCAGGGGCTCTTTGTGGATGAGGAGGAGGGGGCAGGGGGTTGTAAATTGGAGGAGGTGAGGGTTGGGGGGGTGTCCATCTGAGCCAAGAGAAAGAAGAAGAAGAAAATAAGGAGGTACGGCCAGAGACTCACCCTGACTAAACCCTTACAAGCACCCCTACCACCCAAACCCTAACACAGCCCCCCCGAACACCCACCCTCACGCCTCTGTCCACACGCGTGCCCCCTCCCCCCTCCCCTTGTAGAAACCCTCAGTGTTGTCAGGGATTTGGGGGGGGGGGGGGGGGGGGGGCTCCATTGTGAGGCGTTCGGCCCCCAAAGAAAAGGGCCCTTTGGTGGCAGACAATTCAGCTGTCCACTCTGATCACAATGGGGGCACATCCCATTGCTTTGAGCATCTGTTTCAAGTTGGTATCGGTGGGTCCCCCTCTCTCTGTCTCTCGCCCTGGTTGGGCTGTGCGGGCCGGGCCCATACAGAGCAGAGCGTGAGTCACTAAATCCCTGGATCTGCCCCGCTTCACCACCACCTGCTCACAACCAACCTTCTTTAACAATTCTTATTCTGGATCAATACGGAGGAGTCGGCCATGGTGTCTCTCAAAAGAGACAGATGAATAGACTTAGGCAGCGTAGGCGGTTGGTAGGGATTGCATGCTTTCTTGGATACTGTAACGGTGTGTTGTCGGCCAACTGTACGAACCTGTGAATGTTTCAAAAAGAGAGCGAGAACATGATTCTTTTTTTTGGCAGAATGTAAAGAACGGGACTGACTCTATCAATGGCAATGCATCGCCCCCCTGTGGTCGTTTTAGTCATTGTATTTTCTTAAATACATACGATTTAGTCTTGGACCATATATTTATTCTTTAGGTAACCCTTTACATTTCCACTTCATGTCATTATAGCAAGCTGTGGAATGGCCTCAACTATTTTATAAATCATTTGGAAGATGTAATATTCCCCTTGTGTCGTCGGTTGATTTTATTCCCCCTGTGTAAGAGTAACAATTTGATTGACAGAATCTCGGGATCTGCTCCTACGCTCTTGCCCAATAGCTGATTCCGAAGGGTAAACACAGCACAGGGGCTCTCTGCCGGGGAACCGGCTAATCAGCCCAGAAACATTTGCTGCCCTTCTGGCAAGGTCACAGAGGTCACGGTCCCTGGGCTGGACGTCCACTCGGTAGATCCCTTCCCCCTTGGGGACTCAGGGCCTGCGGCCACAATCACGGGCCAGCGTCCATAGGCTCCTAGGAGCCACCTTTCATGTGTAGGGCCCGGATGGGCTGCCGGGGGTGGGTGGGGTTGGAGTGGGGACTATCGGTCTGTCTGTACGTCTGTCCGTCCATCCGTCCGTCCCCTCAAATACAGTGTCCCCCCACCCCCCCAATTTCCCCCACCCCCCCCGGTTCTATTGACTCAGACTGCCAGAACGCAGGGTTCTGATTGGCCCTGGGAGGCCAGTGGCGGACCCCGCCTGCTGTTTGTCCAGCTGATTGATCTGTTAACACTGTCCACTGGACGTGTGTCCCTGAATTTAATTTCAGAATTCATTTCTGGGGAGACGTGTGTACAGAAATGATGTAGAGTCTGCGGCTCGCTGTGAAGGATTGCGGGCGGAGATGAAATAAATTGCAATTTGGATTGCCTTCTCTTCTCTCTAATGAGGAATGTCTCGAGTGTTTTGCTCAGATGGATCTGTATCCCCCCGTCTAAAGCATTCTCGGCCTCCCGTTCCTCGGGCTTTGATTGTGTCTGTTTCTATGATTCAGCTGTACTCATTGTTTTCCTGTGGCTGATCGCCAGAACCGAAAAACTCAAATGGGTTTGGGTCTGAGGGTGTTTCAGTTTGAGCCGCTTCAGGGCAACAGTCACTACACTACTTAGCAAAGGCTTCGTTATTTCCGATGCCAACTGATGGAAAGATATATATTTTTGGCCTTTTGGTTGCCATCTTTGTGTGAAGCTCATAAATATGATGGAGTGTTGCAGAGAGATATTTAAGCACAGTGAAACTGCACATGACTCTGAATCTAATCACACACCAATACAAAGACAAGTCCCCTGCTGTCAAAATAATAAAATAAAAATCTGGTGAAAAACGCCAGCGGAGAAAAGGCAGAGCTGATTCATTTCACAGCTCATAAAGGCAGCTAGTGTGTGTGTGAGAGTGTGTGTGTGTGTATGTTTGACAGAGAGAGAAAGAGAGACAAAGAGAGAGAGTGAGTGTGTATGTGTTTGTGCCTGTATGTGTTTGTGTGTGTGTCTGTGTGTGTGCGTGCGTGTGTGTGTGTATGTAAGTGTAAGTGTGTCTCCATTGTCCACCCTGGCTTCACACTTCATTCTGCTTTGTGTTTTGACTGTTAGCAGAAATACCCATAAAAAGGCCACAAAGACCTTGATATACACACACAGGCCAGGACAATGCAGTGGCTTGGAAGAGAGGACTCGTGTGACGTCCCCCACCCTGTCCTCCTCCGGCCTGCTGTAGACAGAGCAGGGAGTCGGGGTGGGGGTGGGGGTGGGGGGGGTGTAGGCCTGCTTGGATATGCATCACAAAGGCTTCCTGGCGTATTGATCGGCAGTGGGTTAAGGCAGTCTATCAGCAAATGCCCCCTCTCTCAGGGAAAAAACAACAGGAGATTAAAAACACACAGCTTGCTGGGCGGGATGTTGCCGATGGGCTGTTATCTCAGCCCAGAGGTCACTGTGTACAGATATAATCCACTTTCACTTAACAGCTTCATTTAGCTCACCTCACATGCAAATCACAACGCCACACTGGTTTATTTTGGAGGGGGTTGGGTTAGTGCTGTGTGTGTGTGTTTGGGGTGTGTGTGTGTGTGTGTGGGGGGGTACTAGGGATGAGCACAGCAGGTGAGTGTCTTCACTCTACAGCAGGCCTTATTCAGGCTGGAAGCTGCTTATACGTCTACTTTTTCTCCAGCGCCAGACAAAGTAATTGCTGCTGGAGCTCTTAAAGGGAGTTGAAACAGCGCCCCCTAACTTTAGTGATAGCAATGACGGCCAGTGAGGTCAAGTTATTTGCCATTATATGGCTGGACACAACCCATTTAAATGTTTGCCATTAATACACAAGCTACAGCATGGATGTACTGTTATCAATAAATAAATATTTCTAAACCCTCACATATCACAATATATTGAAATATTGTTTATGTTGATAATTGATAGATCAGGGAAATCCATACATTTCTTTGAAAAAAATCCATTTGATATTAGTTGAATTGTAAAGCCTTTTATTATAAACAAATGAACAATTGAATGCTATTTGATTCTACTTACGAATGTGTATAAACACCTAGACCTCAGTAAGCAAGTTTTATAAGTGTAAACAATTTTACAAATAAACATAAAATAGTATTTTCGTTTGTAGACAAAAAATGTGTAATATAACAAACAAAATATATTCAAAATTGAACTCAACAATTGAACCAAATGATAACCAGGTCAAATGATTCTAAGACACATTGCATTGGAATGGTCAGAACCTGTGAACACGTTCTTTAGTAACAAAGTGAAAGTAAAAGCTGCTGAACTGGTGGTTAATAAACGTGGGGCTCAGTAGCGCTCTTTGGGCTCGCTGAACTTGCGCTGTTTGGGTGCAGACGGGACTTCCTGGCTGCTCGGGAACTCAAACTGAGACACCTGCAAAACAGGCAGGACAGTAGACTTAGCTTAACCCACCTTCCAAAAAGACAACATACTGCACTTATATTTCTTATCAGCTAAACTGATCATGCAACAGATTAAATGTGGTATAAATCCCTTCATTAATAGTCGTACTTGGTAGCACGGCAAACAACTTTCTCACGCAATCTTTATTTCATGCAGTATATTTGTAATATTGCAATGTAAAGGATGTACAAAGTAAAAGCTAAACCTGAATAATAATTGAGAAATTACTTTATTATGTTTGCTATCTTGGTTAATAATATGAATAATGTTAGCATGAATAAATATAAAGTAGATGACAGCATTTATAAGCAGACATCACAGGGCATATGGAGGGTGTTTACCACGTTGTCCTGAACGGGAGAAGGTCTCTTGGTCGTCTTTGTTCTTGATATTTTCTTCTGCACACACACACGAGATTAAATTAAAACGTTTACCGGTAAAAACATTTCAAACATGAAATACAATTTTAAACGTAATATCTAAGTATAGAACCGAAAGAATGTATGAATATATTTGAATCCATGTACAAATATAAACATATAAACAGCATTTTGGCTGATTCATGCCACATCAACGTTACTGAGCAGTCAACGTTTCTACTCACATTATCCTGGTAATGATGTGAGCCGTTTATTTATGATCAATCCCAATCACTTCAAGTTGGCCATGCAATTCTGGTGGCGATCAGAGTGGGCCTTAGCCCCTTGGAGGTTGTGAGCCGCTGGTCTAGTAGCCCTCATGTGACTCTGCGTGTGCAGAGAACCACTAGAGCTACGGGAGCTACTAGACAGCCTTCAAGAGGAGCTTGGGTCTAAAGGGCCCGGCTTGTTACAGTCATCTCTCCTGAGAGCTGAGTGGGGGGTCTGAGGGGGGGCCAGGGGGAGACTCACCGTGGAGGAGCTCACGACACGACCACTCCTGGTCTTCATGAGGGCCTCCTCCTCCGTCGGACTGGTGCTCTCCAAGTCCACCACAAGAGTGTCCATCTGACAGAGGGCAAATGGCTCACTGCTATCCCCTACCAGACACTACAAGGGGATACTTATAGGAAGGCCGCCCCTTATATACACATGTTGACAGAGCCCTCTACTGATCACTGTAGCCTCTTCTGCGTCTGAGTAAACGGTGCACTGATGCGGAACGGGTGGATCACTGGTGTTTCTTAGTGTGAGATGAAGAAGCCCTGTGGACCTTTATCTGTAGATAGCTCTGTATATACTGCCACAGAAGTGTTGCGCTCTGCCTATACTGCCACAGATGTTTTGTGCTGTGTTTCTGTGTTAAGCTGATGGTATTTGGGTGTACTTTTCTTCAATGGTTTATTTTCACACAATACTGTCAGCAGATGCAGATGGCACCCGTTTCATGTTAAACCCAGCCAGCTGTTTGTTAGCCTGTGTTGCAGACTTTATATTAGAGTGCAGAAAGTTTTTAAGGTTTAGTTTCCCTTGATTTCTAATAGTGCATGATTCTGAAAGGTAGACAATGACATTTTTTATAAAATAATAAATCTCTCTTAACGCACCAAAGTTAACGAAAATACATGAAATAAAATATCCAAGAAATCATTTCCTAAAGATATTCTAATTGTCCAGCAGTAAAACAATCTTTTGTGTGGGAAATAACTCACTATCCTAACACACTCTTCGGCAGGTTTCTCCAGATCGTCTATCGTGTGAGTCTGCAGATAAGAGAAATACATATTATCTTTCTATCTATCTATCTATCTGCCTTTCTCTCAACCACATATAACCACAAAACACAGAACGTTTTTCATTGGTTTAAGTTAAATTAGCCAAATTATTGAAAAACAATTATTTCCTGATCTTTGAATCGTGAAACTAATTTACTAAATATTCTTACCTGTTATTTATCAAATATTTCATCTTATATGTTTAGAGCAGAAAACTATCTCCAAATGAATCAACCCATTCCAAACATAGCATGGTTAATACCTTGGTTAAAATGAGCGTTCCTTTGTTCATATACATGTCCATATCCTTTCTTATCATATAGTGAAAGCTGAAACTCAAAAGACCACTACCATTTTACCCATGGAAGGCAGCGCTGAACCCCATTGAGTAAACATTGTGTATGCATTGTGTTGTGAGAGCAATGGGGTGATGCTCCAGGCATATAGCTCTCTGACCTGCTCTACAACAGACCCCAGCTCGTCCATCTGCAGCATCCATTTGTCCCTCACACGCACAGGCTCCTCCTCCACCTGTAGCCATTGGACAGCGCAGGTGTCAATTCAAACCTTTCCTCTGCAATGTCAGTTGTGTTTTCTTGTAGTCATATAAACTTTTTCGAATGACTTGAATGGTAAAACTAGGCCAATGTGTGTTTATTGATTTCTGTAGAGGAAGCCAACCATTTCATACGCCAACAAAGGGAGCCAGAGGTCAATAGGCAACATGGCGGGTTTTGTTTGCCGCAGGGAATTACAGGTTTGTCGTAAATGACCCTTGGAAATTACTTGAAGTGGTACTCTGTATTCCACACAATTTGGGTAAATTATCCCAGAATCATCAGAGCCTAAGCTCAGCGTCATCTTCGAGACAAGATTAGGCATTACCCTGACATTAAAACCATATGAGGATGTTTGGTTGCCAGCATCACAACCACGCTTTCTGTAACAAGTCCAAATCGCAGAAGGGCTTGGCATGATCACCCCTGGGGTGCGTCTCCTCTCTACCTTCTCCAGCCGGTCTCTCTCGGTGGTGATGTCCACGAGCAGCGTGTGGAAGGGGGTGACCACCTCGCCCATGCACAGATTCACCGGCTCCTTGGAAAACTCCATCATGTTACCGTCGCCCTCCTTGAACCCTGGTGGCTGGTAGTCCTTAGGAGTGACTGGGGACACCCATCAACCCATCACACACACACACACAAAATCTCTTACTTTTAGTACTATGTAAAGAACAACATGTGACCAACGTGTGTCCACACATTTATGAAATCACTTAATTCATTTCATACCCCTAGCATGGAGTAAGTTCCAGCTTCTGTTTTCTGAAGAGAACACTTGGTAGTAGTGTTCCTATGTTTTGAGCACCATAGTGAAATTACTATAGCACCATGGACAGATTTTGTGTTTTCAAACATGCCAATACAACTCAGAAAATGCAAAGAATTATAAGCAAGCTGTGCATATTTGGAGCCACCTTTCATATCCACAATTTTCATTCTCATATAATTTATTTTTCTATGACAGTCCCTCAGAGATATTGTGCTAACAAGCAGAATTCATGATGAGACCACCATGGAGGGGACTAAAAGACTAATGTCTCAACACCACAAGCAGCAAGACTCAAGGTGGCCCTCTTCTGGCTGCTTGTGGAATCACCTTGCCCTGTGCAAGTGAATCAGGATGGATCGGAGACAACCTGAGTTTAAATACAGGGAATACTACATTGATCAATAATTTTTGCCCGAATTCTGGAGTGGAAACATCTGCCTCCTGTTTTCTTTCTGCTTGATGGATAATTGCAATGTACAAATATTTCTAGATTCTAGTATGATGCTAATCATGCGTGCACATGCGTGTGTCTCTGCGTGAACTTGTGTGGGCATTATATGTGTGTTTGTCTGTGTGCATAGGCACATTTCCATTGTATGTGTGTGTGTGTATTATTATTGAAGTATATATATATAAATATATATATACACATACATATACACATATAAATATTATCTACGTATGTGCAATATTGCCCGTGCGTGTGTTTGTGTGTGTTAATGTCAAGCTAATCATTGCTTGATACTTTCATTGAGGCTGAGTAGATCAGGGTCCGGTCTATATGTCTACTGGTGGTTGTGCTTTGTGGGTTACCTTCGTCGTAGTAGGCCAGCTTCATGTTGAGGCAGACGTTGTCAGGGAGAGGACCCAGGATCTGCATCAGTGTGTACAGCTTCCTCACCAGCAGGATGCTGGCCTTCTTAGTGTTGCCACACACCATCAACGCCCCCTTGCAGTTGTTGTTGCTAGGACACGCAAAGGATTGTGGGAAATCATCCTGACACTCATGGTCGTTTTTACTCTTAACACTCAGACTCGCCTATTTTTCCCCTGAAAGAACTTAAAGGTCCCATGGCATGAAAAAAACACTTTTAGGTTTTCTAACATTAATATGAGTTCCCCTAGCCTGCCTATGGTCCCCCAGTAGCTAGAAAGGGCGTTAGGGGTAAAACGAGCACTAGCTATCCTGCTCTGCCTTTTAAATAACAAAGCTCAGACGCGCCAATTTGGAATTTTTCCCCTGTATGTCCCCGTACGACATACAGGACATGTTACCCCTTTTTCTGCTTTGCCCAATGAGCTACGACCGTGCGAGTGCCACATGTGTGTGTCCGTAACGCAAGTGTTACACACTGTTGGTGTTATGGCGCTTAACACGTTGGGTTCCTTGACGTCTCTGGTATTTCCACAACGAGACTCGTAGTGGGGGTTATCTCAACCATGGTTGAGAAGGAATTGGGGGGAAAGGAACTTTGGCTTTTGACTCCCTGAAGTACATGAACCGCGACATGGAGGAGAAAGGGATTGACCGCGATTGTCCCCCGCCGGAGCCCCGCTGCCCAATCGCGGGCAACAATCACGGTGTGGAAGTGGAAGAACCGGAGTCGTCTGAGACGCAGTCGTTTGTGATTCATAATATCGTCGGGGCACCACCGCCGTGGGGCACCACCTCCGCGGGTCACCACCTCCGCGGGTCAGTGTTGCCTCGGCGCTGCCAGCCGCCCGCAGCGGCTGGCAGCGCGATGGTGCCTCGGCAGTGGGCAGCAGGGCTCCGGCGGGAGACAATTGCGGTCAACAATCACGGGCAACAATCCCTTTCTACTCCATCTCGCGGTTCAGTCTACTTCAGATTGATGTGGAAGTGGAAGAAGCAGAGATGTCGGAGAACCTGACACAGTCGTTTGAGATATCGTGAGATATCGTCTGGAGGCGCACACAGCTTTTTGCCATGATAATATATATTATATAATATAGATATCCATGTATAATATGATATTATTTAGATATAGAGCTCCCGGACTCCCGCTGGAGCCCCAGGAGTGTTCTTGAATATTTACAGAACACGGCCAAAAGCTGTGTGCGCCTCGCCATTGCAATAAATCCACTGTTAACACGAGCGCATAGTACCGTGGCCGCAAGCTGCTCAGGGCCACACCCCCACCCTCCACCTTGACCCACCTCAAAAAAACGGCACGTTTGTGGAAAGCTCATTGTGGGACTGGCTCGTAGTGTAATTCTGTATTCTATAAATATTGTATTAAGGGCCCACTTACACCTATATATAAGCATCCATAAAGTAGCATGCCATGTGACCTTTAATGAACTATTTACTGCAGATCTGCTGCATGCTTAATGGTGCACATGGTGGTTAAATACAGAAAACCACTAAGCCTCAGTGCACTCTAATGTCAGAAGGTGGATGATTTAGAAAAGTGTAAATACATGATATGTTTATTCCTTTTATACAGTTTTCTGTTATTCTGTTATTCTGGATAAGTGATCCAGAAATCAAACATATTGTACCTTTCAAATTCCATTTGTGGTCCCTTTGCGGAGTAGGTTATCTTAAATTGGTAGAATTCTGTCACGCACTGAAAAAAAAAAGGAAAGACGGCAATTTGAGGTGAATGAACAACTCGGTACCTAAGATTTTCTTTATCAAGGCACATGTGGGAATTTCCCGTGACTCAACTGCCACAACGGCACAGCGATCTCTGTCTCCTGAAACATTACCTGAGGATTGTCTGGATCAGTGTATATCTAAAACAAACAGCAACAGTACATTAGGAGTGCATTAAGATACAGGCTTTCAGGATTCAATATTACATTTATCCTTAAATTGAATCAGACATGTACACATGAAAGACAAGCCACTCACCGACAAAACTACCTTTCTCAGCTGGAGGGACACAGGGTTTAACAAATGTGAATAAAGCTAATTATATTTGCTGACTTACCTTTGGCTTTAATTCTTTATTGTTCATCCAAAGCAAATATTTGTGGAGGACTTACATATTTCTTCTGGATGGCATCAAAGCATCCCTGCATCCTTAAGAGGGTTAATAAAACATGTGAAATGAATACACACACATAAACACACACAGTCTATCTCGAGAAGGACCAGGGAAAACCCTGAGTCATCCTGATAGAACCAAATGTCCCTGGCACTGTTTCCAACCGTTACCATCATGTTTGTGTGTGTGTGTGTGTGTGTGTGTGTGTGTGTGTGTGTGTGTGCTTGTGTGTGTGTGCATCCATGCATCCATACATGGACACCAATAACCCAATTTCAAGGTATAATTACTTAATGGCATTGAATCGATTGATAGCCTAGGTCCACTTACTCCAGCACTGCAGTAACAGAAAGCCCTGTAAAAGCAATAGTGGGATGTTTCTTCTTATGGCAGACATTTACATTGTTTTTGGTTCCTGTAAGCCTGACTGAAGTTATGAAAGCAAAATCTTACTTCTACTGCTGCTACTTCTAATATTACTACTATTTTTTATATTGCTTATAATTCAATATTAGTACAGCTATTGCTAGACCTAATACCAACTCTACTACTGCTAATAATAATTTAGATATTAACCATAATCATAGTAATAATAATAATTTGAGAGGCTTCTAATTTTTACCCCCAAGAAAATAAATTGATGTCACTAATTTAAATATTAAAATAAACAGAAAATGTTGTGTGTTAGAAACTTACCACTGGACTATCTGACTTGCCCCAGGACAGCTGCGCTCCTCTCGTAGAATCATCACTTTCTGCTCTGTGTAAGGTACATTGAAACACAGTAGATTCATAGTGTATCACAGATAGATAGACACAAACACACACACACACACACACAGATTTCAGTTTATCATTAAGTTATGACTGAGGGAGCAGGCACAGGCACATCTTAACAATGCTTCATTTCTGGATGAGAAGTTAAAGCAAAAACATCAACATCTAAGTGAGCCCTGTATCTTGCTTTTTTTTGCATCCATCAGTCTTGCGCTCGTTCAAAAGTAACCCATTAAACTTGGCGCCTTGATGAATAATAATGCAATTTAGCTGTGCGATGTCGCAGGCTGATGCAGGATAGCTAGTTACATACCTTCAACATGTTTGATCCCATAGGCTTTCTCAGGGAAGAGGCCCCTAAGGTAGGTGATGCTGGACACGGCAATGGCCAGAAGTTTCTTTACAACAACCAGGGATTGCTTCTCTGTAGCGACAACATCTGGCAAAAGCTGAGTCTCCTAAATAAATCAAAAATGATGCATACAGTACATGCAGACAAACAGCAGATGCAAGTTCGTGCTGCAACCTGACTCTCTTTTGATGTAGAGTAACATGGATATTAGTTATATAGGCGAATCATACCTGACCAGTCCTGGTTTGTTGGCCACTTGCCATGGTTGTGAGGAGGTATACAATTCTAAACAACAAAAACATATTGCATTGTTGCACAGTCTGTGGGTGTCAATATATTGTGCAATGGTGTCGTAAGACCAAATCGGTTTGTTGAGTATGGCGTTTCATTGTTTTACCAGCGAGGTTAAACTGGGAACACAATTCTTAACAATCACAAAGTTAGTACTTCCATATATTAGCTTTGGTTACATATTGAAGAACTACTGAAATAATCTTATATTAGCATTAGCTGGCCTACTTTAGATTTCCACTTTATAGCATATTTTGAATAAAGACCTGCTGCTCCATCAGAAGCTAATGTCACGATACAAGCACGCTACTTTGCTTGCTAAATAAAATATTATAATAATGCCATATTAACATATATATTGTGGTCACTGTGTTACTTACAATAAGCGTCTCTTTCTAAATCTCTTTAGCACTAAGCTAATTAGCGGAATCGTTCCCGCTCTCTGTGTTTGATCGACAGTTGAACATGTATCAAAAACAGGCAGCCAATCACAAATAAGATAATTCAAATTAATAAAGTAAGTACTAATATTTAAATAATATTTTTTGAAATCGATGCCACCTATGTAATCGTAGTAGATTTATAACAACTGCGTATATTTGAGTGTAAACATGTATGTATTATTTAGTTTGTGTGGCTGCCGTCGAGGACACAGTCTGCATTGGGATTGGACCGCGTACTGTCAATCACCGTGGCTGCGCGGTCATGGGGTATTCCAGTGGCTGGTTTAAAGCCTGTGCATGAGCCCTGTAAGCCCTGTGTATTGGCTACTGTAAATGTCTGTCAAACGAGGGGCATCCCTCATAGTGACGTAACACATCTTCTCGCCATTTTCACTGAGAGGCAGTCGTGTGTTCAGAAAACAAGGATTGGACTCAGCATAGATACATAAATTGTATTTTAGCACAAACAGCGTTTCACCGGACGGATAAACAGGACACTTGTCAGTCCAAAACGGTCGCAACATGTCGTCAGAAAACCTGGACTCAGACACTCAGATTGACTACGAAGACGAAAAACAGGTTGGTTTGGTTGACAGCCTTTAATGTTGTTGGGCCAGTCACTGAGGATGCTAGCTGTAAGAGGCTAGCAGCTAGCTAGAACAAGTGAAAGTGTTTAAAATGCACGCCTGAATGCAGTGACACGCAAACAAGATGATGGCAGCATACACCTACACACTTATTTTATTTGAATAAAATGAGTAATATCGCAGCTGTATAATAAAGCGTGTTTGTGTGTGGATACTGTGTGACTGTGAGTCTCGTCCCACTTGATTTGGCTCATGTCATTGGCTCACCAGTTCACAGCGGCTGGGGCCTCATTGGTCAACTCTAACCTGACAACAACTGCAATGAGGCAGAGCTTCCGCATTATCCTCAAACTATTATACACTGCTGAGATTATGATGTGAAGGATAAATAACCGAATTTGTTGCATTGTTGCAGATCAGTGGGTGTCAATATATTGTGCAATGCTGTCCTAAGACGAAATCGGTTTTGCTGAATATGTTGTTTCATTGTTTTGACAGTGAGGTCGAAGGCCTCACTGGCAATATTTTAACTCATGTGCTCATCTTCTTCGTCGTCTTGAAACCCAAGATCGGGTTCGATTTTGGTGCATAGTAAAGAGTTGAAAACAGGAATTAACATTCTCATTGTGCACCCTTAAATCATGAAGTCAGCAGGAGAGACAGCTATTTAAGAGATGCATGTTATTAAGGCATGTTGATGTATATACAGCTTTTGCCTTTCTCTACGGATGAACGTTTTGGGAAAATGTCTGTTCTTTACACTGTTTTGAATCAGCCTATCTTTGTGGGCTCAAGTGAATTAACAAAGGCCCAGTACAACATTCAGCCTCCCCCTCCCTCCCCTCTCTTCCTCCGTGGGAATAGGTTATTCGGCTTCTGTAACCTCCTGAGTCATAATTGATCAGTCCACACTCTCTAGCAAAGGAAACTCTAGCCTGTCAGGGCAGGTATATGCTGGCTATTGTGTATATCTAACCTTGGTGAAAAAGCTGTCTTTGTCAAAAAAATTAGGGTTAGGCCATACCTCGCCTACATGTCAAAAGAACAAGTTTGACTCATACTTTTGTTTTGCTTTGATTCATCTTTTTCATTAAATGGCTGAAACAAACCTTTCAGGGCTCAAATAATCGTTTCTACATGGTTTTGCTCGGGATGTCATGTCAGACACACATTTTATTTAGTAAACATTTGTGATTTTTTTTTTGCTGCATTTTCACTTTGTAGTTCAATATAGTAGTTTGAGTAGTCTAGATCGGTGAGCTTTCTTACACACTGCTCTACCACTTTTTACTTTAGTTATTTGATACTTAAATGTGTATGTAAATATACTGATGATATTCGGTTTGTATTATTATCATTTTGTGTCTTCTCCTGTTTGATTAGCACAGTTTCTGCTCTTAACACCTGAATGATCTCATGGTCATCTTATGTTATCAGGATTCCCAGGAGAAGAACAGCAGTCCCATCAAGTCTGAGGAAGCCAAGCTGAAGGCCAAATACCCCAGCCTGAACCATAAGCCTGGAGGCTCTGACTTCCTTATGAAGCGGCTACAGAAAGGGGTAGGTGGCCAACAGAAACTAACATCATCCCCACAACAGACAACATCATCCGAACAAGCCTTGCATTCTGTCCAAACATCTCTTTGTTACACAGGAGAATGTGAGGTTCGGTCAAGCCCCATTGCATTCTGGCTTTGCCCCTCTCTCAAGATATTTTGAAGGGGCCTTGGTTTGTTGTTGATTTGTTTAGCTTCAGCTACACCATGTTAGCATTCCCTGAACTGATATTCCCTGCTAGCATTACCGCTAGCATGAATAGCAGCATGACCTGGCACCCAAGGAATTGAAAATCCATGCTGCTTCCCCCCCCCCCCCCCTGTTGTTTCAGTATCACATGCATGTTCATATATAATGGGATTTGACTTGGAGTTGTTGCATTGCAGTAAAACTCAACATAAACTGTAACATAAATTCTTCAAGGTGAAGTCCATCATGTTGTGGAGCTACAAATTCAGTCCCCTGAAACACACTTGCATGTTATGTTAGTTTATGGATTTCTAGATGAAAATCAATCCAATTGCTCCAATGTAAATTATTAACAAACGTTCTAAGTTCAAAGTCCATACAAATGGAAAATAAACCTCTACACCTTTGACTTAAAGACATCTTTAGGGAAGCGTATTGTGTTTCTTCTACAACGCATTATTACACTCTCCTGCCCTAGGTTGCTTAGTCCATATCGTGACCTTGCCACATAGCTGCTTGTCCCATATTTCAAGGCAGCACTTGTCACTTCTAATTCCCTATCTGATTGGCTGCATTTAATTTAAGCTTTGACATAATTGCTATAATTTAAATAATCAGTTACGGTCTCTATAAAGTTTCTAGTACCCATCATGACTTGATGGGTTATCATCACAGGATAGCATAATAAGTTATTTAATTAAGCTTTGCTCTTCCAGGCCTAGCCAAAGATGAAGCCTCAATAGTTCCTAGTTAGTCTTTGGCAGAAGTGCTTCTTATCTCTCTTCTCTCCCACCTAGCCAAAGTACTTTGACTCGGGGGACTACAACATGGCCAAGGCCAAGATGAAGAACAAGCAGCTGCCCGTGGCTGGGCCCGACAAGAACCTGGTGACCGGGGACCACATTCCCACGCCACAGGACCTGCCCCAGAGGAAGTCCTCCCTGGTTACCAGCAAGCTAGCCGGCTAGCCTCCACGATCTGAGGAACGCCCCCTCAACCATCGGCCCCCCCTGGGGCTCTGAGAGCTGCTTGCCACCCCCTCACCTCCACTTCCCAAGATGTCTGTCTTCTCACGCCCTCCCTTCTCCCCTCCTCATGCTCCTTTCTTTCATTTATCTTCTCCCTCTCCTCCCCCTCTCTCCTCCCCCTCTCTCTTCTCCCTTCCTCCTCCTCCTCCCCCGCTGAACCCCAGACACTCCTTTGCTTAACATATCATATTTAAGCTCCATTTGCGTGTGTGTCTGTTTGGCAGTGTGTGTGAGTGGGAGAGAGGAGATGCGTCTGTGACCCTAAGCTGTCCCTCTGCCACACACACACACACACACACACACACACACACACACACACACACACACACACACACACACACACACACACACACACAATCCTTCCGTAACCGTTGTTCCTACTGCTCTGAGATGTATCACAGTAGAGTGGCATCATCGCCAGGAGGGGGGTTGGATGGGGTGAGTCAATGCACTTTGTATACTGTACAGTCATTGTTTCTCGTTTTGATGTTGTTTTGTTTGGTTATCATTTCTGAGGGATTGGTTTCGTTTTGGAATTGTTCTAATTGCATCCTCCAAGATACCAAAATGGCTATGTATGTATAAGGGGAGGGGCTGTTTACCTCGTGCACTCCGACGTCTTTGGGACGGGCGTCTTCGTGATTCAAATCCCTCCAGTTGGGTGGGATGGGGGGGGGGGGGGGGGGATGTTAGGATTATTATTGGTAGTATTCTGTTTTGTTTTTTTTTGTGATAATCGCTTGCATACCAAAACCTGTAAGAGGCTGCTGCATTAGTGGAGAGAAGTGTTCTGACTGGAACCATAGTGGGAACGCTGCAGACGAAACGGCCCGGGGCTCTCATCCTATCCTGTTTCGCCGACTCGTCGAACAGATTCACCTCCCGCCTCGCTCTCTGCAGCTCCCCCGAACAGGAAAAATCCCCCCCTAATGTGTCTGTTGCCGCTGCTCCTGTGTCATCACTCCCTTTAGACTTTTATCTAGAAAAATCTGCATGTAGTAAGAAACACACAAACAGAAGATAAGAAGCAACTATTGAGGACTAGCAACTGGACGATGTGAATACACAACTCTGCTGGGTCCTGGTTGGCTGTTTTCCCTTGCTGCCCTGACAATCCATAAACACACACTCTTCTTCTACGCTACCAAGGCATTCCAATTAGCTCTCTGTATCCCAACTAAAATGCTCACTTGCAGTGGAGTGGAAAGTGGATGGTTCACTGATATTTGTTACCTGTTTTTGGGGTTACAGATACGGATGTGGCATATCAATAAAATTAGTGGGTGTCACTTTCAAAAAAGTTTTACATGTTTGCATGGCCAGATGTGCCGATAAGAATTTACTTGGATGGGAGTTGTTCTGGACTACAAATGCCACCAATGCAGTCCAGGAGTCCTGTGCTCTATAGCCCAAAGTCGAACCGTATAAGCATGGAATCCAAAAGTCCGCTAGTTTGGCATTGCTAGTCATGCACACAGGTCCCTTTGGAAAGAATCCATAGCATTGATAATAAGTAGGATTGACTGTCGGTGAACTGTCTGTTTTAACTCTTGGTTTGGTGGCTTGTATCACGTCAAGACGTGCGTCTGCTACGAGCGTAAAGAATTCATAGTGTGTGTATTTCTGTAAATATTTGAAACGTTGTAAATTAATTTGTACATCTTTACAGGGCGTTCAGTTTGCCCTGATAAGCGGTTCTTTAAAGAATCAAAACCATGCCCGACTGTCCGGATAGTGGTAGCTCCCTTAATCCGGGAGTCTCCCTTCATAATCAGTGGTAGTAGTCTAAGTATCCTGTGCACTCTAGCTAGATTTAAGATCTTTTATCCCTATGTCGTTTTTGCCCCTACCCGATACACTATCCTCAGCTCGCCGCTCTCGCCTCTGCGACTCACTGAACACACAGGTTCTCTGATGTCACCGCAACAGCACACATCACAACAGGGGTCCGGTTTTAGTGCCGAGTATGCGATCGTGACCGCAAGGCTTAAAGTAGACCACTGCATGCTCTCTTGGCGAGGCCCAAAGGGATTCTATGACATGAGAAGGGAAGGAGGGGTGTCTAGGAGCATGGCTGGGACCTATGCGTGGCAAGACATTGGTTGATAATATGGTTCAAAAACCCTGACGGAGAGAGAGGTAAAGTGCTCCAATGTATCTGCAAACAACTATGAATGCATGCTGCCCACAGCCTCCAAACCGTAGGACACCTGGTTATCTCCAAGCATTGCCCTAACTCCACCCCCACCCGTCTGTTTCATCTTCAGGGAACGACCATAAACCCCCACTCTACCACCACGTAGGTCACAGTAGGACTTGGGGGCATGCACCTTGCCTATCATGTCTTCTCTCTAGGACTTTTGAATTGTGTCAAATAGCGGCGAGTGGGGGGAAAAGCGTAATCTTAAACGGGAGGGCTTTATTGGAGGTCTGAATGTGCTGCCGATTCTACACTGTAAATAATACACTATAATCGGGATAGGTTGTTCGATTTGTTTTATTTTTTTTCTCCACTACTTTCACTTCTTCCCCATGAGCTGATTTGTGGTTCCCCTCCCCTCCACTTTCAGCGAGACACACCGTTTCTGCTTTCTGAACAGCAGGGGCTATGTGAATGGCTTTCTCACATGAGTGTGTGGGATGTGTACTACTGTACATGCTGCTGCTGCTGCTGCAGATGTGGTTGAGGCCAATTTTGAGCAACACCTGTATCCTCTATTTGTACCCGTCAAACCCATATTCTCTCCAGAGTCTCTTAATCCTCCTGCCACGTGGTTCAGTCCCTTCTCTAAGCGAAAGTGACAATATAGGAAATGGAAGTTCCACCCGTGGGTCTCTGATTTCAATTCAATTTTCAATTTGTTCCCATCTGATCTGAGTAGAAACTCCCTCACTGGCCCATCTTAATTTCTGATCACTGGAACTCATAGCGTTCAAAAGCGATCAATTATTGCATACAAAAGGCTTCACGATTACTGGGGCAGGATTCTCGAATGCAACTACATGTGGACTGTTTGGCTTTGTACAAAACAATTCCATTAGGCAGGGGGATTGTGGGGTATCTTTAAATACCAATGTCTTATGTCCTGTTCAAATCGAATTAACGTGCCAGAAATGTAAAAATAAATGACAGACAATGTGCTCTGAGGTACCTTGTGCTGCTTTTACCTGATCTGTGTTCTTGTTGTTTTGCCTTTTATGAGTAAACGTTTTATTTCTTTCAGGCGTTCTCTTATTGTGTGATTCCTATATTTTTTATCCCATGATATATGCAGGGATTTCTACTGATAAATTAATGAGGAATATATGATAACTAGGATGTCTTGAGAACGCAGGAATGATTTTAAGAATTTTGGAGGTGCAGGGCTAATCACAATGTTTTCCTTTGTCTTTGGGACAAAGATCCGGAGTTCTGTCAGTATTTGAAATAAACTTTTACATTGCGATATTTGTGTTGTTTAATTGTCAAATCAGTTTGCTGCTGGTATCAATGTTTTTTTGATTATTTATTTATGTAGTTGCTGAAATAGCGAGCCTTGTGGTATCTTCTATGCCACTAGGTGGCGCCAAATACAATACAAAAATTGCGCTTTACTGTAATCTTAACGAAATTCTCTCAGTAATTAGTTTAATATCTATACAATTTGGGTGCAAAGCTTTGGAAAATAAATCCACATCTTGTTTTTTATTAACGTTTCGAATCGATATGTTATGTTTGATTTGGTTATCTTGATTAAGGATGTGACGCATTGTAGCAAACCGAGGTGTGGTAGAAACTAAACTAGTTTTAGTACTTCCCCATATTAAGCTTGGCTTCTGGTCCTTGATATGTTCGAAGTTACATACAAATATAACCTCCATCTAACTGAAAGAAAAAACGTTCGTGAGGTAAAATAATAACCCACTTCAATTGCCTAAATGCAATTGTAAACATAAAGAAGGGTAGTGCATACCTGCCATAACGGACGTTATCATATTTAAACACGCATGCGTCATCACTGGTTTGGCCACGCCCCCTCTTTACTCTACTTACAAAGAGTATCACACGTAGCCCTGTATTCACAGCCAGGACCTACGATGGAGAGCCTCTTTGTTTGAAAAAATATATACATTTTATTTTTTATTAATTACAATTGTCCAGGCCCTCCATTTGAATCCTCAAGGCAAATATGCTGTCAAAGAAACTAAATGCAAACTACGGAACCAGTTTAGTCCCGACCTTCTGGTTTTATAGCCCTCAAAATGGAGGCGAAGACTTCGACTCCGAAGGTTCACACACCACGACAGAGGGTGCCTCGCCTCTAATGGCGACGTTCAAAAGCGGAGACGAACGTAAACCAAGACCCACGGAACTAGGAAGGGGCAGGCTGGTGAACAAATTGCAAGACGACCAAGAAGGAGACGGTTCTCTGCCTTGCACTCCAGAACTCCAGTCCGAAGTAGACACGGACAGCCAGGCGGGGGAAGAAGTGTTGGAGAGCGACACCAAGCGAGTCATTTGCACTTTTCTCAGAGACTATGCCGGGGCATCAAAAGCTAAAGGGACAATACAAGACAAGGTTCAATTGACTATGACAAGAGTTGTAGACGGCGTGCTTGAAAAACACCAATACGCATACAAGGGTAGGTGATCTGAAATATAATCACGCTCATAAAGACCTCCCGACACGTGTTTATTTAAACCTTCCGTCAATGTACCACATCTATAAACATATTCATCCCCATTTCACAACATCTATGTGCCTGCTATTTGATATAACATGTTAGGTATATAGTGGGAATGTAGTCTACGTTAGTTGATATTGGTGTAACGTTATATATTTATAATTTTCGCAGATAAAACTCGAGTGATTGATCAAGTCAGCGGACTATGCTGAATACACGTTTCTCACCAACGTCCTTTTTATTTGAAGGTATGATCCAGAAATTGGAATTGGACGGCCGAGGGGAAGACATGAGTTTTGTCACGTCTGTGGCCAAGAGTCTCTTCGCAGACAGCACAACAAACTGGGGGCGTATCGCCAGTCTGGTGGCCTTCGGAGCAGCGTTGTGTCAGTACCTGGAAGCCAGGGGGAAAGAGGGCTGCGTTTCGCTGGTGGCCGACGAGATTTCCTCATACCTCCTTTCAGACCAACGGGAATGGTTGGTCAAAAACAACTCATGGGTACGTTGTGGCATACCTGACTTGGGGTAGTGCTCCCAGTGAAAATGTTCCTGTTGCTTAACTGCTTTGTTGTTTGTAATCTGGCCAGGCCCTAGCTCTGTCTACAGATTGTAATCTAACTTGAATTTTGTTATTCATTGTTTCAGGAGGGCTTCGTAGAGTTTTTTCAAGTGTCAGACCCTGAGACGACAGTGAGAAATACACTCATGGCCTTTGCTGGATTTGCTGGTATTGGGGCAACAATTGCCCTACTAATCAGGTGAATTTGGGACTCAAAGACTGTGTGAAGTTATGCCTTTTTTTTTCAACAGAAGACACAACTACATGGACATAGATGGACACAAACAAAATATGTTGTATATTTCCTCCTTTTGCTATTTATTTATTTTTTGTGATCTACTAAATAAATTTGCTATCATATGCGACTATGCAAATTGTTGGAAAATTACATAATTAGCCAATAAGAAAATATTTGTGAGAATATGGGTGATTGTGTGTTGTGTCTAGAGGTCAGAGGGCTGTCTCCAGGGAGAAGAACAGAAATTTACCCATTCAGGCACTGACGAGATGTTGGCCCACTTTGTTCCTGGTTGTGGAAATATGGCTTAGATCTGCATTCAGAAAGAAAGCCAGCGCAGAAAGCCCCCTGTGGCTGGCTGCTGTGCTACAACCAGGTAGTGAAATGTATATATGTGTTGACTGGGGGAGAATGACCAAAAACCGGAATAAATGCAGATTTGTACCTTTTTTGTTTGTAAATGCTGAGGCCCCTCAAACCTGTAAATTCTAGCTGATAAAGAAATGTTTTTTAAACATTCCAGTCACTTGTATAGCTTGCACCATTGACAAATATGTTTGTCAATAAAACTATAAATGTTGCCTAGTCTGGCCTTTTATACGTTCTACTTTGTCAGAGTGATGCATTACAGTGACCTTTACCCTATGTCAGATTCTGTTGAAATTGTGGTATTTCGAAGAAGTTGAGCAGCTATTTCCAGGAAGTCAGACAACACCCACAGCATCAGCATCACTTCAACCACATGAATTTTTTTTGGGGCATTTTGCAAAACAGCAGCTTACATCATCTTGCATCTCAACTAGAGCATGCACAAGCCTGTTGCTCAACCTGCCCTAGCTATACGATTGGGGAAATGGGTAGACAAGCATTCATAACATCCGCCCAAATGTTTTCAATACCGCTTCAAATTTTGTTTTACCTTTATTTTTTACGAAACAAAATAGATGCAAGACTGGGTGCAGCTGCTGGTAGGGCCAATGCCAAGCAGATACATGGATATAAAGGGTGTAAAAATAGGTTTAAGAATAGGCCCAGCTGTTGGATTGCCAAAAGTAATTGCTGGCAGAAGAAATGCAACCAAAGCACAAGTCTTTTGACTATTGGCTGGCGTAAATGATGTATCCTGCAGTATTGCCTTTGCTGGCATATTCAGGTTTCCCTTCCCTCTGTCAGCCAACATAATATAATCAACAGTGTCTTCTATTTGTATATTTAGATCTTTTTTTATTTAGGCCGTGGTTAACTTGCGGGCGTTTGTACAAAGAAAAAAGGTCATACATGGAGAAGTTCTTTAGAGTTTATGATAAGGGTACAGCTGGACATATGTTGTGGTGATGGTGCAGACATTATGTGGAGCTCTCAGCATGTGTCTGGCACTGATAGTGTACGGGAAGTTTAGTTGTTGCGGTCACCCAAAAAGCCTCGGACCGTTGAAGTTGTAAGTAAACACTAGAGGGTCAGATGAAGGCCCCAGCCTAGAGGTGCTTGACTCATGTCAACTGTTATGTTATACTTAGGTGTGTGATTGGAAGGGGTGGAACAGATCCTCAAGCTGGTTATAGCGCCCCTTGGCTTCCCATGAGGCTTCCTGTATGCCTGAGTGCCCTTCAGATGACTGTAATGTTGATCAATAAATTCAAGCTTGTTCTACTGCAATTGTGCTCATTGATAGCGCTCCTCTTAATGAGAACTGATTGCCTCCTACAATGTATTTAAATTTCTCTAACTTAATCATTAACTACATTTGCTTTGCCTGGCACCCATCAGCATACTTTTCTTATCAGTTTGTGTGTGTTTGTGTTCCATATCCTTGTTTGTTCAGATCCTCCTCCTGTTGTCTTGGGTTACAGGACAAACACGCTCTCGCCGAGGTCTTGGGAGGAAACTGAGTATAGCGTCTCCATGGAGACATCCCACACTAGGTCCCCTCTAATCCTCTACAGCTAATGATGTTAGCCTGCACCTTGGTTACCAGTGCACATGTGCATTGTGAAGAATGGACTGGCTACACAATGGGGAAAAGGTAGCTCAGGCAATCTCTCAGTGCAGATTGCAGCATACACTAGTGGGTTTGGTCTCCAGAAAACGACTTGATGCAGTGATGTGGAGCAGACACAGCACGCATAGCAATTCTCAGTGGCCTTGATGTTAGAAACTTGCTAATTATGCAAATTTATTATTTAAACCTATGTGCATACATTATTATTAGCTATGCATATACATGCATGGAATGGCAAGGCTGCTATAGAGATGGCAGGCCAGAAGGGGATACGATTACGATCAAATGATTTTTTTCAGGTATTGCAATGAAAGGTACAGCATAGCTGGTGTATGGCAATAGGCACATTCATGCATTAGAGGTTGACTCAATTCCAACAATAGTCGATTGTGTTTTACTAATCGTGAACTGTTTATTTCCCCTCATGAGTATACAATGGTATTAAAGTCCATCAATAGCTAAGCCATTTAAAATGGGGTTTGAGATGTCTGTACTTGGTTTCTCTCTGGTATAATGCCCTGCCACGACTGCAACAAGGAAGTCTATTATCGTATTTCAAGCAATGCGGAACCAGACGGCAAAGAAGGAAGTTTTCCACCCCCCAGAAAGCCTATTGAAATTGGTTTAACTCACTTCCTAAACTTTGTAAAAAAAAAAACTTTAGGAAAAGAAGTGTCAGCTCAAACTTTTAGCCTTGAACCATGTGCCCGCCCTAGCATTCTTATTGGTGGAAATCGTCACACTTCCTCATAGCAACAACTATTAAAAAAAGCAACGTTTCAGGGAAGTCAGCTGATCTGAGTTTATCTTACCACACATGTCCCTCTGGCTCTTTTACTCGTTTACGCCTTCAATACTTGGAATATGTATTCAGCAGTAACTGAAGTTTTACTTAGAAGGGAAACTAGTCAAAAGTCATTGAGTATTTGACTAGGTGTGTCAGCCAGAAACCGCCCCCTCGACCAGGCATGTGAACAGCCAAGTGCAACACGTTTCAGTCAGGGCGCGGTTGACAAAGAGCATATATGCTCAGTAAACCTCCCCAGGTTAAGAAAAGCATGACATAAAGCAAGTTGGAGCTCATAGAGCAGCCACACATCCCCACCTGAGACTGTACTCTGATCCTTGAGGTGTGGGAATTGGTCAGAGATCACTCTTAATCCACTGGGCGATGTGTCAGTGCTCTCTGTTTAGTTGTGTCATTATCCATCTTTAAAAAGTCGTATTCTGGGACAGATGACTCGAGTGCAATACACTCGCACACATCAACACTGACATATGACCCAAGTGAGGTAAATGTAGAAATGTCACAAACAAGCATTCTGTTGACCTTTCTGCCTGCACCAACAGGGTTTTTCATTTATTACATGTGTGCATATTTCCTCTTTGTTTTCAACCCTCTTCCTTGTTTGGTTTAAACTTTCCTGTTCCTTATTCTTGGTAAAGGCAAGCGAGAGAGCCTGGTTCCTAAAATGGGCAGACGCCTATTAAAGGGTCCTTATATGGACTTCCTTCCTGAAAGGGGTGTAGACATTCCCGGCAGCAGCATTCCAAAGCTTTGTTATGAGACCAGTTTGTCCCAAACTGGAACAAACAGGAAATGGTTATGCATACTTGTGGCATTACTTTATGTAAGCTAAATAACTTTTTTTTTGTAGATCTCGGTCATCCTCTCCAGCAATCAAACCAACTTCTGTGTAATAGTGGGCACTGTGAAGGCATAGACATTTCTCTTATTGTGAATACCGTTAACCTTTTATTCTGTAATATTTTCTCGCAGTTCTTAAAGCAGGATTGATCAAGGATTTTTCCCCAAAATACAAAAAGTCTGACGATAATTTTTCATGTATTGTTTACATTGATCATCTTGGTCTTATCTTTTGTATTGGTTACATTGATCAATCTTAGCCTTACTTCATGTCTTGGTTACATTGATCATCTTGACCTATTCTTATGTATTAGTAACACTGATCTCATTATCATCCGCAGGACCCCCTTTAGTCTTCTACTAATCTATATCTATCAGTTAGTCAAACAAACAGGTGTATGAAGAGCTTTTAAAGCTGAACCTCAATACAAAAGCTAACAACAGAATAATAACAAGAAATAAAATGAGTTTCAATCAACAATAATCCCAGAATCAGAGGCAATTGAAAAGTAGTTTCAAACTAAATATACACACTGCTTGATTTAGAGGAAAGGTAAACTAAAGCACTGTATAATGACCATGTTTACTTAAGTCCAAAAAGGACTAGGTTATTCATAACCTCCTCCATGGCCCATATGTTTGAGGCTCTTCAGAAACTTTCAGGTTTTTCAGAAACGTTCTTCATAAAATTGTCGAAATCCCATTACCCTCTACAAGATGAACCTGTATGATCCTATGCCACAAGCTTAATCTCCATGGTCCTCCACCATGTTATGGGTAGCCATGTACTCATAGCGGCTGGAGGCGTCTGTTTCTATTGACTCATGGTGTGGAGAGGTCAAAGGATTGGACAGGCCTGGGCTTGTTCGACCCAAATCCACTGAAGGTGTGATGTTGCTTCTGGAATCGGCTGTCAGGTGTGCAAAGTAGGTTAAATGGTCTGTAAGTTTACCTCTCAACCCCCCGGACCTCCCCAACTGTGTTCGGATTTCACTAAACCGCAATTCTTCTATTCCCATAGTAACGGGTTTTGTTGATGTCTGGACTGCGGACACATTTTTGGTGGGTAGATTATAAATTATAGGGGCCATCGGACCAAATGGAATGTTCTACCAAGTCCTGCTCATGGTCAGATGTGCATGTGGTCATGTGGAGAAGCTTATCATGTGGTCATCACACAGTTCATGTGACCACTCACATTTTAGGAATACATGGGACCCGAGGTGTTTAGTCACTTTCTGAATGGCACTGTGTGTTGAAATAATTCATAAAGCCTGGTAACAAGGAAACGGTGCGTGTAAACATCACTTGAGCTGGGGGTTAAGTGGCCAAATGATTGTATGTCAGACGAGGGATCTTTTCACTGGGGGGCTTGTTCAATACAGGATGATTCCCGAAAAAGTCTCTTTCACAAGTAAATACGGGTGGTTAAGGTTGTTGAAGGGTCAACCTCCCAAACCTTTTCAGGCTCTCTGGTCACCTGGCTGAGATATCCCTCGACTAAAATCTCCGATAAACATCTTGAGTTTTTGCTGGAGTGAATATGTGCTAACACTTTAGGGACATTTTGTCTGTGATTGCATCTTGTCTGCATGTGAACTTTTAATGTAGTTAAACCTACCAATCACATGACAGAATCCCAATGCCACCATCCTGTATAGTCTACAGTCAACAGAGAATGTTGACTGTTCAACTTGATGTTGTTAACGTGACCTAATCAGTGTTCCATGAGAATGTCAAAAAGAAAAGGTTGTGGGAAAGAGTTGTTTTCATTCCGAACTGTGGTCGATCTATGACCCCTTTTCCGCTCTATTCCGCACATTGTCAAGGGTCCAACAAGATCAGACGAAAAACATACTGCTGGAACGATTTTATTATGACTTTGAGCTGATTAAAGCGAGTCAATATTTAGTCTTGATATTGTAGTACTATAGTATTAGATACATAACTAAAACTTGGGTCTGTGTGTGTGTCATAAGGGAAAATTACTACTCATGGTCTTGGTCTGGCTTTATCCGGTCAAAATGTTTTGGGAAAAAACATGGCACATGCTCTTGGGTTGTTGTGGGTGACTGAGTGTGTCATGTCTGAATAAGAAAAGAGAAAAAGCCCTGAACTTATAAAGTTCACCTTTTGTGGAGTGTACAGTTCACTAGACATTATGCCATTGCTGCACAAATTCAAGCTGACCATTTGTGCAATACTAGAATGATTAACTGCCCTTGAAACAATCAGATTTGGTGAGATCAAGAGTACTCAAGAGCACAGAGTACTTCAAAAGGGACAGAGCTTTACAGTTCTAACACTCAAAGTGGCCTGCCTCCTTGAACTAGGCCAACCATTTCCTTTGAAAAAGTATTTTGTTTGTAGGCTTTATAGAAACTTAATACACAAAATACTGCAGGGTAGCCCTGAAATTACTCTATAAACAAAGTGAAGAGATATTGTCTCATCGTAGCAGTCCGCCTCCTGGCTGTTATTTTACATTTCATCAAACATTGCGTGGAAGATATCAATTAGCCAAAGTATTCATTGAAAAAATGGCCCATAACGGGTACTGCACAAAGAGGCCATCACTAGCTGATGAATCCGGAAAGTGACTAGAACATGAACAAACCCTTATCCATCATGTGGAGGGGTGGGGACGCTTGGTGGGTAGATGTAGATTAGATGACTGAATCACAACAACTGCACAGTGAATCATTACACACCGGTGTAATTTGCATGAATAACTCAAGATAAGATGAAGAAACAATGATGGGAAATTCCAATTACATTACTCAAAAATAGAGTGCTAGCCCTGATATCACGATACCAGAGGCTTTGTCGCCCTTCGTGCATACGAATTGGGACTGGAATCATGAGTCAAAAGAATGAAGGAGACTGTGGTTAGTCAAACCCACTTATCTCACATTCAACAGTGTCTCAGTGTAATGTGCTTTTGGCCACCATTCTCCCCCCCGTATTGGACGATACCGATGAGTCTGAAGAAATTGTATTTTGTAAGAATTTTGGAAGAAGCTACTAAGATACAGGCTTGGTTGGAGTGGCCTTCAACTAAATGCTTGTAAGTTTCTCTGATACAATAGGATGAGAAGGAACGGCAATTTTTTATGTCTTGGATGACGTACGCTGTGCAGTACTTGGGGAAATCCAATTCCACTTCAGTTTTTAATACTATAGGCTACTAAGCTAGACTAGTTGGTAGGCTGATAATTAGAATTGGCAGTTTCTGTGTTCTTTCTGAAACTCGTTTAAGCCAACTAACTAATACAACATTTTTCTTAACGATCGGCCATTTGAAAGAATATCTTTGGAGAACAATGGTGTTAACCCGTTTCAGTTGCAAACCAAAACAAACAACACAACAAGACTGTTGAATGTGTGATGAGTGGGTTTTACTAACCACAGTCTCGTTCACTCTTGACTCATGATTCCAGAACTGATTTGTATGCAAGAAAGGTGACAAAGCCTCTGGTATCGTTTGGTCTACATACCAAAACAAGACCAGCTCCCTTTACAATCCCAGAACATTCTCAAATGGATCCCACTGGATAAGCTCCAGGCATTGACTTATGCTCATACGGTTGATGACGCCATATCGTTGTTCACGATCCAGCTTTGTCCCGTCGTGTCCTATTTTATTCTCGGAAATATCCTTTTAAACTGGAGCGAACGCTACCGAGCCAGGGTTCAAGTTGCATCTAGGACATGTGATAGGCGTGAGACGGACACCACTGTGTGTTCCCCTGGGGAATGTTCACACGGGACGACATCGTCAAACACACACTGTTTAATTATGGAGGTTGTTTCCGCTACAGTCAAACTGGCATGGAGGAAAGCGATTCAAGGTCAACTATAGAAACCCCCCACCCCCCCTTCCTGTCCTCCCCAGAGTCGATGCTGTCTGTATGCTTCAAGGCGACTGATAACCCTGAGGTATTCTCCATGAATCTCTCATATCAGTTGGAACTACAGAGATACCTTGTTTTGTTTTTGTTGTGTTCTGCTCCCTGACTTCCTTAATATTGATATGCTGGGAACTCTGGGAGAAGGCTTGTTTTAATGCACCTGGAGGTGATGGGATACCAAATACAGAGCCACACTATTGATACCCTCTAACTCTTAAAGACGGAGGGAGAATATAATCCTGCTTTTCCTGTGGCGGTACTGTCCACAGCTCTCAATAACAATGGAAATGTAGTTGTTTGTTGAACCTGGAGTTGTGTTGGTATACATCAGGTTACTTCAGCCACGGTTTCAGCTAGCCGAGGTTGAATGGCTGGGGGGCCCTGGAATTCAAATGAGCCCGGTAACATTAGCGCAGTGATCCATGATGACGTCTGGGTTCAGTGGTGTCCAGCCATGCCTCCCTCCTCTGTGTCACAACAAGAGCTCAGCCAGAAGGAATGTGGAGGGTCCTTCACCGGGCCTTGAACGGCCTCACTGCTCACAAAAACAGGCCTTGGATCAACTGTTGTGGAAAAACCCAGTGAAGAAGGAATGCTTTATCGCCTATGCCCACTGCATCCGTCTGTTGATGGATCCCATTGACTTTGAATGGGGCGGAGCCGCAATGCATTGTGGATCCATCCGTTCCGTTGGATCCGTCGGCTCCGTCAAGAAAGTTGAAAAATGTTAAACTATTCGGGCAGCGACGGATCCTTCAATCAGATCGCGTATGCTATGCAGACGAGGCTGACGTATGCCTCTGCAAAGACTACTCCCCCATCTGTCAGCCACGCCTTCCGTCATCCGTTGATGGACGGTGCAGTGGGTAGACGGTCTTAGTCTAGAGTAGGGTCCTGTACATCTCAAAATGGAGTATCCTCTGTGTTTTCATTGTCTCCAGATCAAAGAAAAGTGGTTTGCTATTCAAATTTGTATTCCAGTTTATCTATGCGAGGGGATCTCATTGTATGACACATCCCCTACTTACAACACTTGGCGTGCCCCCTGATGGTGCACTGACTGTACACATTTCTTACAAGCTGCCGATTTAGATCACGCTAACTCCAGAATCTGATGTTGGATAGTTTAAGTGGATGAAGCACGGGCTGACCACAGAGGGAAATCTACTACTCTGGATTCCACTTATGGATTCAATTTTTTGTACTTGCCCCTTTCCCTAGTTGAGGATTCTCCCCTAAGTCCATAGGGGAGGTTCTTGAACATAGGTTAACTGTCGTTTTAGGGTTTTCCCCCATCCTGGCTCATTCTCCAGCCTCAAACCTGGTTGTGTCCGACGGTGGATAACTTGTTTCGTTGCATTTTTTTCTGTACAAGCTTTTAAGCAAGTGTCAGTACATGTAAAGGAAGTGAAATGGCCTGGTCTTTGACAATCATTTCTTTGTCTGTCTAAATTTATCCCCAGTGTGAAGTTATTTCCTAAACCCCCTAATATTGCGATGTTGGTATCGCTCTTAAGCACATGAAGCTAGTCCTCCGGCATGAGTGTTACACAGCAGAACTGATCTTTTACCCCCCTTCCACATTGCGGTAGTTGAGGTACGAGGATGGGGTAAGAAAAATGTCTAGCACTGGCTAAACACATTTTCCTCTCTCTCAGCCCACAGGTTCCTTAAGAGACTGAGCCCAAGATTACGAAAATGCGCTTCTTGTCAACTACAACGGTTTCATCTGGTGTGGAGTGGGAAAGGGTTAAAGACAGTCAAACTGAGTCAGCCTGTGTTGATGATGAGTAAGGCCTGGGGGGGATGATGCAGAGTAGAGAGGCATCATGGGTTGTGATCATGCTGTTAGGTCAATGGATGATGATGATAATGATGATGATGATGACTTGATAGATTGTCTTACGCTACAGGTCCACATATTCTAGATAGATGAGTTGATTGAGTATTGGCTTTTATTTTGACTGTCAATTCCTTTCATTTCGATGCTTAATGTAGTAGTTCCTGTGAATTCATTGTATGAGGATGGTCTTTTCATATCATATGTAAATCTCCGTGGCAACTCGCTCTCTCACTCCCATGACAACTCATTTGATTCCTCCCTACCTCTCTTTCCCCACACTGAATCACCATGCGCGTCTCTCTGTTCTCTGCCACTGCACCCTTCACCATCTCCTAATTTTACTTCTGCTGAGGTATTCCCTCTTCCTGCAGAGCGATGCATCATCCAGCCACAGCCCGTCTTCTCATTTCTGTCTAGCATGATGTGACTAAGACTTCCCCCTTATGGTTCTCCCTCTGTGTTCCAACGTTTGCCGTCTCACTGACATCATAATCTGCTTCTTCGCCATGCCTCAACACGCCGCAGACCGACAGCTCTGTTGGTGGTGGCGTTGACTATGTCAATAGAAACGCGCACAACAAACAAACAACACACACACACAAATCATACACGTCTCTGAAAACAACATGCACCAAAAACACAACACACAACGCACACAACACATATTGAGCCGTCTTATCCCCTCGCAGTCGGAAAAGCTATTTTCTTTTTACAAAGGTATTCTCCCAGAGAAGTACAGCCATGGTATGTGGTGCTCCTCTGTCTGCTGTACATATTTTTGTAAATGAATGGTAAATATAAACAGATTTCAGCAAATCCCCCGCCCCTAGGTAGAATAAAGGTATTTTACTGTTTTTTGTATTTGTATTTGTTTATTTTCCTTTGGTTCACCTTCTGTGGAAAATGCAAATCCCACTGCTTCTCCCTGCTTTGTGCTCCGTCTGTGTTTTTCCCCAGCCAAGCCAATCAGTTGCCAGCATTTGCCTACACCCAAAGCAAATTTACGCAGCGCCGCATTAAGCACTTCACAAGCGTAGGCTTGTCTTTGCCCAGCGCGTATAAATGCGAAAACACACTTCAGTAAACAGTGTTCCCTCTCTCTTCTCTTTTTCTCCCCACTCCCAAGTCCCTCTCCTATTCCCTCTCCTGTCACCTCTCTTATCACATTCTTCTCTCAAACTAGACTTTACAGATGTTAAGGCAGCCTTTCATTCCCAGTGTTTTATAGTTTTGTTGTTGGTTTTAAAATTAACCTTCACAGTCAGGTGGCAGGTAAAAATGAGCCCTGCAATAAGGTTGTTCTCGGAGTGCCGGAGTGAGAGGATCTGTTTACAAGTGGTCTTGATGAATGTCTGGAATGAAAGGAATGAGTTTTACAAAGCAAACATCCTTCTTGGCAGCAAACTTGAACAATACTCGGGGCACATTTGGTTATCGTTGCATCGAAGCTAAAGGTGCTGATAACTTGTTAGAACAAGTTCCATAGAAAAATGAGTCACAGTGTTTTTCATTGTCTGATCCAACACACTCTGTTCAGCAGCTCGGCCTTTTCTCCTCACTTGAATACCCCCTTTCTTGGTATTTACAGTTGTTGCATGCATTTATTATTTTCTTGTTTTCGGTTACACGATAGTCGCCCTGTGGGTTGTTCTCACGGTTTGCATTTGTCAGCATAGATTAGTAACAGCGAGCTCACTGGCTTGTTGCTTAGAGGTCCCTGGCTAACTTATAGGAATCCCACACCACCTGGGGTTCTCAGGAAAACTGCAGCCTGCAGGGAAAACATCAGCTGACTGGGTGGAATCTGCAGGGCTGAGGAAAAACACATTTCAACCAGCATTTGTTATTATCCCGGCTAGGGGACTAATCACACACTCCAATCGTGGGACTCCCAGTGTGGGACTCCCAAGTGTGGGACACCCAGCGTGGGATCACTTTTTACCACCCCTAGTTGGGTATTTCATGTCATTGATATTCAATGCACCCTGTGTGTATAGACCTGAATATGATGTATTATGTGAAAACACTATGCATCACTGTATGAATGTGTATTTTTGTCTTTGTGTATGTACATGTTTGGTTGTCTCCAGTGGTGTGTGTGTGTGTTTGTGTGCATGCATGCTTTTGTGTCTTTGTTTTGTGTCAACGGTTCGACAGCTCTTGGCCATTTCATTGCCATGGGAGTGCTGCATATCTGATTGGGTTTCAGGAAGTTAACGTACATACCACACTCCCTGGCAGACCGGTTGTTCCTCACTTTGGTTCACATGGTTCAATTCAAGCCGATACATGACAGACAGTTGGATTCGGACACAAAACGACCTGTCAAATATAATGATAGATATAATAACATAGGATGATCAAAAGGTATGATCAAAATAAACCAGGCAATATATGCAAATATAATCAAATGAAAAAGCTAAATGCAAATAAGGACAAATAGGAAAATGCACATCTTGAAGTATATTTCAATATGAAGACGTATGCATCCATTATCCACAATACACATAACACTGATGACATTTAATCAAATTAAATGCAAAAAAAACACATGAAGCAGGGGGTTTTCTCTGCAGTCTCGGGGGAACCTGGGGCGTTGTGGGCTACGGTTCAGTTAACGTCTGCTAGCTCAGCTGGTGAACTCTCAATTCAACAGGAAAGTACCTGAACGCCGCTTAACGTCAACAATCCCCCCTGCACCCTGCAGCATTAGACTCAAATTGCAAGCCCCAGGGCCATGCTCAAAACATTGTGATGGGAAATGGTGCAAGACAAACCAGAGTTTGATTCCCCAAACAGTAATACGCAGTATCAATGTGGACATTGCATAGAGTTGCACCTCTGAATTGAGAGACAAGAGTGCCAGGCAGCTCTGCAGCCGTGTCGTGTTGCCATTGCCGTTCGTTGTGTGTGTGGGTGTAGCAGACGGAAGGTTGTGTTGCTGACTTGTTGCTGTCGCTCCAAGCATGTAAAGGCCTTGAGGCCAAACAGGGTGGGGTCATGAATTGCAGCGTTATCCATGCCTTCCGATTTCAATTGATATAATCTTTTACACAGTTCCTGAGAACATGACAAGAAGAATAACTATGTTTTGCGTAAAAGAAAATTAAAACAAAAACAATCCTGCATGTGCAATGGACTCATGCCATTTGGATTACAGAACCATGCACGCCCAGTTATGACCTTCAGGGCTCGGCTCTGTCAGAACATGTCATTAAAGGCGTAGGCAGCCAGTTATTACAAGAACAAGCAACTGATAAGTAAAGAAAAAGCGTGGGTGTATTAACAGGTTTGTGTTTGTTGAAATTGCACTGCAGTACTGTAGACCTAAACAGCATAATGCAGTAAACTACAGTATTGAACAATGCAGTTTAGTACATTACAATGGCCAGGCCTTACTGTATTGCTCACAGTGAGATAAGGTACTTACAGTGGGGCAAAAAAGTATTTAGTCAGCCACCAATTGTGCAAGTTCTCCCACTTAAAAAGATGAGAGAGGCCTGTTATTTTCATCATAGGTATACCTCAGCTATGAGAGACAAAATGAAAAAAAAAATCTAGAAAATCACATTGTCTGATTTTTAAAGAATTTATTTGCAAATTATGGTGGAAAATAAGTATTTCGTCACCTACAAACCAGCAAGATTTCTGGCTGTCACAGACCTGTAACTTCTTCTTCTTTAAGAGTTTACCTGTATTAATGGCACCTGTTTGAACTCCTTATCAGTATAAAAGACACTTGTCCACAACCTCAAACAGTCACACTCCAAACTCCACTATGGCCAAGACCAAAGAGCTATCAAAGGACACCAGAAACACAATTGTAGACCTGCACCAGGCTGGGAAGTCTGAATCTGCAATAGGTAAGCAGCTTGGTGTGAAGAAATCAACTGTGGGAGCAATTATTAGGAAATGGAATACATACAAGACCACTGATAATCTCCCTCGATCTGGGGCTCCACACAAGATCTCACCCTGTGGGGTCAAAATGATCACAAGAACGGTGAACAAAAATCCCAGAACCACACGGGGGGACCTAGTGACTGACCTCCAGAGAGCTGGGACCAAAGTAACAAAGGCTACCATCACTAACACATTACGCCGCCAGGGACTCAAATCCTGCAGTGCCAGACGTGTCCCCCTGCTAAAGCCAGTGCATGTCCGGGCCCGTTTGAAGTTTGCTAGAGAGCATTTGGATGATCCAGAACAGGATTGGGAGAATGTCATATGGTCAGATGAAACCAAAATATAACTTTTTGGTAAAAACTCAACTCGTCGTGTTTGGAGGAGAAAGAATGCTGAGTTGCATCCAAAGAACACCATACCTACAGTGAAGCATGGGGGTGGAAACATCATGCTTTGGGCCGGTTTTTCTGCCAAGGGACCAGGACTTCTGATCCGTGTGACAGAAAGAATGAATGGGGCCATGTATCGTGAGATTTTGAGTGAAAACCTCCTTCCATCAGCAAGGGCACTGAAGATGAAACGTGGCTGGGTCATTCAGCATGACAATGACCCCAAACACACCGCCCGGGCAACGAAGGAATGGCTTCGTAAGAAGCATTTCAAGGTCTTGGAGTGGCCTAGCCAGTCTCCAGATCTCAACCCCATAGAAAGTCTTTGGAGGGAGTTGAAAGTCTGTGTTGCCCAGCGAAGGCCCAAAAACATCACTGCTCTAGAGGAGATCTGCATGGAGGAATGGGCCAAAATACAAGGAGCAGTGTGTGAAAACCTTGTAAAGACTTACAGAAAACGTTTGACCTCTGTCATTGCCAACAAAGGGCATGTAACAAAGTATTGAGATGACCTTTTGTTATTGACCAAATACTTATTTTCCACCAAATAAATTCTTTAAAAATCAGACAATGTGATTTTCTAGATTTTTTTTTTTATGGGGTATACCTCATAGCTGAGGTATACCTATGATGAAAATTACAGGCCTCTCTCATCTTTTTAAGTGGGAGAACTTGCACAATTGGTGGCTGACTAAATACTTTTTTGCCCCACTGTATATGTCTGTGGTAGGACACAAACCACCAGACTCAAGAACAGCTTCTTTCCGAGCACAACAAGACTCTTGAACTCTTAACCCTAAGATCCCCCCAACACAATATTTTTGCACTACTACTGCACACTGCACTACAAATGCTAACTGAGACACTTTATCTATCTATCTATCTATCTATCTATCCATCTATCTATCTATCTATCTATCTATCTATCTATCTATCTATCTATCTACTGTACATATATTCTATTTTTTTCTGTTTATTTATTTTTTGCATTTTTAAGGAGAGCTTGGGACACAAACATGTCATTGCCAGCTGGGATTGCTTGCCTGTTATGTTGTGCATTTGCAGATAAAATAACTTGAACTTGAACTACTGCGTAGTTGCTGTGGTGCAGCAGTGTGCAGTATATGATTCTAGCTACTGGTATAAGAGAAGGCAGTTGTCAACATGACATCATGCGGCCTCTATTTTCGTAGCATTACACAGTACCCTTTGAGGTGTATTTGTATCCCAGTGCTTGCTGAGACTATCCCTCAAATGGACTAGTAGACGTTTGGAGCCCATATATAGAGTGGGAACACGCAGGGTGTACATGCACACGTTTTGTGCATGAGTAAACACCATAAAAGAGTGTAAAGTCCACACGGATCCCCAGCCCTAGCTGCAGTCATATATTCACTTTATAGAGCTCTATAGTTATACATCCTCTTTTATTGGTCATTATCTTAGCACTAAACATGGTGACAACTTTAGTGCTCGTCACCGGAAGTGACTGGTGCATGCATAGTGAGTCATAAAAAAGTAGAAAGAGTATTAGTTAATAGTTAACCGGTTGATATTCTTGTTGATGGTTCAGTGATGCTGTTCAAAACGAGGGGAAATACGTACTAGGGGCATTGTGCTGCCCAATGGAAAAGGGTTTCCAAGATAGGCTTGTCATGTTTTACAATGTATTTCTGTGAGGGCGGTCGTGCCGTAATGGAAAGCACAGCAGGAGACCGATAGGACAGTGGTTACAATCAAGTGCGACTACCTCAGTTGGTACACTCGGTTGGGCATACAGAGAAAGGATAACACTAGCCTAGCCCCGCCTAGGTCTGCCTCGGACCAAGAGAGCCCATTACTTAGATACTTAGCAGCCTGCTATTGTTTAATTTGAGTCAGGTACTGAAAATGTGGCTTTGCAAGCAGCTGACATTTGAATTGTCACACTGTTGTTGGGGGGGGGGTCATCTAAAATGCCACATGCCTGGTAACGATACTAATGGATATTGTTATCAAATTGCAAACTGACTTAGAGCCCTATTTTAACGGTCTGAAACGCAAGTGAGAAGCACCAAGCGCAAGTAGCTTTGTGGGCGGTTCTATGGCGATGTCGCTAGTTTACCGGCTCAAGAGTCATGCGCCCGGCGCACTTCTAAAAAGGTTTGGTCTGAAGTAGCCTAATTACCCGTAGGTGTGGTTTGGGCGTAACGTGCAATAAACCAATGACAGTGCCGGCTCCCATCCCCTTTAAGAGCCATGAGCGCATTTGAATCTGACGAGTTGATATTTTGACAGCGCGTCTGCAGTCTACGATGAGACAGATGCACATGAATTTCAAACTTCAAATGGCTCAGTTTATGGCCAAATAATACGGCCTAATTCACACATGGAATAAGGTTTGGAACAGTCCTCAAATAAATTTCGGCAAAGAAAACTTATATGATATAACATAGGATTTAATGGTATACGCAATACATTATAAACATTGTTTCTTATCAGTATTGTATGCATTATCGTTTTCGACTTGTGTTCCTAATATGCATGTGTCCCCCCGTTAATATACATTGCCATGAACTGTATTATGCGTTACGTATTTAGTTTGCGTGTGTTTAAACAGATGGACGCACACAAGCGCGCCCGCATTCATTAATTATTTTACACATACACACACGCACGCCCGCATTCATTCATTCTTTTTAACACTCACTCGCGGTAAAACAATGTTTCCTCACGATAAAATACTCATCAATCCTAAAAGTTATGGGAATGTACACGATGTCTGTGTCATGAAAATATGTGTTTGCTGTACGGTGTTTGCAGATGCATTGATTTAAAAGTACAACTTATTACCGCTGTATCAGCTGTTCTTTCCCAAATAATTTACCAAGAATGTATAGGTAGATGAGAGAAGCAAAGTGTATGCGCGAGGTGCACAAGCAACATTATGCATGCGCCCTTAAAATAGCATCTGAACAACGCGCCCCTGACTTTAAACCAGGTATTTCCTGGCTTGTGGCGCAAGTGGTTTCTGAAACTGAAAAATAGCACCAGGGAACGTTTGCAGAACACGGCTCCTCCTTTCGCCGAACCGCCCCTTGGGGCGCAAGACCATTCCCTAATTTACCGATGCGTGGCGCAGGAGGGAAAAGAACGCTCTGCGCCAGTTGCAAACTAGCAACGACTCATGCGCCAGTGATTAAGTCAATTGCGCCGGATGCAAGATAGGGCTCTTAATGTTGGTCTGTGCATATGTTCTCACAGGAAATGACTCAACCACGCCATGACACCTCGGGGAAAAATCGCATTGGGGTCTTGAGTGAAACAATGTCATCACATTTTCCTTTCTCTTTTATTCTTCATTTGCGTGCCATTTTTTAAATTTGAGAATACACTGCTCACTTCGATTTTAGTCGAATCTCGAATCTCAAACTGTGTGTTGCATTTGGAGGATGTCATGTATTTATCAAATGACACTTATTTAATTTAATTTACTTAATATTATTAGTCGTAATATCATTTACTATTGATAGACAAATATGCCTACAAAGTTAAGTAGTTAGTGTGTTTGGTACTGCAAGCACATCTACTGTTCTTCTTAAGTTTTCTTTATTCTGTTTGCATGTTTTTTGTGCACTTACCTGCTCCTGCATCCTTTCAGCTACAGAAACCATTCAACTATCAAAACGTCCAGTTCTTTAACTACATGATGGCTATCTCTTTGCGTTTTTCAACTCTTTCAACCTTTTAAACTATTACACTTTTTCTGCTTTTTTATATACAATTTAAGTCAATGGGCGGACGGCTCCCCCGTCCGCCTTCTCTACTACTTCAGAAATTGTAACTTGGTCAATTTTCAACGTTAATCTTCATTCAAACCATTTAACAAATCAACACACTTGTACCTTCAATAATCTGAAAACCGAATTTTGATGACCTTTTATACTTTTTTCAGAATCACAGTTTAAAGAGGAGCTATGCAACTTTTTTAAGATTAAATGACCTTAATTAAGCAGATTAAGAGTCATTGTAATGGTTCTATAGCACTTTATGGGTCGATTGGTGGCTGTTTCGAATCCCCCTAGCGCACCTGGGCGGAGAAAGGGTAAATGCAAGTCTCGGGTCTCGCAAAGTAACGAAATGTTTTACGGCATTACAGACCCACAAACATGGAACCGGCTAGATGTAAACAAAAAATATATTATTAAAAATGAGGTAATTATGATTTTTGTTTTAAAATACAAAAATGAAAATTTATATACAAGGTGTTTTTCTTTATTAGGTCAAAAAGGGACAAACTAATCGAAAATAATAATAGAAATAATAATTGTTAAATAATAATAAGTTTTAAATAATAATTGTTGCTCGCTTAGTCTCGTCAGGGATTTGTATCCATATTTACAATTTAAATGTACCTATGATCTTGGACGGCAGATGTCATCACAGTACCCCCCGTCGTAGCTGTCGGAATATATTCCTTCCAGTTTGCCTCTTTTCCCTGTACCAATATATCCTAAAACAGAAAAAAAAAAAAACTTCTGGCATTCTGGAATTTATGTTATCACCTCCCGTTCCAGTAGTCCGTCTGTTTATTAGGAGGAATGGGTGTTTTGTCAAGCAAGTAGAGAGTGGCTAAGTGATACTTGAGTTATATTACGGCAACCCGATGCCGTTGCCATAAAACGTTGCTGCTTAAAGTCCCTGTAGAGCCGACCACATGCCATGCAGGTCCCAATACTGTACATGGTGTAGAACTCTGCTCTGTAGTTGGCGGATACTCTACACCATGTTGTGACGCCTGTGACAAACAAAGTGTAAGATGAAATAGCACATTTATTTTTATAGAGCAGTAAAAACATGTATAGACCCCACAGGACATTACATTATTATATTAAATTAGGATATTGTACACTGATGCACCCTTCACTGATGCACTTACTGTTGAGCCACAGAAAATGTGCCTGTCTTTTGAACCTGTCAGTGGACACTATGTTCCTGAAGGTGGAACACACCAGAGCCAGAGTTGGGTAAGCTTTATCTCCCTCTTGGAGTACCACCTCAGTGAGGATGTCAGACAGCACTGACTTTGGCAACTGTAAAATAGATGTCAGGCAAGATCAAGAAGATTTCATAGATAACACAACAACAACACAGTTTCAAACGCAATGGGGCGTTTAAAGCTTTTTGCATAAGGCTACAGCAATTTCAATATCGAAAATTATATGTAAATTGATTATAAGCTGTGGTATGTTTTTAGATTGAGGTAATGCTTGACTTCAGTATAAAACCCTTCCATTTCTGTGAAAATAAATGAAATAAACAAAGACAAAGGCAGTTTTCAGAATTAAGGCCAGAAAACAATTAATTCAATGGTATTAGGTTAAGGGTAATTATCACCTACAAAAGCCCCCCCCCCCACACACACACAACTTCATACAAATTTAGTTCATTTTTAAAATTTCTATCTATTTTATTTATATTGTTTTTGCATTATTATAAGTTGGCGGTAGTTATTTTGTTTTATTTCTCAAGTATGCTGCTTCGAATAGTTTGTGGCGTGTTTAGTCACATAAAAACGCCTCTTTTATTCATAGATTAGAAAAGAAAAGGAGATCGTTAATACAGTACTTACCTAAAGAGCGGAAAAACATGTCAGCGTTTTAGTATGCGCATGCGCATTTAATGACATCGTTTACAGGAAGTGCGTCATTATTGCGCATCTAGGACCCCCGAACCGATCTGGCAGCCGAACACATTTGGTACTCTCACCGGCACGTCATGCACTAAGGCGTGGCTAGGCGCCCATGATGCGGAAGCAAATCTCTCCTTGATGTTTCCCTGCGCCATTGAGCAGTTTTCCTTTTTCCTTAACCTTTGTGGAAAACGTCATCGGGTCAAGGAGAGATGAAAAGGTGCTTCCTTTCGAACATAGGAAAAGACAGCACTGTTGAATTGAATAAAATGAATTCAATTCCACTTTTCCATCCAATGTCATTGCGCGACGGCGAGTAATGCTGACCTCTTGCGTCTCTAGGGTAAAACTATAGTTTTCGGAAGTTGGACTGCAACAAGCGCTCTTTCGATCCATGCATTCTTGTCGTAGTGATTTCAATCAGGTTGTCGCTAACAGTGAGAATCACTTAGGTTGAACTTGGCCAACAGGAATATTTCAGGCCACTTGAATCCCAATTCACATGTGGAAAAAAAAAAGAGCCTCAATTTATGTTGATGTTGAAATTAACTGCCCCCTGTAGTCATTCTTAAATGTGAAGTCTGCATTTTATTTTCTTACGGGGTATATTGTGAGCTTAATAACCAGCAATAAATGAATTCATTTAGATACAAATAATATGTTTCTGGAATTGGTGTCCATTATTAGGGGTCTGAGCAGCGAAGCTGTTTGGCCCCTATTATATCTGTAACAGGTTTTTTTTCCCTCAAATTCTGTACAAGTCATACTGCAGCCTGTACCATAAGTCAAAAACTCTTGAAATTCTCATGTATGGTTACCCATAAACCCAAATTTGTTGTACTGCACCCAAAAGTAAGGCTATTGTAAAAAATCATGAATTAGGCTTATTTCTCCTCACCAGGTTGACCTGGACTCAAAATTCTTTCAGAATATTAATCTCTAAAATCAGACGCTATATAAATCAGATTTATAAAACCCTAAAAATGTATACTTTCCCACAATTTCATATTAAAGCTAAACATGATAAAAAGATTCACAGGCTACAAAAATAACCAAAAATTCACCAAAATCGCCACATAAAATCATCCAAGCCTATATATACCTATAATACGACTATGATCAGGTGGATACCAATACCCCCCACTACTAATAAACCCAAATTATGGTACTGCACCCAAAGGAGGTGCTATTTAAAAAAGATTATGAACTAGCCTTATTTCTCCTTACGAGATTGACCTGTACTCAAAATTCTTTCAGAATATTCATTTTTAAAATCAGATGCATCGTTTTCTCCCTGGTCTTCTGCTCTTAAAATGTTTACTTTTCCCACAATTTCATAGAAAAGCCAACCGTCCACAGGCTCAACCCATTTTGCCTATATGGCCATTTTGTTATTGTATAACTACCATACGGCTATCATTAGGTGGATACCATTAACATTGCAAATTTTCTGATCTGTACTTTTAAGAAAGCCCTTAATTCTCTTGTGAAATGGGTGCTTGGAGTTTTCTTGATGTTGCTTGCTTATCAATAGACATTTTCACCATGTGAATGAGGCTATATTTCAGGTTTGTCAGTGACTCAATGGGATAATGCCTTGTACTGGTGATCCTTAGTTTGAGAGTTCGTATCCCAATTAGACAATTATGCTGGACATGACATTCGGCCATTGCTCTGCAGCCCAGTCACCTGAAAGCTGAGGCACAGTATGGCATTAAGGGGAACATCAACATCTTTCCTTCATAATTATGTCATATTTATATATCTTCCAATAGTGTGTTCTTGACTTTTCATTTTGCTCACCGCTTGCAGTTATATTTATCAATTGTATTTTCTTTTCTTCTCTTCTCCTACTTTACCCTGGGCCTTTAAATTCCATATCGGCTGTTTTCAGTTGGTCTCATTGATTTACGCTGAGGTTAGAGCGCAGAGGACGTTCATGCAGTGTTGCCAGATTGGGCGGTTTTTCCCAGACTACTTTTTACAACGTTCAGGCAGCGGTGACGCTAGCATTGATGTTAGCGCTGACGTTAGCCCTGACATTAGCTGTGATGTTAGGGTTGACGTTAGAGGAAGAATGGAGCGTGTGGTTCCGGAAGTAAACATCCCATTAATTTTCTCCATCAAGGTTTTGATTAAAAGCCATAATGGCGTTACCATCTGAAGTATACTTACCACGCAGTTATATTTTGAATCAATGCTATAGGCTCCTGTAGAAGCCACAAGTTAAAGAAGTAAACTTCTAGTTTTTTGAAAAATATGTTTTTTTAATGAAAACCACCTACTATTACTGCACTACCACCAATCATTAAGTGTAACACAACGTCTTTGATTGGTGGAACTCGCTGTTACAATGAAAACATTTACCCTCACCCGCCAAAGTCAAGTCATCGATGACTGCTACCACTGAATTAGATTGCTTACCACAGCACCCAAGATTTCCCTGAGCTTAATGGAAAGTTAAAGTTGTTGTAAGAACTGTAGCGGAAATTAGCTACATTACATGTTGAAAAATATATAATATATAGCACTAGCAGTGCTTTTAATTTTGATCATATAAAAGCTAGGAATACATAAGGTTGAATGAATATGTAACTGGAATTCGATACTGAAGTAAAATGTATGAAAAATGATTAACGTTATTACGCAGTGATCGCAGTCGAAGACGAAGGAACGTACCATGTCGATGACAACGCTATACACTATATGAAACACTATACATACCCACACTCATACACACACACACACACACACAATATATATATTACAAAACTTTTATTAACAATATGAACTACATAATAATGACAAAGGTTATAAGATGCAAGAAATGTGCCTATCTATTGGGTTGTAACCATTGCGAAAAAGTGTGAAATGGTTTATGAGATGAGTAGCTCCTTCACTTGTTCACAAAAGATTATGTTCACAGTATGGTACCTTTGCCTTCTCTTCCGTTTTCCAATTTTGCCCCGAATCAAATCTTTTATGGTCACGACTACCTTGACGATCAACTTGTTCCAGGCTAAAAAATCTTTTCAGAAAGATTTTACGAAAAGTCAATGGAGAAAATGAATGGGAAATTACTTCCGGAACCGGAGCTTTTAAAAAAGGGGGCGTTCACTGTTGCGCTCTATAGGTCCTATGTCACTTCGGGCTGAGCAATATGGACAAAAGTCATATCTCGATATTTTCAAGCAGAATGTCGACATAAGTTATATATCGATATTTTTTGACAACGCAATAACATAGTTGCTCCAATCATTCTACATTGGTGGCGCCGCTGTGCTCTTATTTCCAGCCTGCCTGCGTCGCTGTGCTCTGTAACCTGCCTTGCTGATTGCAAACTCAGGTTGGTCCTACTTGACCCTTTAGTTGCAACACATTTGAAGAACTCTACGAAACGCCTGATTCTGTAAGTTGCAGACACCTAATACTCAAACCATTTCAAAACTATGGAGCAATTTGTCTTTGTATTAAATACAAGCTCCTCTGCGCCGGGTTTGACGGACTCCATGTTTTGCGCTGAAGGGGATTTTAAAAAGTGACGTGAGTGGAAGGGCGGGGCCGGGGCAGAGTGTGTAAGCCGGAGGGCGGCAGGCGTGGTTCGAACCGGCTGTTTTTTTTTTAGCAAATGTGCTGTACTTTCAACGCAAATGGACTATATCGATGTTGACGATAGCGTCTTGTTCCATATCTCGTTTAAAAAAATATCTATGTATTTCAAAAATATAATAATAATAATATAAAGATATAATACCGCCCAGCCCTAATGTCTCTAAAATACCCAAAACTACCCATATGAAGGTTTGCTGGTCTGACGAACCCTATCGACTGGCCAAGGAAACAGCAATACATCACTTATGTCGAGGCTCTGTCTGTCAAAAGAAATGGAGGACATTTGCTATCTTTCGCCAGTCAGTTTATGTATAGGATGTTATTTTGTTATTTGATGCAACATTTTCTATCGTTGCCTTGGTTATTCATACAGACGCTGCTATCCATGAAACCACGCAGTTAGCATATTGTTTGAATCAATGTATTTATGCATGTAGTCATCTTCCGCTTAAATGAATCCATTCTGAAGCTTCCTTTCATAGATACATTTTGTTGAGCAATATAATTATGACACATTAATAATTCTGTTAGATGATGTTCTTTCGATAAAAACGTAAATTTCTGAGTGACCCAGGATTTACATTTATTACTCTTTTCCTTGGGAAGGACTTTGTGGGGCAGCTCTAAGTTGAGGTTGGCGATCATATTGCAAATCTATAGTAGTCCATCCGAGGAAATACAGTCTTAGAAATGTTGCATTTACACAACCTAACTGGTAGAGTTGGTTGTGTGTACGCGTAATATTTTACGCGTTCACACAACAAGAATTTACACATTGTAGGTGTGTTTTCTGGTTGTGGCCGATGAGGGACCTTGAATAAAGCCAGTCGTACATATTCATGAGGAGGTTCTGTCAGTGATATCGAATGGCGCGTTGTGCATGGATGACTAACGTTGTGCATAGATTACTGACTTGGGCGTCTCAAACATGCTACATAAACATATAGGCACCGAGGTATACAGTAATGGAACTGATGGGTATGAAACGTAAGCCAGAGTTGTGGTTTGGAAGAACTTTAGCAGGAGACGGCGAAGTTGATAACTTGTTGATGGCGCTGTAGCACTTCTTACGACACTGCACATTTAGGGAATGTATGACAACCATAGGCGTCGATTACGCCGGGGACGCGTCCCCACCAGTTTTCGGAAAGATTCATTTTGTCCCCCCCAGAAAAATTAAAAATTAAAAATTATGTTGGTTATGGTATATATGTTATCAATATTGTAATTGGTTTTTGACAAAATATTGGTTTGAAGTGTGCGGTTGCCTGGTACCATGGTTGTTACTTGGTACAAATAATATGGATGATTTACGACCATCTAGTGGGGAGTCTGCAAACTGCTAACGAAACGTCATCGAAGTGAAAATAAAATAAATCATCCGTACTGTTATAAATTCAAAATTAATTTAAATAGGAAAGCTAAACGTTAAAGCACATAGGGCAAAACACTCCGGTAGCACTAGGCATGCTAGCCAACAGTGTGTCGCACTGGTAGAGGCTAGCTAGCTAAAAAAACCCTCAAGAATGACATATTTCTAGAATAATATAAATTTAGCTGAGCTCATAAGACACTAGCACACTTACTGTGCATGTCAGCTTCAACTGCTTAGCTTTAAAAAAAAAAAAAAAGCTCTGATGTCCTGTCCACTCCTTTTTGACATTATGCTGTATAATTAACTAGGTAGGATGAGAGAATGTCGGGCTCTGGTTGTATCGCTATCTCGTCTTTTTTCAGTCGTGACTAGATGCCCCCTCTGCAGCACCGTAGTTGTGGATTATTTTTGTATGAGGCGCCAGCCTGGCTTGGACAATGAATGAGATATTAATACCAATACTCTATGGCTGGTATGCAATGATGAGGCATCAGACCGTCAATTAATTTTGGGGGGGGGGAGGGCATGGGTTTCGGTCAGAATGCCCTGTAGATTGGATGGATGTGTGTTGTGAATTGAGAACAGCCAGCTCATGATGTGATATATAGCATTCAGCTATAATTATTTTTAGCTTTTTCAATCTTTTTGTAGTGCTATGTGTAGTTACACGTTTGCCCCTTCTGAACTTAAACACGTAGGTAATAAGCTCCTCTTTGTTTATGTTGGTATAGCTCATGCCATGTCACGTCAACATTGAGTGCATCATGGAGCAGAACATAGTGGGTCATCATGTCCAATGCTTTTTGAAAACGCTTTCTTCATAAAACGTGTCAGACATCATTTTTTTGTATAAATTTTATATTAGTAAGCTACATGGGTATCCCGTCTTTCAGAACCTTTCATGACCTGCGCTAAAGAAAAATAAGGTGCATCCTCAATGTACCCAGTACTTCTGAAAAAGCACTCCAGATTGCGTCTCTGTCCCCACCACATTTCAAACCAAACTGACGCCAATGATGACAACAGCATCAAACAATGAGGAAACAATCCAAGCACATTTTGCCCGGAAAGATAAAGAAAGAATGGAACAACCCATTGATTGTGAACGAACATTTGCATACTTGTTTTTGTGGCATTACCATCTCCAAATATTATGACGATATTTGATCTAATGGCCTCCATACTAATCACGCAGTTGAGATCTCGACTGTGTGTATGGTGAAGTGTGACCCAAGAACAATGAACTCATGTTATAGACTATTTTGACAAATTCGAGACACATTTGTTTGATGGACAAGTCACACCTATTACATATTTATGTGAACGAACAAATAATAACGAATCAAGCAGTTGAGATCTCCACTTTGTGCATTTCGATGTGTGTCCGACACAACAACATAAACATTTATTTTACTGACTACTTAATTATATATCATGGTTTTTAAAGTTATTTGATTAGTGCAGAAGAAATTGTATATATTTGAGCAATTGCATCTGCGATGAATTCAGTTTGACGTTCAAGATTCCCCCTTTTTGCTTCCTTATTTCATTATCTCCAAGAGAACCAATTGATTAGGTGAGTGATGCATGCAGCTCCCCCCTCGTTTAAAAAGCTTACAGTCTGGTTTCTCTTTTACAAAACCTTTCTATTTCGTTCTTAATAACACTTTATTCTTTCTTTCTTTATTATTCTCTACAAACTTTTGGACCCTACTCCTTCCACAATCTTTCAAAAAGAGAACTTTTTCAATGTTCGGATTAGCTTAGAATTGTGCGCTTCCATTTTTAAAAATATTTTATACTTTTTAAGATATTCTACTATTTAATTATTTTTTTTTACAATGGTAGTCAATTCTCTGAACTACTCAGTCTTCATAACTTGAGACATTTTTAACCGTTAACCTTTGTTCTAACATTTAACAAATTTGTATCTACAAGTATTTAGAAACAGAATTTCAGTATCATTTATAGTTTTTTCAGAATGACAGTTTCACAGTTTAATTTCCTACTCGCTTCGTATATTTTCAGTTGGTCTCATTGACAAATGCTGAGGCTCGAGCGTGAGGACGTTCTAATCTAGATGACGTCTAGCCCAAGGTGGATAATTAGCGATAGCCCAAGGTAGCTTGCGCTAACCATTGCGGACGTCCCGGAGCCTAAACAACGTCTATTTAACCTAGAAATACGATGTCAAGCTTCAACGGTTACGGTATTTCTTGTTACACTGGCGCTAAAATAATTTATCTGGCGGAAATATAATTGTTAAATATCGGTTCTTTGGGTGTTGGGACCTCCGTTTATATGGCTAGAGGCTAGGTGCTTGTAAAGTCCCCCCTGTGGGATGGCACTAATCTAAAATGTCACATACCGATCATAACAGTACATACTGGTGTTCGTTATCAAATTAGAAACTTACTTAATATGTGTCTAGAAATAGGTTCACACAGGAAACCACTCAACTGTACCATGACGCCTAAGGGAAAGATCGCAGGGGTTCTGAGTGCAACAATGACGTTAAATCTTTGTTTTCTAAACCAATGAAACCATTATGATTGGCATGCTGGAGATGTGTACTGTATGGCCAGAGAATTTATATTGTCTGTACTGCAATTATATATACATGTTTTTGCATGGTTTACAGTACAACTAATGAGTGTTTCTGTTGGCTTTGCAGGTGAAATGACTCATCTAAGAAAGCTACATGCCTCCTGGACATGGCAGGCAGGCTATAACTGACCGTGCTCTGTCCAAGGAACGAGGCTGGCCCAGTTGAAGGGCAGCCCTCAACTGGAGTCTTGAAGAACCCCATCTGTCCAGCCCTTAATGCAGCTTCAGGGTTGCTTTAATGCTGAAACCTCAGAAAAAAATCCTCAGACTGCAGATGAAGTCTTTACATAAATCAACGCCCAATGATCTGATCCAACTTGACTTGCTCTGCTCCTGCTTTTCTCTTCCGTCTTGTGATTGGACTAGACTGCCGTTCCACATTGTCGTCCCACAGCAAGTTAAAGCAGGCCATGGATTGGACCTCTGGCTTCAGGCAGAACCATACATACAAGGATGCACTCAAAAGTATTTTATTTCCAAATGTTTCTGTGTTGTGCAAGAGAGAGAAAGATGGCAAACTCCTGAACATGTTCACAAACAAAATATTGTTTTAATGATTTGGAAGATCAGATTCAAGGCAAGCCTTCTACAACGACTCCTCAGAGAGTCTAGAAGGGTTCCCCACCCAACCCACCATCAAGGCCGCTAGGTCTACGGGACGGCTCTATGACGTCAGTGTTCTTGTTGAAAACAATGAAAGAGTAGATGGGTGGGACTTGAGAGGAAGGAAAAGCACTTTTACATTTTATTTTTAACCCTACCCCTTACGACACATTGGCCTCACATCTACCTCCAGCAACATCATCCCTGTTTGTCCCCTTGCTTCAGATGCCTGTGAACAATGAGAACGACTCTAGATTTTTTTTGTTCTCAATGATCTTACTCTATTGTCTATTGATCATCTTTTAGCCTTCTACCAAGCAAGGGCGTAGGAACCGGGGGGGGGGACGGAGAGGACGTGTCCCCTCCAATATCGGGAGACAGGCGCATTTGTCCCACCTAAAAATTATACTGGATCTGTCAGGTTTCCGATATGTGTCCCCCCCAATTTTAAACTCATTCCTACGCCCCTGCTACCAAGATTCAGTATTCATTCTAACAAATCAGCCACTAATTCTGCTTGGTCGCTCTGTGAAAAGATCTGCTTTCATTTTTGGTCCACACCTTGGGTCTGATTCAAAATTCCAGTGTATTTGTATATCCATGCTTCATACAGAGAGCCATGTAAATTAACCATGTTGATGAAAATATTGATTCCATGTGATGTAATCTTGCTAAATATTAAACACCTCACGATCCATTATCAATAGGAGTAAGCTATAGGATCTATAAGCTATATTACTTTAGTATTGAAGGTGTTTCAGCTGCTACAATAATTGTGTGAGTTGATTAAGACTTGATATTTATATATTAATTTATACTTTCATTTTGTATAATAACCACGCTGATACTGATACGTATTGGGATTTGTTTGCACTTAATAAATGTAATTGCCAAGTGAGAACTGCCCCTGTTTATGTGATGAGGCCATAACATGGTCTGATTCGTTCATATTCATAATAGTATCTCACATAAGTCAACTTTTACTTATGTTTTTCTAAACTGGATTATGCATGTTGTCTACTTTCAACACATTGTTTGTTCCTGCCAGTGTTTCTTTACACATGCAAATGAGGCTGTCCCTTTTGCTTAGTATTTCTTTTTGGATGATGTTGAATACATCAATATAAATAGTCAATGCTTTAAATCCCTATGCTACATCGCTTCACCAAAGGCTTTCAATAGAGCCAAGAGAATGTGGGAGGAGAGCTGACGTCTGGCAGAGTACATACAGGATTTCGGAGGGATTTTGGTTGAAATAAAGACAACTGTTTTTTTTTTTAAACCATCAAGACGTTTCTCCTGTTGCGTCAACCAATCACGGCGCCTCAGGCCCTAACTGATCCCCTGAGACGCTGTTAATACATTTAGTACATAGCAATCTCAGTGTGTATTGGAGAAGCATGGGCCAAAAAAATATGCTGTTGCAACACAATCTGAAAACACTCTCAGTCTGTAAGACTGTGGACCACTTAAAATAACTGACCTACATTGTTATGTCAATAAGTGTTGATCTCACACAACAATGTGTGTGTGTGTGTGTTTAAGCAAGGCTTATTCTCTGTCTATGGCTTTAGGGGTCTTGCAAGCTAAACAGCAATCAGGGAAAAAAAATGGGGGCTCATTTTTCTGGATCTCTAAATATTGAGTAAAGCCCACTTTAACAAGTTAAAAAGAACCTACAAAAAAAACTTCAACCAAAGAGAAAAGCATTCCTATGGCATTTAAAACGTGTCCACACTAAACATGTCAGGGTTAGGAGTCAGGCTGAAAGGATTCCTGTCTGCCACCTCCTCATGGAGCTGGATGTCCTCCAGAGCCAACATGTTGTTGGTTGTTGATGTTGTGATGCTGGATCACAAGAATAAACTGCCTCTTCAGGCACTTTGTGGAACACCATGTTCCAGGACTCAAAAGGGGCCAGGAGAAGGTTTGCGTTGGGGCTGGGGAATCATAGAAGCATGTCTGGACATGAAGAGGAGAAGACGAGAAGCCTTGCATAAGATGTGGATGTTATGGCACCAGACATGACATGAGCGTGGAATAACGTCTTGCCTCAGCTGATGCAGGGTCAGCTGTTGGCTTGCGTCACCAGCTAACCGCTTTGTGATTAAGGGATCAAACCCAGTGTTCCCTGCATCCCGGAAATCTCATGCTGTGTGTGTGAGTACAGGATCAGCTTTGTGTGTGTGTGTGTGTGTGTGTGTGTGTGTGTGTGTGTGTGTGTGTGTGTGTGTGTGTGTGGACTCCAAATACACTCATAGGGAGACAATAAACACAAAGAAATACAGAGCCAATACTTTTATAAGGTCAACTTAACAAAGCTCAATCATTAAATATAAATAGTCAGGAAAAGCTGTCAAACTTTCCTGCCTAGCCTTCATTTAACGCGAGAGGTTTTGTTTATATTGCACGGGAGGCAAGGAAAATGTACTGTGTGGGTCCTGCTAAGAAAACGGCAGAACAGCATACCACCCAACCCAGTCTCACGGAAATACGTGACACTGTCACGTCATTTAATCTATTCATTCGTGATCTGGGACACGTAATTTCAATTTTTTCGTGCCAAAAAGCACAAATTTCTAACAATATGACAGCCTTTGGCCACCCGTTACTACTTTCACCCTTGATTCTGAGAAATTGTGACAATTCACGCATATATTAATGCAGGTGCGCTGCTCTGTCGGCAAACCGCGACGGAAAAAAGGTAGCTGCTTCATCTCTTCTTTTTAGAATGGGTTTGAAATTTGTGCTTTTGGCACGAAAAAATTAAAATGACGTGTCCCAGATCACGAATGAATAGATTAAATGACGTGACGTGACAGTGTCACGTATTTCCGTGAGACTCTGTTGTACCACCAGATGCACATACACGTCTAAAAGACTACAATACAATCAATTGAATTATTTTTTTAACAGTTCAAAAATACGGTCCTTCTTCCTCTTCAAAACACTACATAGAGGGTCAAAACAAAAGATGAAAAACGATACCGCATCGTCTTAGCAGATTCTAAATAATGGATGTAAGTATGCGATGTATCCAACATGATGTGGACGTCAGATACAGACAGATATAGCCGCGACAGATATATCAGATATCAGGTCATGGCGTGGATCAGGGCACGGTGTTCCTCTTGGATCAATTATGTTAGGTCAATTCATTCATATTTCTCAGAATAGTGAAGTGGATGCTTTGTTTAACTATGTGTTTGAGCAACAGAAAAACAAGTAATACGGGTCATAGGTGATGTTTGTCTTTATTGTCTCTCCCTCCCAGCAGTTTGTATCTTTCTCGTGAGACTTTCTAGCGAGTCCTTTGTTTCCTCCCCACCTTTGCTTTAACTCTTTGGCTGCTATATGCTCTGCAGACTTGTTTGATCCAGTTGATTTTGTTTGTATTTCACCACACAGGTTTGTATCTGATCTTTTATATTATACTGTCTTACTTTGATGTCTGTGCCCATCTCGCCCCTAGGACTCAATCATGCATTCATCATCATGTCATGTCTTTCATTTTTGATTCAAAAATGCAGACGCTCCCGGGAGAGGTACCCCCAAGCATCAAATCAACATGTTCTCTTCAGCAGGACGGTTGATCACCAATGTGGTCTGGACTCCCCCTCCCCCCCCCCCCCCGTTAAAAAGCTTAGTCTGGTTTCTCTTTTGCAAAACCTTTCTCTTTCGTTCTGAGTAACGACAGTTTTAATTCCATTTATCCGCTCCAACACTAACACCACATGTTATTCTCACCAAAACTAACTGAATAGAAAGCAAATGTATAAGGGGAATATTCTGCCGTCTGGGAATTCTCAAAAAATTTTAAGATATTTCTGCTATAACTTAGTACCTCAATTGTGACTCAGTAGCCCATCCTAAGTGGCATTTTTCAATTGTGATCTCCAATCTGAATGACCGGAAAAGTTGTTTGCCATGTTCGCTGGTCCAGCGCCAATATCAGCAGGTCAAAGAAACCACCAATACGTCACGTTTGTCAATATTCAGCATGCAAAAAATGAATAAAGGATATTTTCTTTATTCTCAGTGGAAGATGCTATATCTTGCAATAGTTTCGGCATGCAATGGATTTTGATTCAATTTATTGGGAGCATTGTGCATTTTATTTTCATAAGCTTCATTCAATTAATGTATGTGTTTCTCTGTTGTTGCTATGGTTGTTGCTATAGAAGCTGCTACCACTGAAACAACGTAGCTTGCATGTTGTTGCAAGCTACTTGGAATCTCTAGCTTGCAGGTCTCTAGCCTGTCCTTAAGTGTCCTGGACCCCTAGGTCACCTGGAATGCATTACTTTCTGTAGCTCTATGACCCCCAAGTTGATCATTTTAGTAGTCTTTTGAAAATCATTGTCATCTTCCCTTTACAACCCCTGGATTCACGCTTCGAAAACCTTTAGTTTCACTCTCATTTATATACAATATACAAACCCTGTATATAAAATTAACCTTTGGAATGGACTTTTTGCTGAGGCATTGGCAAACATAAACTTCCAGGTTTCCCGACAAAAAGCATGTCAGCCTAATATGTTGAAAAGCAGATAAACACTAGCAATAACATAACAACATAATACAACATAATAACTTAAATAACTACGCAATGCATGGACAATGTGCAAGCGGCGTAGAGGTATCAGCTTCCACAGCAACTGCTATAGCAACGATCTAAAACGTTGCAATAACTTACAAACCTCACTACGAACAATCACTGAATGAAGATAAGGACTTTCTTGCTAGAAAGGTTTTAAAAATGGTTTAAAAATGGCTTTTAATGTTGAATCTATCTGAAAATATTGTATCTTCCATTGAGAATAAAACTAAAGTGATCCATTTTGTTTTCTCTGACAGATGTCGACATATGTGACATATTGCTGGTTCCTTTGACGAGCCAATAGAGGATCTGGACCACCAAATGCTCATAATGGTCGTTTGGGAGAACAGACTGCATTTTAAGGCTGAGCGGGGTTGGGGGGGCGGGATCTGTTAGTCTTCCCCTCCCCCAAGGCTGCGTGTGTGGCATGCTCCTTGGATGCCCGCCCTGTAACTATTCTCTTTGGAAGAACAAGGACCCCCCATTCTGGCTTGTTTTTCACATTCCACAGCCCTGACATCAGCCGAACTGCGGAAAGCCCACCCCCTCCCCACCACCAGCGGGGCTGTGTGCGGGAAGAGGCCCCCCACAACACCTTCTTGACCCTCGATAGTCTGGCTGGCGGCCCACTGACAGACAAAAATTTAAACAACAGCCTTGAACTCAGAGAGGGCTCCTCGACAATTCAATCAAAGGGATGCTTTACATACCACATGTTGTTTTGCAGTATTAATCAGGACGCCGACACTCTGGGTACCCTAAGAAGGATTATCCTCCCAGCCCTCCCACCCACCGCCACCCACACCCGTAGACAGCCCATATGGAAATCTAGGTCATCATATTTAATGTAAGCACTTATCTGACGCGTTTGGGCAAAACAAAAATATGACTAGTGCGTGTAGTAGCAACGATAGCAGGCTGCCTGTGGTAACTTAGCCTTATTCCGGGACATGTTGTCCCAGGGCAGAGCCGTGGCGGGGTACGGCTGTGAGTCAACGAACGGCCTTGGCTGGGAGATCACGTTTCCCAAGGCAGGGGGTTGCGGGGTAGGAGAAGCGTGGGAGGAGGAGACATCAAAAGCAGAGGGGAAATTTGATCCTACGCCACCCCCTCCCTCCATCGTTCTCTCTTTCGTTCTCTCGCTCTCTTATACAAAGCCGACTGGGGGGTTCAGAGACAAAGGAAATGCGATCGTAGTTATGTGACCGCAAAGGCCATGGCCGCAAATACTTCTCTCCCCGGCCGCTCCACCCCCCTTCTCTCCCCGTCTGGCTCCATTCAGCTTTTTGTCCATTCAGCTTATTGTGGCAGAGGGGGAACTCAACGGTCGGGAACCAATGGAGGCACCACCAACGGTTACTTGTTGTGGTGTACAGTTCCTCTTGAGTTCCACCCCCTGCTGTGTGTGTTTGTGTCCATCGTTTTTATTGATTCATTTACAGGGTATTTCACCACTTTGTGCGTAGATGAGGTTTGCTCACTAAGACGCGTTCACAAAATGGTGTCCTGTGTATCCTAGTCTGTTTCCGGTTCTACACACACACAAACACAAACCTACACACGCACAAACACATACTGTGCATACATACAGGCATATGTGTGTCTGGGTGTGTTTTTGTAAGTATAGTACTAATGCATCACCATCACCACAAATACCCAGCTGACACCAGATGCCACACCTGGATATTTTCAAGCTGACGGACTGATCAGAGCCTTGTCCCACGCAGGTAGATACCTGAGAGAGGACGGGCTTTGACAAAGGTGAGGTATTCCAATTATCAACATAGCTGCCTCGACATGCTTCAATGTTAAGTCACCTTCTTAGGTCACTTAAGTCAGGTTTCGTTTTCCTTCCCCTGCCTTTCCACTAGGGGTTGCTGTCCTTGGTGTCGATTTACATCAAACAGGTTGTGGTGGTGGGCTTTGCATGGATGAATAGCTTCAGACATGCTATAAATATTTTAAAAGGCAACCAGACACTGCTCCGCCTGTCTGCCAAGCCTGCGATTGTGTGGAGTCACACCTTGTTTCCAAATGGTGTTCCCGAATCCTCAAACGCCAGACTTCCGAGTCGAAAGTCGAAGATCTCCCAGCTTTCTTGCGGCATTTCTCGAAGGCACGCCCCCTTTTTGTCTTAATTTTTCGAAAATCTGAGAGTACACCCTCAACAAACGCTCTCAACAAAATGACTGCGCCCGTGAAGAGATTTTTTTTTTTTGTATTTGTACCACGTAGGTCATTTTAATGTCGATTCTAAATGCTCTTACACACTTGATTACATTGGTAATTTATTCTGTTCACCAATTTATACATTGCTTGGTCTTGCTGTGCGTGCAATACAATGTAAAGTTGTGTTGTTTGTTTTCGGGCTGGTTTGCTAAAGAGGCTAATGTAGCTAACAATAAACAACGACTAGCCAATTTCATGCCACAATCACAAAGACGAACAGGAACGCTATGAATATTCCGAGACCGTCGGACGTGCAACTCGGAAGGCTGGCGTCCCAGGATTCAGGAACACACCAAAAGCTTTCAGATGTGGATTTTAACAGTGTATTTTGCACCGTGGACTGTCCACACGATGATTTGAAACCCTTAAACAAACTGTTTTACTGTAAACTGGTGCTGTTATATTATTTAGTTATATTATTATTATTTGCTTCCAGGTTGAGTCGATAAAAAGACGTGAATAGAGGCAGTTTTTCCGCTGGAAAAACCTGTGGCAAATTAATGAATGGTATGGTGCAAAAACCTGGTTCACGCAGATTTTGCATGAGTTTAAATATTTAAACCTTTCCGAGAATTTCGCTTTATTCTTTGTCTTGACAGCCTATCAGCGTTCACTCCCTGAAGTCCAGATTGGACGGCAACATGAAGGAGAAAGTGATTGTTAACTCACGGAGCTCTATAATATCTATATAATATAATATAATATCACGGCCAAAAGCTGTGCCCGCCTCTCCATGACAACTGCGTTGGGTTTTCCGACGTCTCTACTTCCACAACAATGGCTCTTAGTGGCGTTCATCTCAGCCACGTTTGAGAAGAATTGGGGTAAAAAACATTGGAGCCCCACCTCCCGCACTCGCACGATCAAACTCAGGCGAACACACTTTTGGTGTGAGGCTATTAAGGATGAAAAGTCCATCTGTCTTTTTTCGCGGGTTTGATTATTGTTGGAAAGTGCACGTCAGATGTTGTTTCACTTTTGCACACACTTGTAGCGAATTAAAATGCTATATCGCATTTTGTGTGTACAGTCCCATTCAGCTCCATGATTTGGAAGGAATCTCAACCAATATTCAAGTTTAATGTAAAAGTACCTTTATACTTACAAAAAAATATATACTTTCTTGATATTCACAATTATCTTTTAAATGAAACGCATACAATTCTATATATTAACATGTTTATACATATATATAATCTGTTAAAGAACTTATTACACCATATTCATATATTATACGAGCAAAAGTAATTCAATGTCATTTTAGCATGACATGGAAATTCAACGATAGGATTGTTGGATTGTCGACAGGTTGACCTTTACACCAAACTATATTTTACGACCGGATGTTATTGATAATCCTCCCAACCACTCCTCATTCCATTCTATCTTATCTGTGCGTTCACACGGTTCAACCTGTTGTGTTGGGTTTTTCACTCAACAGAACTGTTTGAATTAGTAGGTCCTGAATGTAACTTATAGCTGTTTAATGAACATGCTTTAAGTTAGCATACACTAGGAATAGGTAAATTAAAAAAGCAAACTCATATAGCCACACCTTGAGCTCATGCTTTGTTTTCAATCGTGAATAATGTGTGCATACACTTTAATGTTAACAAATTTTCCGTACCATATCAAGGTAAACAAAGACATGAAGCTAAAGCAATAATGGCCCAACAGATTGCACTTTGTGAGTTGGGACATTAGTTTGGTTCCATGCCCAGTGTTCGGCTGCAGCAATTGGAAAGAGCCCAATGCTGGCATGGGAATCGAAACAACAAAGACCCGGACTTGTGTGTTTGCTCCAAAACAAACCGATGTTCTCCTTCCATGATAGGATATTCTGTACACAAACAAAAAGCGGGGTTAATTCTTTGGTAGACAAAGGCCTTCTGTATGCCCAGTCCTTCTAGAGCGGTCTGCAGCCACAACGACCCCTAGTGTTGGCTAATGAAATAAGTAAAGTAGGTAATTTCCCCATTATTTTTCCAGTATGCGTTTCTGGTTCCTCTTCGGGTGACTTCTAGAGGCACCAAGGGAAAGTAAACGATGATGACTAAGTCAGAATATGTATGCTTCAGGAAATCTGCTTCTTCCTCTGGAAATTGAACAAAGCATCGTTATGACCGAGAGGAGCATAGTGGGGTTTCACCACTGGGCGTGGGTATTTGAATGTGTTTTGGTTTGAATCGAAGGGAGAGCCAGGCTGCGTTCGCATACTTTTTGATCGCATACTTTTTGCTTTTTACTTGTACTGCAGCTAGCCAAGCATACTGTTGCAAACAGTATGTATTCAATTGGGACATACATACTACAGGTGATTTAACCGATAAGCACACTGTAGTGCCACCCACGTATCTTCTGGTGCAAAGATACTGATTGTGGGTTAGAAAAGCCAAAAAGCATGCTGGCTTGCACACTACGAAATACAACCAGATGTAGAACAATATCCCGGTATTTTATGGAATACTTCATTTTCCACACTTTATGCTATACATACATGCTACATCTTTTTCTGGCATACTAAATAGTATGGTAGAATTTGTTTTTGGAACGCAGGTAGGGCCAGGCTTTCCTCACATATCCGCCTTCTCTTTCGTCTCTCAGACACGCCCACAGACCAAACACTTCCTCCTCCGGTCAACCTATGGAGTATTATTATTTTGTCCCATAAAGATGAGTTACAGAAAAATATAATAGCAAAATAAACTACAGACCGATACCTGCATGAGTCAATGGAGTCGTATAGCTATGAGTTAAACATTTGAGACATAGGCGATACCATCAACAGAATATATATTCTATATCTATATCTATTTGAACGCGTTCAATGTCAGCAATGTGCGTTGTGAAATGGCAGAGCAACAAACATCCTACTGGCTTACATAATATAGGTGAAAAGCGATAAATTCCATCTCAGCAAATAAACATGTAGGCCTACAGGCCGAGGTTAACAGTTATTCAAAGTATACGTATATGTTAAAGGATATAAATTGTATGTTAAGTAGGACCAGGCCAAGTCCTCCCTACCTTTATAGTTTGAAGATGCATAAACTGAAACCAGATGAAAAGATACATTTTACACTCTATTATAACACCTTGCCTATTTAATTATTATTATGTTTTAAATAGACCATACGTTACGGGAAAATAGACCATAAATAGACCATACGGGAAATATATCAATCCCAGTTTTAAAACAATGTAAATTATTCCTTAAATCGACATCCCTGCATTACGACAAGAACGAAAACAATGAATGTCATTTTTCCTACAGGTCATTTGTGATATAGGCCTACTATTTAATTCATACACCAATTTCAGAATTGTACCAAACTCTGAAATCATAGGAAAAAGTTTGCAACCTCAACGCAACAATTTCATAAGACGTAGGTCTACGGAGCGCTAATAATTCCTTATTCATGACTACATGCTGCCATCTTCTGGTAGAAAAGCTTAGTTAACCCTAACCCTGACTCACCCAGGTTGTAAAACTGATGTTAAACAGGAGCGCAATCGAACAACATAAGGGGCTTTTCATAGAAAAATAAGTTATGTGTGTCCAAGGGCGTAGGAACCGGGGGGGACGGAGGGGACGTGTCCCCTCCAATATTGGAGACAGGCGCATCTGTCCCACCTAAAAATTATACCGGGGGAGAAAAATATTTTATTTTATTTTGAAAGCGCAACACAGCGTCTTGTCACCGCTTCTTATTCTAAAAAACTGGATGATTGAGCATGTAATTAAAGAATTGATTTGATATTAATCAGTTCATTACTGCCATTCAAAATGTGTTTTCCTTTACATTTACAAATGTATTTTTTTAGTAGAATAAAATATATTTGTGATTTTTTTCAGTGTAGTTAATTTATGACATATTTCTGTTCAAACCATTAACGGATCTGTCAGGTTTCCGATATGTTCAACCTACCAAAGTTCTCACATGTAACCCCCCTCTTCCGAGACCTCCACTGGCTCCCTGTAATAGCTCGCATCAGATTCAAGATGATGGTACTGGCATACAAGGCAGTCGATGGAACTGCCCCCGTCTACCTCCAAGCATTAGTAAAGCCACACACCCCAGCTCGATCCCTCCGCTCAATTACCTCAGCTGGACGTCTGGTACCGCCATCGCTAAGAGCAAGCAAAGGTCGATAAGCAAAGTCACAACTTTCCCTGTTTTGGGACCTCAGTGGTGGAACGAGCTCCCTACCGATGTCAGGATCGCAGAGTCGCTCACCAGCTTCCGCAAAAGACTCAAAACTCACCTGTTCAGAGTTCACCTCGACTCTGCATAGAAACCAATGCACAGCCACCATTGAATGTTGTACGTCCTGGCACTTGTACATTGCACTTATTCAAGGTACTTAATTGTGTAGCATCTACAGTTGCTGCTATCGTTGCTTTACACGGGGAATGGGTTAGCCTAGCGATTGTAATACTTGCACTTGGTTCTATGAACATCTTTACTGTACCGACAGCGATATATTGTTTCACTTCTTATGACAAATGTACTTATTGTAACAAATGCACTTATTGTAAGTCGCTTTGGATAAAAGCGTCTGCTAAATGCCCTAAATGTAAATGTATGTGTCCCCCCCAATGTTAAACTCATTCCTACGCCCCTGTGTGTGTCCATGAGCCAAGTGAATTCTAATTGGTGTTTAGGCTCCCAGCCTATCAGTAACTAGGAGCAGGTAGGCCCCCAATGTCATAAATTAACTTAGTCACTTTGAATAAAAGGGTATTGTAACTAAACTAAATTATAAATATGATTAAAGGATTTTGAACCTGTTAGGACATTGAGAAAGTGACTATAAGGTGTATACATACAGGCCTATGAGCTGCCACACTCTGGGAAAAAATAAGACTATCAGCTGGGATGAAACAGCTATGATAGGCCTATATATCGTATCAATATATATATATATATATATATATATATATATATTAGGTAATTTTAATAAAGCTGACTGATGTCTGTGTGGAAGTTGTTCCCTCTCTGAGAACAAAGTTGAACTATATTTTTAAAATACTGGGCACAGAGCGTTTAAAATGGCTACTGCATTTCAACTTCACAATATCGGAGCGAATAGTCTCCGCAGGGCCATCCTCCCCAGACTCGAGGGTCATGCGGGTTGTGCAACATCATCCTTTGATACGAGCTCAATTATTCTATTGTGATAGTGACAAGCAACACTGTGTCCTACATTGTCATGCCTCATTCAAACTAGTGATGTTTGATTCATGAACAATTCAATCAAAAATATATATTGTGCGATCCGGTACGTACGATCCTCATCGGCGAGGGGGTCGTTCATTTCGTTCATTTGTTCTTTGATTTACACATGCAGAAATGAATGATCCACCTTGAAAAGATTTGTTAATTTGACTGAACGAGATCAGAAGATCCGATTCCAAAGAAAAAAATATATGAATCTCGCTGAACTAATTCAAACTGCAAGCAAAGGTCGCCCAAATCTTAGGGGGCAAATGGGGCAACAAATAAGTGCTTATATGTGCCTCAGATCCAATTTATCATAACAGTGTGAACAGCATATATCAGATCAAATCTGATCTTAATGTGATTCTAAATCAGATACAGGTCTGATTCTTTGCAATGCAAACTCAGTTTTAACATTCATATCGGAATTCATGTGACTTTTACGTCACTCTCGATTGACATTAAGCGCATTTTGCTGGGAAAAGTCACTCGGTGAATAGAAACATCATAGACAGCCATGCGATGGAGGTCAGTGGAGGGACGGTGAACATAAATGATAAACCTGCGGTGCATTTCCTTAAAACGTTGCACAATGTTCAAACCATCTTGCTTGTAGGCTTCTCTCATAGTATGGAAGCCGTGTAACTTCGAATAATCAAAGAGTACATTTAAGTTCAATTCATAACCAAGTTAGACTCAGTGTAGTCTAAAATAATTACAAGTGAATATCTTGCCTATTGATGATACACTGACTTATAATGCTCATCACTGTTCTTTGCAATTAAGAAATCGGAGGGTAGCACTCCATTTTACAGGCCCACAAATGTCAGGGTAAGTAGGTGATACACCAAAACAAAGTTTGTTTCAAACCTCAAAAGCAGAACAAATGCAAACCCACTGGTTTAAGTGTTCTTCATTGTGATGGCCTGCAGGAAGACGCTGTTCTTATGTCTGGTTGTTTTGGCGTACAGTGCTCTATAGCGCAAACCAGACGGGAGAAGTTGGAACAGGTTGTGTCCAGGTTATGATGGGTCTGGAGTGTTGATTCCTGCACGTTTCCTGACTCTGGACACGTACAAGTCCTGAATGGAGGGCAGGATGGCACAGATGAATGCAGTCCTGAATGCAGGGAAAGTCTGTTGTATCTGTTCCTGTCCTGATTGGTGGCTGACCTAAACCAGACAGTGATGGAAGTGCAGAGAACAGACTGGATGATTCCAGTGTAAAACTAGATCAGCAGTTCCAGAGGCAAGTTAAACCTCCTGAGCTAGCGCAGGAATTACATCCACTGCTGGGCTTGTTTGATGATTGTGTCTATGTTGTTTTGTGTCCACTTCATGTCCTGAGAGATTGTGGATCCCAGAAAGCTGAAGGATTTCACCGGAGACACAGTGCTGTTGAGTATGGTAAGGGGGGGATCACCCATGCACATTGACAAGGGTGACTATGACAAGGATACGCCATTGTGATTGGTTAAACTGAATCAATTAATGTTGCTTTTTGCTCAATTTAATTGCAGCCTATATATGTACGTAGGTGATTGTGCAACAAACAATCTCGCTCTGACCTATAGTTTAGAATTGACGGGCTAAATAACTAAATATAATTCATAAATCTATCAAGGAATCTCATCACTTCACACTTTGCCACTCGATGCTGTTGGAGACTGACATCTTTTGGAAGTAGTTCACCATAGTTAGTGGATCACCACTGGGTGTCACCTCTGCGTAGTTTATTCTTAGTAATCCCTCCAAACACACACACACACACACACACACACACACACACACACACACACACACACACACACACACACACACACACACACTCTCTCTCCCTCTCAGACTGCTTTTTAAGTTGGATGTCTAATGGCTTTCGTTCGCTCAGCTGCAATATTAAATGCTGACCCCGCCTTTGAAGTGATGCAACAATACAGTGTCAGCACTGCCCGGGCCCCAAAGAGCTTCTGGGGGCCAGAGATATTAGGTGGGGGGGGGGGGGGGGGGGGGGGGGGGGCAGTCAAATAGACAGAGTGAGATAGACTGAGTGAGATCACATCAGAGAGAGAGAGAGAGAGAGAGAGTGAGAGAGAGAGAGAGAGAGAGAGAGAGGAAAAGAGAGTGGGAGGGAGCAAGGGTAAGGGGTTGTGAGGGGAGGGAAAGAGAGACACCAGCGAAGGGAGAGAGAGAAAAGAGAGAGCCTTTCTTTGGGTTTTCACTGCAGGCTCTGGCTTGCCGCGGGGCTTCAGTACTGCTGCACAGTCAAGGTAGGTGGGAGGCTGCTTCTCTCTCTGACTCCTTCTCTCTCTGTCTCTCGATGTGGGGGGTGAGGTGGGGGCTGGTTGACCTATTCTTTAATCTCTCACTGTGGGTTTTTCCTTTGGAGGGTCACTCCGTTGAGCCTGTGTTGTGTGTCTGTGTGTGTCAGCCTTGTCTCTGCACACTGCCTGTATGCATGAATGAACATTGGGGTGACTTTTCCTCTGCAGAAGACTTAAGCTAGTTTAAGCTTGTGTAAGTGTGTGTGTGCTTAAGTTAGTGAATTGATTTTTCTCAAACTAAAGTTTACATGGAGATTCTGCAGGCGAGGGTTGACAATAGCCTGGATTTAAAGTACTTGCACTGAGAGGATGGTATCTGACTGGTAGGTGGAAGGGGTTAAGCTGTACTAATAGCTGCCTTCTCTTTGCGGATCATTCCACGCACAGAGGGCACTGGGACTGTGGTCGGGGATGTTAGAAGCGCTATAGGCTAGGGTTAAGTGGAGCACCTGGCAAGGTCGTAGCCCTGGACACAGGTGGGTTATCGGTAGTGGTGGCTGGTTTGTTGCAGATAATATAGGGCAGAGGGTGTAGCCCCTTCATTTAAGGAGCATGTTGCTATTTAATATACTATTCCCATAATGAATTCCTTTCCCCTGATCCTTAACCATATGTTAAACCACCACAAACCCGTACCTCAAACTATATCTTAACCAACGCTGTAACAACAAATCCCTTATCTTAACCCATACCATAACCACAACAAATCCTTACCGTAGTGGAAAATGTCAGCTAACTGCCGCATATTGGAAAGAGAGGAAAGTGCTTTATTGCCATTGTATGCAGTCATGATAGGATCGCGTATGCTATATGCTCTTCGGCAGAATCAGTACAAGGAAATCCGTTTGGTAACAGATGCTTGAGTGAAGCCTGAAGATTCTTACGATTGGTTAATCACCCCGAATGGTATTGTCCTATAACCATTACCTTAACCACAACAATTCCTTACCGTAACCAACAGTTTAACCACAATAAAAGTCATACTGTACCCAAAACCAGCCCTTGACTTACCTTACATTTGAACGCATCATTCATGGGAATAAATAAAAAGAAGTACCTGCTAGTTGCAACCATTGAGGTGAATTAAGAAGAAGGAAACATATTTGGGAGAGCGAGGATGTGTTTACATCAAACAGGCTATAGTTACAGTTATCCAATGAATTATATGTCAGCTTATTAGGCAACATTTACAAGAACAATTCAAATGGAAATGCATTCGTCACTAGACCTTGTATAGTATTACAATCAACAGCATTTTATAATTAATCAAACACAAGTCCCTATGGGTGTCTTTGGGTCGGAAGTTGGAACTAATCCACGGTGGGGTGCTCAGTGGAGAGACATTATTCTTACGCCTTTAAATGTGGCAGAGGCGTCTGCCAGAAGCAGAAAACCAAGCTGAGGAGGATTGACACTGCTGGAAGCAGTTGACTTGTGAAGCTAAAATTAAGCTGGGGGCTGATTTGGAATTTTACACTTGAACGGTAAGACGTGGGAGAGGCAACCTCACAAATAGTGAGACTTCGCCAGACCAGCCAATGGAAGTCAAAGGGAAAGGACGGACCCATTGGGGTGACCTTTGGCCCCTAGCCTTGGCCCCTGGAGGGCCTTCAAACCTCTATAAAGCACACAATTTGAGAAATGCAATTGTGAATTTATTCTTATACACAGATCCTTGACTAGTACAGTAGTCCCCAGCCCTCATGAAACTTTCTCTTGAAATTCTTTCTAATAGGTTCACTGGTAAAAAAGGATCACACCTACAGTGTGTTTGCACAGAACTCTAGGGCACTTGCCTCAGAAGCAGCGCTAGATTAGTTAGTTTAATGTAGTTGATCTAGATTGAACAGCCTCTCAGGCCAACTGTTATTTTCAGTTTAAAGCACGTTTTTACACAAACCTGTGGATTACAGACGTCATGTCAAATGTGTTTGGAGAGAAACAAAAGAGATTTATGAGTGTGATTAACTTCAGTAATCTATCATCGGGTGTTGAAAGTACTATGTACCACCAGGGAACAAGCAGGTTCATGAACAGGAGGTTGTTGAAGCGTTGAGGGGTGGGGGAAAATGTCGTGGCCAGCTGGAAGTGGCAGGTGACACACCCCCCCCCCCCCCCCCCCCCCCCCCCCCCCCCCCCCCCACACACACACACACACACACACCTACCTCCTCCCGCCTGCAAACTCCCAACCCCAACCCCTATCTACCCCTCTCTACTCCATTTTGTTTTGGATCCCACTGAAACCCTCCAGGGGGTTCTGGCGGCAAATGTACATTCACAGAGTCCCCCAGGTTTCCAGTGTGGGCCTTTGTTTCCTTCAACAAAGGCTCAACTCAACGTCAAGGCTCTAGCAGCCACGATGTTAGGCTAATGATAGAACCAATGGACATCATTCTTATTCGTTGTGTTGGGAAATGATTGCCAGGGCTCATTGTTTATCTGTTGGTCTGTTTGTAGTGGATCGAGTTGTCCGTTTATTTATCAATATACTGTACTTGATTGATATATAAATACGTTTTGGTTTATGGTATGGATTGCTACTTATCTCAAATCAATTTTTTATATATCCAGATTCTTTCTGATGTTGAACTCACCCCTGTTTCTGTGATTTTCAGTTCCTTTATCATTAATTACTGGCCCACTAGTGCACAGTTGTTCTGAACTTCCACTTTTGGATAACATGTCACAAAATAAACAGCCAGGTATTTATATGTACGATAACCAGGGCTCAAGAGCTCTGTGGCAGTCAGATGACTGGCTGGAGTCCAGGGAATAAAGCCTTTTAAAGAGCCACGCTCCAGCCCTTGGGGATATCCCCAACCCAGATATATGCTTCAAACACATGTCTGCTGTAATGAAGGTGTTTATTTGGTCATTTGTGTTTCTTTTGAGGATCTAAATATACAAAACAACAGGGAGCATGTAACAAATATACACAATAGGGAACATCAATAACAAAACAACACATTCAACAAGATTATTCTATAATTTATAATCCTTTCATTTAGATGGCACCTACAGAGAGAGAGAGAGAGAGAGAGAGAGAGAGAGAGAGAGAGACGATAGACGTCTATCGATTGATGGATGGATGCATATAGATGGATAGATGCCTAATAGATGCCTATAGATAGATGGATAGATGCCTCTATATAGATGGATAGATACCTATAGATTGATGTATACATACCTATAGATAGATTCCTATAAATAGATACCTATAGATAGATGGATGGATGTGTCTAGATAGAAGGATAGATGCCTATAGGTCGATTCCTATAGATAGATACCTATAGATAGATGGATAGATTCCTCTGGATAGATTCCTATAGATAACTGGACACAGAAAGATGGATGGTGGATGAACGTTCTCTCTGTTCTGCGGGTCAGCCACGGTGTCTCCTCAGCTGCTGCCGGCTTGTTTGTGTGTCTGGATTTACACATTAGAGAGTCACAGTGAAGAGGAGGAGAGGTCAAAGGTCACTCGGTCCCGAGTCTTCCTTCTTTAGCCTTGCTGGTAATGTTTCTGTTACGCTGCTGTGGATGATATTATGATTATGATATTGTGATATTAATAAGTAAGTAGCCTTGGGTTATTTATAAAGCAACTTTCACAGTCAACAAAGTCACTCACAACAGAGAGCCTCACAACAATCGAATAGTCTACAGAGCAAAGTAAAAACCTATACTGTAAATATGAGCTTTAAAATGTGAATATATTTGAGTGTTTGTGTGTGTGTGCGTGTGTGTGTGTGTGTGTGTGTGTGTGTGTATGTGTGTATGTGTGTGTGTGTGTTTGTGTGTTTGTGTGTGTGTGTCTGAAATCAAAAACATTTCTATGATGTAAGGTTAGAGTGCACACAGGTGTTTGATTGACAGCAACAGGACTGATTGTCTCTGGACCAGCATGCAGCTGATTGAAGCTACAATGAGATCCATTTCAATCACACTGGAATTACGTACAATCTAATACAACAGAGCAGAACAAAGTACACTGATATCCTTAAATATGAAGCTATGTCAGTTATGCAACTTTGATATCTGATTACTAATTGAACAACATTGATGCATTGACTACACATCACTAAAACAATAACACTGCACAGTGTTTTTTTAACGATAGAATGACATCATCAGGAGTTATAGTCAACTGTAGTTAATCTCTCTTCATTACAATGGTTATCATGACCTCACCCAACATATCAGTTATTGCGTGATGACACGTAGAAGGCTGAGAGGGGTTTTCCTCCAATGGCCAAGTTGGGGTGGAATTTGGACGGGACATGCATATTTTTGGTGTTGCATGACTCACTGTGTGACTCAAGCGATATCCCCTGAGGTCTGCATGTTCTACGGTTTCTGGTCTGGTCTCTCTCCCTGGGTTCTGCTTCCATTTGCTTTGTTACTACACAAGACCCCCAGCTGGTGTGTGGGGCGTCCGTGTGTGTGTGTGTGTGTGTGTGTGTGTGTGTGTGTGTGTGTGTGTGTGTGTGTGTGTGTGTGTGTGTGTGTGTGTGTGTGTGTGTGTGTGTGTGTGTGTGTGTGTTTGTGTGTGTGTGTGTGTGTGTGTTTCAGTTGTGGGTGTCATTTTTGGGTGGGTCATCTTTCTGCATGAGTGTTTGCTGAAGATAATAAGGAGGTGTACTATCCAACTTCATGCACAGCTCAGACTTCATTACTTACTCATTTACTTCCTCTCCTCTCCTCCTTTCCTATCTCCTCTCCCTTACTTTCCCCTTTTCCCTCTTCAGTAACTTTAAACCATAACTCATCATGTATGGTGACTAAGAATAGCAGAGAACTTGCGCTTCTTCTATATCTCGTTCCTGGCTTCACGCCCTCATCGCTCCCTCATCTCTCTGCTGCAGTGCACCCGTGGGTGGCACCCAGTTTTCTTCTGTTCCCACTAGAATATACATAAAACATCTTTATATTGATATTCATGAAATAAATTACCAATAAACAACTGTATGTGTGTGTGTGTGTGTGTGTGTGTGTGTGCGTGCGTGCCTGAAGGTGTGCGCTGGTGTACTTGTCGGAATCTATGCAGTGATGGATCTAGCAACTGATGTTCCAAGTTTCATTGCAATCAAACAACCTTCTGTTTCCTCTCTCCCTAATCCACCTCTCAACCCCCATCTACTTCCTTCTATCCAACTACATCCACCCCTATCTCTTCATCCCCCATCAACCTGTCTCTCTCAACCTTCCCTCCCCCGCTCTTTACGCACCCATCCCTCTCCATCCATCCCTCCAACCCTCCCTCCCCACCCCTATCTTTTCAACTCCCATCAACCCATCTCTCTCAACCTTCCCACCACCCCTCCCTCCCTCCACCCCTCCCTCCCCATCCCTCCCTCGCCATCCATCTCTCTCAACTCCCCCCTCTCCACCCCCAGCAGCCTCTCCTCTTCGCTGGTGTGAGGAGCTGTGTGTGCACGTGCAAGCGTGTGTGTGAGTGTGTGTGTTTGTATGCACATGTGAGCCGGCACTACAGGAACCATGTCGGACCCCAGGGACATAGACGAGGATGCCATCCTCAAAGGCCTCAGCTCTGCAGAGCTGGAACAGCTGGAGTATGAGCTCCAGGACCTGGACCCCGAGGTAAGGGCCCTTGGTGCGATCTGCAGTAAGAACGGAGCCCAGTAGTGTGGGAGAAAGCTGAGGGAGATAGGGACCAATAGTGGCAGAGAGCGCTTGGGATGTATGGGTCTATAGTGGGGGAGAGAGTTGCAGGAGGTAGGGGGCCTATAATGGGGGAGAAGGCTCCAGGAGATGGAGCTCGAGGTAGGGGCCCGTGGGGCGGGGGGGGGGGGGGGGAGAGCTGAGGGAGATAGGGACCCTCAGCAAGAGCCCTACTAAAACGATGAGCTTGACCTTTGACCTCCCTCTGTATCCCAGAATGCCATGCTCCCAGCGGGCTACCGGCAGCGGGACCAGACCAAGAAGACCCCCACGGGGGACTATGACCGCGACGCCCTGCAGGACTACCTGGAGAAGAGCGCCCTGGAGCACGAGGACAGGGAGGACCTGATCCCCTTCACCGGGGAGAAGAAAGGTAGTCCGGACCGCCAATAGGGTACCAGGCTTCAGTCCTGAGGTTCTCGTATTATTATTATGAGTGATAGAAGGTTGATCTTCCGTATTTAGCAAATTCAGCATTATTTGAGCAAACTAGTGCATTTTACATATTCACTCTTTATCAAAATGGCTAACTGGTAACTATGATTACCTTATATATGTACTTTCTATACTTGAGGCTGAAAATAGACCTTAAAACCTATTTAACCTCAGAGTGTGTTTAACCTTGTGTCCCAGACCAGTACCTTCATAGTGTTACCTTTTCTGATAGACCTTCCTGTTGAAATTAAGGCTGAATAACGGACAGTGCTAGTTTAGAGCTGGTCCCTGCAGTGTACCATTGCACAGGAGGACAAATGTGTGTTTGTTTGTTTGTGTGTGTGTCTGTGGGTGTGTGTGCAGACACGTGTTGTGTGTGTGTGTGTGTGTGTGTGTGTGTGTGTGTGTGTGTGTGTGTGTGTGTGTGTGTGTGTTCATTCTGGCCTAGAGTCGCTTTTTCCATTACAGCCAGTAAAGAAAACTCCTTTAACTGGCAGAGAGGAGGCTGTTCTCACTTCTCACCCACATTTAATAATCAACACAAATCTGTCATCTGCAGGAGGATAAGTACTTATTTGCACTAGTATTAATCTATTTATAAGAAACAGTAACAGTAGCATGAAGCGCTTACGCAGTAAGCAGACGTGAGTCACAATGGAAACAGAATAAAACCTGATAAGCTGTCTTTTACTGGTGCTTCAGGAAATATGATACGAACAAAGCTTTTACCAAAACAGCAAGGCTGTTGTCTTGTGTTTGAAGGCTAATTAAACAGGCGCCAGACAGAGCAGGGACGGGCCTTCATGTTGTTTAACCTCAGAAAAACCCAAACTACTATTAAGTAATAGAGCAGATGCCCTTACCCAAAGCAACTTACAGATACAGATACATTGTACATTGGGGATCGAACACAGTACCTTTATGGCTTGCAGTTTAACACCCTAACCAATAGACTTTACCCTATGCCTCTAATAACATTACCATTTACCTATTCGTTGTTGTGTTAATGAACTTGGGAACACAAAAAATACTATACAAATAATATCCATCTGTCACTGTCTCTCTCTCTCTCTCTCTCTCTCTCTCTCTCTCTCTCTCTATCTCTCTCTCTCTCTCTCTCTCTCTCTCTTTCTCTCTCTCTCTCTCACTATCTTTCTCCAGGGAAGGCGTTTGTTCCCACGGCGACCGGGCAGATCCCCCTCAGCGAGCAGATCACCCTGGAGCCGGAGCTGGAAGAGGCCCTGAAGAACGCCACTGACGCTGAGATGTGCGACATCGCAGGTTAGAGAGCCCCCCCTCCCCACTATACACAGTATGTTTTTGTATTAACTGTGTGTTTATTCTCTCTGCTGCATGGCTGTAGTACTGTCCTGTCTATAGTTATTTTCAAATGTTAAATTCAAGCACCTCACCCACGTCTTATTCCTGCAGGTCTTCTCGCTCAGTAAAGAGTTCTGAGTCTGATCTGATAAAAGGCCAGGTTAAAGGGTTATTTTGAATGACAAAGGTTGGCTCTGTAGACCTTGGGTACAGTCAAGGGCTACCACATTCCCAGAAATGCAGGCAATGTTTAAAACACCTCCCAAAAGCCACTAATATGGAGAAAACATTGGAATATTTGGGTTTCTATTCAGGCACATTTAGCCTCCATTTAGACTTGTGTTTATATGTCCTCATAATATAGACAATAATTTTATTATGAAAAAGGGTGATATTGACCCTTCATGGTGTCAAGCTTATCTGTCACCAACACCAGGCATTGCTGAAGACACATGTCGTCTCTGCTGTTGTTCTGTCATATCTTCTTCCACCTGTAGTTCCACCTGTAGCCCGGACCAGGAAGTGTTAGCTTCCCTCCACTTCTGTCACCACCATAAGGATCTTAACGTCCATACAGTGGTGACCATACCATTCTTTTACTCTGTGTAAGCCTGTCAGCCGACACGCCATGCCTCACCCATGTTACCAGCTGGAAAGAATCCGTCCACCAATGCTGTAACAATGCTCCAATCACGTGACCCACATGATCCAATCAAACGGTGATCCCATAATGATAGGCTGTCAGACAGACTGAGCTGTGAGTGCTATCAAAACAACATGGTGTCTCTGACCCACATAGTTATATTGTGCTGTTCCTCGGTTCGTACCACCAGGGTTCGCTCCACATTGTTCAATCCCCCCCTTCCCCCCCATTGGTAACCCCCCAAAGCTGCCCACCCACCCTGTGCACTCTAACAGAAACGGCCAGACATGCGATGTGGAGCATGGCATGCTGGGTTTCCGATTCCCCATGCTCAGCAACACAGAAATAAATCCATCTGGAGCCCGGCCACTGAAAAGCAGGAGATGCGTCGGTTGAAGGGGTTGGTGGTGGTGGGGGCGGGGCTTTGGGGGTCGGGGCAGTACATTGGCAGTTGGGGGTGAATTCTTTATCTGAGCAGGCAAAACAACAGGAAGCCCCTGTGTTCACAGATAGACAGTTTGCGTCGTGATGTACTTAGTTTAAATGGGTTCTGTTCCTCCAATGTTGATTGGGCAGACATTTTTAAAACTGGTTTGAATATGTTGGAGGTGCGAGGGCTTTGGAGGGGAGAGTGAAGTACAGTTTACCTTTCTATGGGAGGTTTACATGATATGCATAACATCTAGCCATGTCAGGGAAGTGCCTTGTCTGATATTATTACCATATGGAAGTAGAAAAGGCCTTTAGCTTTACCAAATGGTTATACAGGAAAGTAGACGGTCGTGGATGTTGAAATTAGAAAAACTTTCTTTTTTTAAATTAGCAACATTCCTTTGTTCCTGGTCTAGTTTGGTAATGGTTGTTGCTTCTTAGTCTGTTGCCAATTCACCACAACATGAGAGAACAAGAGTTAAACAGTATGCATTTGTTATTTTACGTTACAAAATAACCACATAGCAAAAACATTTTGACATAGTATTGACTGTTTAATCAAATGGCATGCACATTTCTCGAAGGAACCTTGGCAGGCCAGGCCATTATGTTAGGTGGCTAGCTCGTTAGCCTGATTTCCTGCAAGATTAGCCTGTCAGTGCGACCACCGTTTTGACCTTGGACAGAGTCCAGATGAGGATATAGCCTCCATCAGCCTCCGGCAGTCTTTCATTTGGAGGGCTTTCTGGTGGACACACTGAACGGTGGATGGGTCTACAATAGTCAGGCTATCTCCGCCTCGCCAGCCTAGCTAACTCCCAGAAGAGACGTCTATTTAATTATTTTGTCATTTCATTTTTCGGACACGTCGGGTCAGCTCATTAAACGGGAGACCAGAAAAGAGCCCTGAACTACTCCCAGGGCTGTGCGTTGGCAGGGGTGCGACATTCGCATGTTGACACCCAACCATGCAGCTGTCTCCCTAAGGCTTCCTCGTGGGGTGGTGAGTTGGTGGAGTGGTGGGGTGGTGGATGGGTCATGTGGCCGGAGAGTGTCCAAATGAGGACAGGCACTGTTGCCATCTCAAGGTCTAGCCGAGTAACAGCAATATAAAACCAAAACCACCGTTATTTTTACCTCTTCAGTCATACTATATACGGTTTTGCATTACATATATTTAAGGGTTTTAGGCTTAACCTTCTTATGAATAAAAGCTGAATTAGAAATACTCCAGACAGATTAAATAGATTGAACTGACCCTGATTCATATTTGGAGCCATTGAGACCATCAATATTTCCAGGTGCTTGTGGGGTTTGATGTTGTCAAGTAAAATCGACTATGTCCAGTGCTATCCCACTCATAAATCTGCACACAGACACACAAACACACTTTAATAGTTTACACTAGCTCCAAATTGTAGATTATGGAGCGACAATATCATCCTATGAAACCCTATGCCCTCGCAACATTTCTCAACCACATTCAGTACACATCTTCTATAGGGGAACATGTTTGGATACAGGTCTGGGCAACTGGGTAGCCTTGATGTAACCTTGAGTAGTTAAAACTACTTCAACATGGTGGAAATACTACTATCGTACTACTAGTTCTATTGAATTTGATGCTGTGTTGTACTTTCCCTGACAAAGTAAACTTTTGGTTTCTGGTTTCTTATCCATTAATTTGTGATTACATCTTTGAACCGTATCTCAGAGATTGTGTACTTGGCCCACTACAGTTACAGATATCGTTGATATTATCTTATATTATCCAAGTGTTTATTTTTCATTGCATCGGCCAATGAAGGCATTTACATGAAAGTCACACAATAATGTTTTTCGCCTATTTGTTTCTCAACATTTCCCATGAATAATCCTAACATCGTGATACTTGCATGACATACATTACAATCCATCATTATGTCCTGATCCTGATATCTCTCCCCAATGTTCCTTGCAACTGTAATATATCATATATTTATACACAGTGTCCCTTGTTTGTTTCTGCAGCTATCCTTGGAATGTATACCCTGATGAGCAACAAGCAGTATTATGATGCTCTGGGTTGCACGGGGAAGATCGCCAACACGGAGGGCATCAACAGTATGTATTCCTCAGCATATGAAAGCATATGAAACAAAAAGGAAATGGCATTATGAAACTTGAGCTTCGATTTGCCTGATATTCATTTTATAAAAATTCACACACACTTGGAACCTTTGTAGTTTTCTAATATTGATTTCTTCAATGTTCTCAGCCTCACCTGTTTGTTTCGGGAAATGTTTTTTTATGTAGGTGTTGTAAAACCAGATCCCTTCAAGATCTTTCCGGAAGAGCCCCCAAACACCACCAACGTGGAGGAGACCGTGGAGAGGATCCACAACAACGACAGTGGTCTGACGGAGGTCAACCTCAACAACATCAAGGTCAGCCCCGCAGGAAGGTGTTAGGATGTACTTTGTAGTTGGGGGGCAGAGTTGAGTGGGTTGATATGACTGAATGGTCGAATGTTGCTTTTCTGAGTATGCAATACTGTTAACATATAGGTACTTTGCAGAGAACGGAGTAATTCAGTAAAGGGCGCAGATCTCATTATTTTATGTCCCCTCCAGAGTATATCACCAACGCATATCAAATGATCTTCTGTAACAGGCATACAGCCATTAAAAGTAGCTTTTAATTTACTAATGAATCAGCTTGAGGCAATCACTGTACACATTACCTATTTTACAGAGCCACACATCCCCAAATGCAGCACATCGTATATGCAATGTCTCAGACCACTGAGCAGAATACAAAGGGGGGACATAAAAAAAATCTTTAAAAACTTGTTGTGTTTATATATGATTTATTTAAAAGGTTGAGTCGGCTTATATATTTTTGAAATTACACAAATGTACAAATCATTTTGTAGGGGGGAGGGGGGTTGTAGGACAACAGCATGTCTCACACTGTCCTCAAGGAAGAATACATGGTGGCTATTAATAGCTCATTCAGATTCATAAAACTATTTTAAAAAAATCCCATGGTCACACATGTCTTAGGCTATGCTTTATTCAGCATGTTGTGTGTGTGTGTGTGTGCGTGCGTGCGTGCTTGCGTGTGTGTGTGTGTGTGTGCTTATGTGTGTATTTGTGTGCGTGTGTGTGTGTGTGAAACCAGGACATTCCCATCCCCACGCTGAAGGAGGTGTTTGAGGCCATGAAGGGAAACTCTTACGTTGAGATCCTGAGCATCGCAGCCACACGGAGCAACGACCCCGTCGCCTTCGTCAGTACTGTCTAATGTCCCATCAATTAGTGTCATTACCTATTTACTGAACGCAGTACAACATTACATTTGGTTATAATTATAACATAGGATGGCAGTATTGTATCCCTTATTCCATTTTATTAACGTGTTTGTGTGGTATATACATGTCTCTGTGTGCAGGCATGTGCGGAGATGCTGCAGGAGAACACCAGTCTCCAGAGTCTTAACATTGAGTCTAACTTCATCACCGCAGAGGGCATGAAGGCTGTAGTCAAGGCCATGGCCAGCAACGCCACGCTGGTGGAGCTCAAGATCGACAACCAGGTCACACACAAATATAGATTTACCTTTATTCATATACAGCTCATACACAGATAATAATGATGGTAACATAATTCTAATGTCATTATTCGATTTTACACTTCTTTATTTCAAAGGGACGTGTACATTAATAAACATGAGTACCAGAGTTCGACATGAAAATGTGCCAGATTTAGCCATGCAGGCAAATTTTCATCTGATGTAAAGCAGCAGTTTTAAGGTACTGGCACACTGCCCCAATGAACACCCAAGCTGATGTTGGTGTTTTTCTGGCAGTGTGCATGCACCTGGAACATTTCCACTGTGTCGTGTTATCATGGTAAAACTATGCAGCGCATCCTTTTATCCAAAGCGACTTGCAGTGAATGCCATTAATAAACAGGTAGGGCGGTTAGAGCATAATGTTCATGGGCGCCTACAGGCAGACTGAGGTCACTGGGGGTTCCCATGGCCCCCAGAGCAGAATCAAAATAACATTAGCCAAGAATGCACCATGCTGTAGTCTGATTAACTGGAAGCAGTGCTGACATTGAGTTGGCCTAGTTCAAATAAGCAGCATGCAATGTCTTGTTCGACCAGTGAAAAACTTTGTTTTACTTAACCCAACTTGTTAGTCGCTTTGGATAAAAGTGTCGGCTAAAAGACTCAATGTAAAACAAACTTTACCGTGGCCTTACCCTGAATTACTTGCCTACAGAGGCAAACCCTGGGAGACTCGGTGGAGATGGAGATCGCCGCCATGCTGGAGAACAACTCCAGCATTCTGAAGTTCGGCTACCACTTCACCCAGCAGGGGCCCCGGGCCCGCGCCGCCATGGCCATCACCAGAAACAACGATATGCGTCAGTATCTCAGTATATCAAATGAATCTAATAATTATTACCCATCTTCTCATCAATAATGGATGTGTTGTAAACACTGAGTAGAGTGCTTTAATATTTAAATTGCTTTTCGGACCGTAAACACACATCATCATGTTGTCATAACTTCAGTTGTTCCCATGACTACTTTGTTTGTCTGTGAGCATCGCATCATTTATACCGCTGTGGAAGAGATGAATATATTTCTCTTTTTTTTTCTAATAGTTCGCCAACAGAGGCTGAGATGAGCTTGAAGAAAGAAGTGAACAAGAGAAACAAACATCCTGTTTTCTGTTGATCGATTTTGCATCCCCTCGGAGCCAACAATTGTCTGCAAAAAAGGAACAAGGTGGATTGCCATCAACTCCCCTAGTGCTGGCTCTGTCAGCGTAGTGATGAGTTTTCACAGTGGTTTAACAAATCATGCATGGTGAATACTTACATCCATGTCAATGTCAAAGCCATTTCATTCATTAACTTCAGCCTGCTGTTCTTGTAGCCTGTTGACTTCATCATAAAAGCATGTATAGGTCACAAGCAAAATGTCAAGTGTCTTTCTTTTGCTTTTAGGGTGTGCGTTTGGCCCAAACATCCTCCCAAACCAGTGAACCCTCCATTTATGATTACGTGGTGCTAGAGGATGATAAGCATTTGTAAATACTTTAAATAAAAAACGTTTAAATAATGTCATAGATGGTCATAAAAGAGTGCTGTCATTTCTAAATGTTGTAACGTGCCAAATGTCACAAATGAGTAGGTGCCGTTTGATGTTCCCAACATAAAATGAGGCTTAACTTGACTTCTTAGTCATCAAATGACCAAACCATTTAGAGGACAAAACTAAACTAAAGAGAATACCAATCATTGTATGAAATGTATATTGAAACTATGAAACATATGTTTGAATCCTCATTGATGATCCCCAAAAGCCTTTTTTTTTTTTTTTTTAATCCTTTAAAAAGTATTTTCTTGGGTTTCTAACTGTCCCCCAATGAGCACCTGACCTATTTATACACTTGTTTTCAACCAGCAAAACCTCCTTGTTCAGCGGTAGGGAATGTAACTCGGCCTTCTGGGCTTGGGTTACCCTGCTCCAAATAGACCTCCACACTTCAAGGTTTGCAGGGGCTAGTGGGAGTGCACCCAAGTGTGCTCAAGGAACTTTATGGGGCCTTCAGAAACGGCATGGAGCAGCTGCTGAGCTTGGAGGGGCTTCCATCTCTCCACCTGCACTGGGGGGGGGGGTATGTGATTTTTCTCTAGATTTGTTGTCAAGCCGTGTTCAACTTCAATCATGAACCTTAATCGCATGGCTGGCTTCATGTCAACTTTGAAAGACCACATGTGTAAAAAAACAAAAAGCAAACAGTTCTCTCAAAAGGTCATTTGATTTAAGACATGTAGGGCTTCCTCGGCCGCACGTCGTCTGCCACAGTGGCATTTGTCACAGAAAACAGTCGTGTAATGACTTAAGGGTCAGCATTGCCATGCGGCACTCTATTTCTGGCCATTTTTTTGTTCCACTGTAAAACACATCCGTATTTTTGGACTGTAATGCTGAGCGGCATTATTTACTGAATGGCAACCAACTAGTGCACCTGTGCAGCTCTGGGTTGATTAAATTGGGTAGAACCGGTACATTGATCTTGTAAAGGACAAGTGTGGTGTTAAAGGCCCTCATGCAAGACTCAAATCTGGAACGAGCACTTAGCAGCAACTAATAAATAAGCCAAAAAAAGATGGATTCCCATCAAGAACATCAGACACAGTGAACATCAAAGGATGAGGTTTTTAATTGAATGTTTTTAGGAATATGGGATATTGTCAATAGATCCTTCCCTGTAGGATTAGCACCAATATCACTCTATTCTCTTGGTCCACAGCTGGTTGGCGATAGAAGCGTCCCTCCAGTGACGTGGGCGCAGGTTCTTCAAACATTGACGTCTCTGATGTTGACTTGAAGTGCATGTTAAAAAATAGACCTGTTTTCTAAGTTTTTCCCCTAACTGGCTCACAGAGCCTGGGTATGGTTTACCAAGGACAAATGTAAGTGTTCCTTGTCTTCATTTTCAGTGTCAATACTTTGAAATGATGAGGTAATGCGGGGACATTCCCATTTGCACAGTGAGTTTTAAAAGATAACATTAGCGTTAACAGAAATATTATTGTTATTAGTTTGAATTGATGTATGGACAGCACTACATTCTGTCTGCCAAGGACTGCAATTCCAAGTGTCCACATGCATGTCCAGTGGACTTGCATAGACCCATCTTAGTCTTCCTCATCCCCTGGAGGAGGAGCCGAAGGAGGGGGCTCGTCTTCGTCAGAGTCAAACTCTACATTTTTATCTTTCACCCACTGGCCACTTCGGTCTTGCAGCCACCCATCGCTAAAAACAAATAAAACAAAAACAAAGGGGTGAACAGAAAGATTGTGTTATACTGACATCTAGTGTTGAGTTTTCACAAGAACAATAACAACACATTTAATGAGAAAACCCGTACCTTTTCATTTGGAGGTAGTGCTCCAGTTTTCTCCTCCTCTCGGCTGTCACAGGCTCCGACACAATTGCCTTATGTTCCTTTTTATCTCGAAGAGGCTTTGAGTCGCTGACTTTGCCTAATAAAGGGCCAAAACACAAGGACACCTTTAATCAAACTCAGGGCAGGGTCTTTGGCTCACGTGAACATGCACTCTTCTCACACTCTTGATATACCTGCCGGGTAGCTACTGGGGGAACTTGCTGCTGGTGCTTCCTTTGAACCTATGGTCCTTTCACGCGCCTCAAGTGGTGCCGAGCCTGATGGTGCCAGGGGATCAGCTGGGTCTGAACCGATTCCCTTTTCTGTGCTAAAAAAACAGCCTTTTCTTTAGATTACTTTTCAAACCAGGAGTGATACTTTCAAAGGTGACCTGATGTACTAACCCAAATGGTGACAAAGGGGTTGAAATAAAATCCACTCACCTGAGCTTTTTGTGACGACTATTGTATGGAACAGTCTTGAGCAAGGCATGATGAGTTATCTTCCTGGTTTGTACCAGTAGCGGGGCTGAACTGGAGGGCTCCTGAAATCACAAACGCTTTAAGCTGGAGAGGTTTTAATATGGATGGTTGGGGAGAGAATAGAAGCATCTTAAGGGAGCAATAATGCAACATGGTGTATGCTAGTTATTCTCACCTGTCTTTCATTCTGTCTGTTTTCTTCCTCTTGCACATAGTTTGAATGTTGCCTCTTTGTAATTTCATGTTTAAGCTGGGATTTCTTGCCATAGTACCATTTCATCCCTATATGTACACGTTGGGAGAACGCAGGCTGTATTTTAAATACACACGTTTACTTTACACAATTATATTTGAATGGCTCATAATGTGTACATTGGAACTATACTCTTTTAATTCGAGATCATATCCCTATACAAATATGATAATATTGACTTAAGCCAAAGGCTAACTTGCGAGTCTCCTTGAGGACAAGACTCTGTTGAGGAAGAGGTCCTTACCTTCTAGGTGCCTCTTCCCCTTTCTGTGGACTGTGAGCATGTCGATAGTGTCGAAAATAGGGCGGCTGGTACACACAAGGCATGTGTAACTGGAAAGCAAAACAAACGTAAACTACTCAATCACACAATGAATCCAAAAGCTCGTCGCACTGAGCTCATAGTGAAATGTGTTTCGTTACCTTCCGTTCTTCATCAGATCGGCTTCGTCCTCTGGGATAAAGTGTGCTAGAAGATCAGCAACACGCCGTTTCTGGAACAGAATGCCAGTTTGTAGAAAACTACTTCATAATCATCACAGCTGGATATACGTGGGGAATGAGTGGCGATGTACGTTACAACATGCTACTTACCTTTAAAACATTTAATTGACTCGGGTCATTGCCCTCCCTCTTAAAGGACATTTCTATCCGTAAAATTGTTCTGACGAACAAGGCAGTACAGGTGAATTACTATCTTTATTATTGTTAATGCTCAGAAGCACGGACACGACCAGAGGTTTCTTTTGAGTGGATTACTTCCTGATTTAAAGCGAGGCATGATGGGAAACCACCGGAACTGCAGCCATGATAACAAAGTTATGCATCCTCGATGATAACCGGCGAGCTGACTTTGTAAACTAAGTACGGTATGTGTGCATTTTGTTTGCTCAGTTAACGGCAAATAAATTACCTTTCATCATTGTTGATGGTTGTTGATTGCGTGGACCTGACAATTGGTGACTAGGCAACGGTAACGAGATGGTACGGTGTGGCTCGCGGGACGACGGGCGCGTGATCGGCGGAGAATGTGACTTGCATAGTCCCGGGCCCCGCGGCGCGTCTCTGTAGGCTGTTGGTATCATCATCATGTCGGTGGAAGAACGACCTGCGGTTCACCCGGGCGGCACCGGACTGCTCCACGGACACCGCAGCAGGTCCTACGGGAGTCTGGTCAAGTGTGCCGCTCCTCCGGTACCACATGCAGTTCTCCAACACAAAGTTCAGCCCGGAGAGACTCTTCAAGGCCTTGCACTGAAATACGGAGTTTCTGTAAGTATGGTCTTCTAATATGTAAAAATATATTAAAAAGTGTGTTATTGTTTTGGGTAGTTTGTATAACAGAATTAAGATATACAGATGACGATTAGCGTTACACCACAACACATTGCTAGGCTGTATGGCTGTATGCTTACTGGGCAAAAAAAGCTCGTAAAGAAAAAACGAACAGCAAACTTCATGTCTGTCTATTATTGAAATATTCCATCCTCTGTTTCAGACAGAACAAATCAAGCGGGCGAACAGATTGTACACCAACGACTCAATATTCCTGAAGAAAATCTTGTTTATCCCCGCACTACTGTCAGACTCTCAAGCTGGCAGCTGCCCGGATTTACTCAAAGAGGATTCAGGTGAACGCACCACCTGTGTTTCTCCTCCGAGTGACAACACCGGCCTGTCTGTGACGATACCCGGCTGCGCAGATGAAGACGGGCCGGAACTTTCTCCAATGGACTTCCTCAAAAGAATGGACTCTTTGATACGACAGTCCAAGAAGGCAGCTGTTCAAGGATGCCACGAGTGGGAGAAACGGTAAGAAACTTTAAAATTATTTTACAGTTGCTTACACAGTATTTGCACATCACCATGTAGGCTTAATGTATAAATCATAAGAGAGAAATATTTAATATATTCAAATCCAAAATTGTTATTAATTGCATATTAAAAGATAATTACACATTGGTCCAACTCTTTGGCTCTTAAGCCACCTAGTTTCCTTGAATCAATAGTAAAGGATTAGCAGACTGAAGTCAAAAGAGAGTAAAGACAGGTGTAACTCATTGATGACTTCAGAGGTATGGTAAGAGGTGCAGTCACTAAGTAAACAGCAGGGGCTTTGAAATAGTGTCGTGAGCTGGGTTTGCACAGCTCGTTTTTTTTTCCACAGCAACAGTGATAGTACCACCTGGATGGTGCCTTTTCAAATGCGTGTGCTAGGGAAATGCATTTCTGGCAAAAATACTATTCGATATTCGCTGAGAAGTATTCGAATAATATTCGAAATTCGCTCAATCAAGAACCCCCCACGCACGCACGCACCTCGGATACACGCACACACAATGACACAGGGAGAGGCTTTTATGATTTGTATGAAATCAATCTGTTTATTTCAACAACTGCGCCATCATCATTCAACATCGAAATTATTTCAACGTGGGCTTAGGCAGATAGGCCTGCATGCGCCGAAAACGGATCGCTATTTATTTATTTAATTATACCCTTATTTATTTTACTGAACACAGCCTGCATGACGGTGAACTAGACACGTCAAAAAAAGAATTTGGTGTGTCTTTTTACAATTTATTTGTTAACAGCATTCGTAGTGTTGATCAGCAGAGAAATAGTCCGCCAAAGACGTTGACGTCGCTTAGCAACCGAGGACTCTATTCACCACCGGAAGTTGTGAAGGCCCATGCAAGTCAACAGAGCGTTCAACAGTATTGAGAAGAGCCCTGTAATAAATAGCGATAGTCACATTCATTATTCGATATTCTACGTGACTCCAACTATTCGACTATTCGACGATCGTTGCCCGCTATGTACGCCACGGTACACCTCTGTAACCGCTCCGAAGTGCCTGTACCGTGACGGTTCGGTACAAATACGTGTACCGTTACACACCTAACATCTATGCATACATATATGGAATAAATGCTATACAATTAGATACATGTACTTACTTTCCTTAGCACACTATTACTGCCATTAACATATTGTTGCTGCTGCTGAAACTGCAACAATTACTATTGGTAAAGGTATAAATATAGAGGCGTTAACTTTTTGTGAAAATATTTATTTCAAGCTTTCAACATGTTTCAAGCCATTAAAGTCTCAGGCATCAAACCCTGCATGAGGAAATAATATCAAAATCCGACTCAAACCATTAAACAATTGCACATTTGAATTCTTCTGGATTCCACAATACAAAGAAATTATATTTCGGAAAAAAATGTAATTCAAATCAACACAAATGTCATGATTTAATTGTGCCAGCGAGCTTGGTTTCATTTTCGAGCATTAAGCTATGCCGTCTATTTTTAATTTTTTAAATGAGGTCAATCACTTGAGTGTGACTCAACTTTCTTTCTTCCTAACCAATAAGACGGCAAACTGGTGTAGCCTGTCATGTCCCCCCAGCCAAGTGTGGCGCCGTCTCAGCAGACTGAATGACCAGGACTTAACTCCAGTCCCGGCCTATTATCATACCTCTGTCCTGGTTTTGGTTTAGTGTGCTGATGGACAGATCACTGGCTGTGCAGCGTGTGTGGACCCGCACCACATGGTCCACAGCTCAGCTTGTATTGAGCTGAAATGCATTGCTTTGACATTGTGGATTAGGAAAGTAAAATACCTTTCTCTGCGTCATCAATCTAAAAGAAACCAGTGGCACACATGGGAGCTTGTTGAAGCTTGAACCTGAGATTTGACTGGGGCATAGCAGATCAACACTCGGGCCTTGGCCCCTGTTAAAGGTGTCCAGCGACGCCTATGTAGTAAGCAATGGGTTTGGTTAGAAGAGCTTCCCTTCCCCCTCAACCATTTTTAAACAAAATGTACACAAATCGTATTTTAAACTGCATAGTTTTTAAAGGTGACATTTTATACCCCCAGGTGAAGGTATGATTAGCCGGTACAAGCCGTTTTGAAAATCGGTCTCTTCAGACATCTCGTGTCGCGTGTCCACCTAGATGTGTGCTGGATAGATCAGTCTACCAGCTTACCCAGTGGACTGTAGCAAACATTGCTCATCTATCCGTCAAACATCTAGATGGACGCGCCCACTTGTGATGTCAGAAGAGGCAGATTTTCAAAACAGCCTGTAATGGCTTATCACACTCACACCTGCTGTTATAATATGTCACCTTTAACATGTAACACCTCTTGCTGGCCGTACGTCTGACAATGTGAGTCTCTTCCCATCACTGGCCCGCAGGTTTGCCGCCATCGAAGCGGCGTGCAACGTCCCAGAAAGGCGCTGCCTCCCTCGCTCCCAGAGTGGCGTGCCCTCGCCGGCGCTGAACCAGCTGGCGGTGCCGCTTACCGTCACCAAGCTCACAAAGACCCTCAGGGAGACGGAGGACGAGATCTTCCAGCTGTGATGCTCTGGGTCTCACCGACGCCACTGTTTAAAACGGGGTACCTGTTTTACCCCCGTGAGTGACGTTGAGTAGTTATCAAGAGTCGTAGAAAAGGCCAAAATGTACCTGCCTGTAGTGCCAGTGTGTGTCCACGCATGTATTATGGATTGATCCATATACCAGCTGGGACAGTCCACTAGGTAAAGGCTTGGAGGTTGATCTTTGTGCCACACAGCTAGGGGCGCTCACCCATTGGACAGATCAGCCTACCAGTTGATACAGTCTACTGGGTAGGCTTGTTGGTGCGTCTATCTCTGTCATTTTTGAGTGATGCCATTTAGTGAATTGTGAAACTGGTTAAACTGGAACGGCATTGGCAGGTAGTCTAGTCTTGTATCACTGTAGTTTAGTATGCAATGACTAAGTGGTGTGCTTGACACGCTATTATTGCACTCCTAAAGTTTATTTATTGTTGGATCAGAAGCGCTTGATATTGGCTGGTGAAATTGCATCACATTTTATATTTCATACAGATGGTAGATTTCCCGATAAGCAATCAAAGGGCCAAGTGAATAAATGTTTGGTATTTAAGTAGGGGCTGGACATATGAGAGCTCATGTTGCAACTTGCAAGCTGATACTAGTACTGCATAATGATGACTAAGGGCCTGCTCATGTAATGTTCATGTTAGCTTATTTATGCAGACCGTAGCTTTGGACAACCAACTGTTTGTGTAGCTTCATCCAAATTCAAACTTTTGATGAAATAATTTAAAAAAATGCTCCTAGAATGGTAGCAGATAATACTTTGTAGCTACATTTTTAAGGCAATGTTTTGTTTACTAATGTATACTTATTTGAGTGAAATAGTATTTCATAAAGATGGTTATTCCGATGTTAAATGTGTCCTCAAATGATTGCACTACTTCTCTCAAGATTAACTCTTAAATATTCCAAACTATTAAACTACTCATTGAGTGTAATTTGAATTAAATTTGGTTACTTAAAACAAACTTTTATATGCTGATAGTAAATGGAGACTAATTTTAGTCGTACTAATAATGTATCTCTTCCAATTCAAGGCAAATTGCTATCATTACCAAGTAAATTGGAAACTTATTGCTAAATTTCACATTTGTATTCAGAATTCTTTGTCCTGTTGGCAATCAGTGGCATTGATTGCAGCTGTAGGCCTGCACAATTGTTGCACAGAGCCAGCAGATTTAATCCTCTTCATTATTTTTAGGATAACTCAACATTATACTTAACAAACCCAGATTGTCAACTCATTCTATACCACCATCAAATATTCTCGAAACTATATTACTGTACTATACAGTAGTGCTAATATACTTGCTTCACTTTACCCAAATGTCCAGTATGGGATTATTTGGTTTCAAACCATGTGCTGCAATCACCAGAAAAAAACAACAGCAAACAAATTCAAGTTTGTATTTATGCTCTTGTGGGACAACAAAGCATCAGTTCGGGGATTTTTCTTCACGTATATTCTCTGCCAACCCATCTATATTATGAGCAAAGATGCGGATAACTCACCATGTTGACCACAAGATGGCAGTGTCGTATCACTAGCAAACTGAATAACCATTAATACTTAACGTCTGTAGTAACATTAAACGATATTAAATATATTATTGGACGGTAATTCCAATATTTACGAAAGAGGCCATATACTGAAAACCAGCAAAAATGTGTGACTGCATTTCAATGAAGAAAAATATACACAAGGCAAACTTTGTAAATATGCTTGACCTTTGAGCAACTACAGAAGTCATTCCGACTTCTTTCTTTCGCTATTTTTCTTTCTTGCTTGTTCTCAGTTTTCAGATTGACAGGGCAGCATCGTTGAACAGGACTCCACTCTTCTCGCACAGCCTACTGTTTTTATTGCCAGTTCCTTGCATCACAGAAGTGGATATTTGCGTCCAGTCGCCGGCTACGAGCGTCTACATCTCCCATCGGGGGCTGGTGGGACTCCTGTCAGTTGGGCTGGAGGAGTCGGCCTCATATAGTCTCCTCCTCCACCATTTTGTTGAGTCCTGCGCAGATCTTGGTGAGGTGGCCCTGGAAGGGCCCCGTGGGATCATACAGCTTGGTGAGGAGCTCGGGGTCGGCGTAATGATTGAACACGTGGTTGATGCGCGCGTGGGACTTGGGGGTCAGGTGGGTGTTCACCAGCTTCAGCAGCAGGTCCCTACAGCCGGTCAGGATCTCGGCCATCACGGCCTTGTCGAAGGTGAACTCCACCTGCCATGGTTCAAGATGGGGATCATTAGACACCGCGATGGGATAGAGGCGACTAGAACTGTGACTTTTCCTTATCTAAAATCCAAAGAAAATGAATGAGGATAATGCAATATACTATTACAATTGGCAAAAATGAAGTTGCAAATAAAACACATTTCATCAATTTCCCTCAACCTCAATTACATGCACATGAACAAACACTCCCTCCCTCATTGTCATACATCAACAGGGTCTCTTGTTCCTCAAGAGATCGTTGCTATACCATACAATGGTGGTTAGCCTCGCGGCTATCGTTCCTCATGGAACGAACAAGATTCTAGCATGCTAACATGGAGCATGGCATGGCTAACAAGCGGCTAACCTCGTGGAAGCTGATCGCCGTCATGGCCCCCTGGCGGAGTTTCCTCTTGAACTCCTGCGCCAGCTCCATCTCCTGCTTGTTGAAGCAGGAGTGCCGGAACAGCACGCCGATCTTGACGGCGATTTTCACCAGGTTCTTGGTGACCTTCTGGGCCTCGGCGCGGTTCCCAGAGTACTCCTTAGAGACGCGGTACAGCTCGTCCAGGATCTCGCTGGTGGTGTCGTCAATGAACATCTGCACCGAGGACTTGGTGGCCATGCTGCTCAGAATTTTCTTCTGGGCCTTCAAGGCCATCTCCTTTGAGCTGAACGACTCCATGGTTACCTGGATGGTAAACAATGTCAGAGAGTTGCATGAGCCAGCATATTGGCAGTAAGGACATGGTCGTTGTGTACAGGGAAATGTTTCACAGAGATGGAAGTGTGATCTGAATGGAAAAAAATAAATTGGTTACAAAAAGAAACAAAGTAGCACAGGTATAAAGTAAAGTATTAAATAGCAGGTGAATAAAGGGTCATGTTTTCAAGAGATAAGTTAATGAAGTTACGGGATGAAGTGCATCATTTAAAACAGTTGGAGAAGGTCTTCTGCTGGTGGATTGTTGCCTATGAAGATAACCCCACCCACAGCGTTGCACGTCTGCATGCTTTTTTGGGATTGTTTTATTCTGGTGTAGTACCCTTTGAAGGTACCCCTGGTACATGTACTGTGGTTTACTCGGTAGCTCGGAATGAGTCCCAACTGACCTGTAGAATTGAATTCTCTCCCAACTCATCCACAACAACAAACTGGGCTCATTATGGCTCTAGCTTCATCCTCATACTGCCTGAATCCAGAATAAATACAACTATAAAATAACTGAAGTTACTAGAGGTTAGCCAACATTGCTGCCACCCCCCTACCCTATTTTCTATTTTTTGAAGAAATGCATCAAGGACAAGGGTATTTACAGGGTCAGCCGGAGGAAGAGAGAGAATCACCCACAATTCCACCTGTTAGGTCCTCAAAAGGACTGCAAGTCTTTCATTACACACCGCTGAGAACAGTGGGTAGTGGGAGGTCAGGTGCCTTGTTCAAGGGCAGGGTGGAAGGAAGTAGTTATGGAGGAAGGGGGAGGGGAAAGAACACATGCTCTGATATCCGTGTGTCTCAGCTGGCGAGAGATTCTGGATTCTAGAAATTACTAAACCTTGCTTGTCTGACTTTTTGCCTCACGATAATGAGTCCTCACCTTCTTACACCAAAAAAGACCACATTCTAAATTAAGTAGACAAATTAAAACTGAAAACAATACACACCGAGATGAGTGCCATTGCTCCAGGTCATCTTTTAATAATGAGTATTTTGGTTTTGAAATGTCTGCAGATGATGCTTGCTAAAGCAGTGTAGACAAAATCGAAAATAACACAAGCCTTTGTGTGTTTATGATCTTGCGATGGTGTGTGTGTGTGTGTGTGTGTGTCTGTGTGTATCTAGATCTAGAGCAATGTTTTGCTCTTGTGCCTGCGTCTGTCTCTATGGTCTGTCTATTTAAATGGCAGTTATAATTAATTGGCTTATTAAAACAAAACCAATGCGATAACCATCTCACATACACACCAATTCAGATCAACAAACTGCATGTAAATCACCCTCAGGTCCTTTTTTTATCTGAAACCCTTGTGAATGCCTCTGTTTGTTTTGGCAGTTGCTAGCATTGCCCGCAGGGAAAAGCTCAATGGAAGGGACTCGCCCCAGAGACTACGAACCCACCCCTTCAGCAACCCCAGTGGGTACTATGACCATACCTAACCCTCATAGTCTGGAGGAGTCCTTAACAAACCCATCTTACAATGGATAACCCCCAATGGACACACACACACACACACACACACACACACACACACACACACACACACACACACACACACACGCACACACGTACACAGGCAGACACAACACACATACACTCCCTGGTGAGCTCATCAGTGTAGCCACTGGAAGCCTTTGTGTACAGTGACAGAATGATGCAGATGACAAACATTTATTTTTCAACAACAGAGCGCTTAGAGCGTTTGACATAGCTACATTAAATGTTCCAAACCCACAAGCGCAAGAACACATACTGTATCATGAAATACACATTTTCTATATAGGCAAAAAAGGAAGAATAACGGATATGACCTATGACCTATTTGACCTTTGTATTCCTGCCTTGGTAACATAAATTCACTGTGTACATATGTAGACTGCTTATGTTAAGCATAGAAAAGTTAGATTACGAGACTGGGATGGAAATATTCATAATTTTGTAAGCCATCTAACGTTCAGCTACACCTTATTGAACACCTACAAGATTTTTTTTACATGCCATTATACAATTTATCCGAAATATGTCATTCTACAAGTTATTAGGATTCTTAGCGGTTGTCCAGAATGGGACCAACAGGCAGACATATAGGAGGGCTGTATGTAGACCTATGAGGCATCGCTTTGCACACAACCCCACAAGACCTGTGTGGACGTGTGCTCGACGGGAATGTGGCACGCAGCCTGCATAGCTTAGACAGGTCCTTACGTGTGTGTGTGTGTGTGTGTGTGTGTGTGTGTGTGTGTGTGTATGTTCCTTGTACAATCCTTTTTATGACGCACAAAACAGAAGTCCAACCTAAAGTCGCTATACTGTAACATTATGTAGGCTACTCCTTTGGATGCTGCTATTGGACAAAGCGATGCCTGCGTATCCCAAACAGGGATTTTCTGTGTAGATGTGGATGCACCATTTGTTTATTATGGCCCAAGTCGGTGCGCTTTACGGCTGCTTAATTGATGGTGCTTGGTGTTTTTTTGTTCCTGAATGCGGCATCAGCATTGTGAACAAACGACCCCGCGCGGCATAGGGCCCGCTAATATGAAGAATGCACTTCCAGCCGAGCTAACGACCATGCCCTGTTAATAGGCAGTGCGTGTGACTGCCGCTCCCTCTCCGGAGTGCTGTACTGCGCCCAACGCTCAGCATCCATAATAAGAAAACAGCCCTTTTTACCGGATACCCCACCAGGATCTTTATTACATGCCCGACCATTTATTCAGAACAAGTGTCACATTCATAATGACTTGCTTCGACACACACGCCACTCGTTCACTGCGGGGAATTAAAGAACATTCATTAGATTAATTTCCCTCAACAGTGATAATGGAAGTGGGGTACTGTGATCGCTATTTCAGATGTGCGTGCCAATCCCATTTATTTGCTAAAAGGAATAGCAGGATTTGAGAGACGCGAGCTCAGTGGGCACGCCGTCAGATATCCGACCTAGTGAAATATGACGCCGCAGCTGGAAGCAGTTCGCGGTTTATTTATTTTTTTGGTTTCTCACTTTGCCAACCGTCAAACGTATGTTTGTGGGGCCTACTGATGTTTTAGTTTGGAGAGTGGTTAATGAAGTGTGTGTGATACATCTCATTCTGCAAAGCATCCACTTTCAGACGTTGAAAGCAACGTCAGCTGCATCGCAGAGTTGAAGTGTTTACTTTGGTGTTTACAGCAGTGCCAGGAGATTGCAAAAAGAGAAAAGCACCTGTGTTCCCCCCCCCACAAAGATAGAGAGGCCTACAACTGAAAACCTATAACATACAGGGACATTAATTCAGATCATCTAGTATTGGTGTTGCCGATCAAGGTCAATCATTTATCAACCAAAATGTTGTGTTTTAGAGCGGTCAACTGGGGCTAATTGGATGGTTGTACACAGGGGTAGGCTGCACAACCAGGAAAGGTAAATATTTAGCATTCCACAGATGACTGCAGCTTGTAGCCTTTGGCTGTGTGTATGTTTGTGTGTGTGTTTTTGTGTGTGTGTGTGTGTGTGTGTGTGTGTAGAGTGTGTGTGTGTGTGTGTGTGTGTGTGTGTGTGTGTGTGTGTGTGTGTGTGTGTGTGTGTGTGTGTGTGATTGTGCGTGTGTGTGTTTGTGTGTTGGGGGGGTCTGTGTGTATGTGTGTGTGTGTGCGTGGCTGGGTGGGTGGGTGCAGCTGTGTGTGTGTGTGTTTGTGTATGTAAAGGTAACATACTCTGGACACTAGCAGGGCTTAACAGGAGGATGGAGCAAGGCTGGGTACGACTGGGTCAAAATGCTCTGTCTCCACTTGTCTTCCCAGGAGTGAAGGCACTGATACTATGAGGTTCAATGGTATTACTCTGTAATAACATAACATCCCATTAAACTGTATTTACTTGACACCATGCCCAAAGCAACTCACAATAAGTGCCCAAAAGTTGAATCATGAGAGTACATAAAGGGTTTCTATGTGTGTGTGTGTGTGTGTGTGTGTGTGTGTGTGTGTGTGTGTGTGAGAGAGAGAGAGAGAGAGAGAGAGAGAGAGAGAGAGAGAGAGAGAGAGAGAGAGAGAGAGAGAGAGAGAGAGAGAGAGAGAGGGTGATGGTGATCCAGCCTCCATGCTCAGCTGATTGCTAACCAGATGAAGAGTGAAAACACCAAGCAGAGCCAAGCGGGGACCTGTCAGTGTCCACCACCGTCATCATGTGCATGAGGGTAAAAGAACGCAACAAACGAGATGGTTCAGGCATGGCTGACAGGTTACAGAACAACCCTCATGATTTATCTCAGGCCATTATGTTATCGTGTCATCGGCAAGGAGCAGCGACAACAGAGCAAGGGATTATCTTATTTCTCCAATCGTGCTGAGGTCTCTGACGTTGGAACCAGTTCATAAATGGATGTTTAATCTTCCAATACTGGTCGTTTCCCAATCATTCTACTTTACCGCAGAATCTTTTCTTTCACTTTCTTTAACTTCTTTCACCCAGAACTATAGACATCAGTTTTGGACAGAAGCGCAAATGCGGCAATTCACATTTCTCTTTTCAACGTTTCACAATAATTCTTCAACACACCAGCAGATTTCTCCAGCCTTGTCAGTCATGAACAGAAATGAGGAAGAGAAACAACCTGTTGGTGGGTGGGGCAAGGCACGGGGAAGTCCAGATCACACCCCTCCACTGATGCCCCTCACCCTAGAACCATCTAGCAATGCAGGCAGGGTCCTACCCGCGGCTGGGCCGTGATTCAGTCACTCGCAAGGAAAAAATATTGAAATCAAAGAAGGGCGAGAGGGGAAAGGTTGGGATTGAGCAAGGGCTTTCTCTCTCTCTCTCTCTCTCTCTCTCTCTCTCTCTCTCTCTCTCTCTCTCTCTCTCTCTCTCTCTCTCTAGGTGTCAACAGAATGAGATGTACAGCTGGGCATGTCTCGGCGCTTGTTCCAGCATGAATGTTACCCTTCATTGGTGTGTGTGTGGGTGGGTGTGTGTGTGGGTGGGTTGGTGGGTGGGTGGGTGAGTGTGTGTCTTTTGTACGTAGATTTTCAACATAGCTCACCTCAAATGGGGAAGTGAAGAGCAACACACACCAAAACACACCAAACCACCACACAAACAGTGCAAACAGTGGGTAGAAATACAATAGACTATCAGAGCTATCATGACAGGTAACATAGGAGGAGCGATAGAAAACGGCCTTACCTGGGTGTGTGTGAGAGCTTGTGTGTTTGTCCTGTGGCCCCCTCCCTCCTCTTGGCTTCTGGGTCTCTCTCTGTGTGTGTGTGTGTGTTTGTGCGGCAGAGTGTGTTGGCAGAGCGGGCCGCTGGTCTTTTTAGTGGGCCCCCATCATGTCGCAGGTCCTGGTCCAAACCCCCAAAAGAGCCCTCCTGCTGAGCCACTGGCGGGTCGCGGAGCAGTCTCCAGATACTGCTGCCTTGCACTCACTTCCTTGAGGAACTCAAGTGCTATATGACACACCCCTCTGTGCTCACTCTGTCTGACTCTCTCTCTCTCTCTCTCTCTCTCTCTCTCTCTGGCTTGCTCTCTGTCGTCCCTTGACTACACACACACTACTACTAGCCTAACTTCTCTGCGTCTTTCTGAAATTTAATTCAAAACAAAACAATATCTCTTTCTCTCTCACTATCTCTTCCCCTTCCTCCTTAGAATTAACCAATCCCTCCCTCTCTCTCCCCCCCCCACCCTCTCTCTCTCTCTCTCTCTCAAACTCACTCTCGCTATCTGTCACTCTCTCTCCCCCCCTCTCCCCACTCCCTCCCCCCCTGGTCTGTGGCGGTATATGTGCTGACACCGGGCCTCTCTGCCTGTTCTGACAAGTGAAAACCCCAGAAAGAATTTGGCAATGCAGCCGTTTGAACAGGGTGAGGCTTAACACTTTTTTGTGTCCACCTGGGGTGGAATGTGTGTCTGTGGCGCGCAGCGCTGTCAGCTACGCCTACAGCACGTCCCCATAGCCATGACACACACACAAGGACATACATGTGTATCTATGTAACTTCTAGTCTTCGCTCTCACTCACTCACTGTTGTTGTTGTCTGTAGGAACTAGTTAGCCATTCCGATAGCATGATGATGTACGTGCAACCACCATTTTATTCCAGTTCTCAGAAGCAACACAGGCTGCAAAGGAAAGCCACCTGCGAATGAGATCCATGGGTTGTGGCGGTTGCCATAGAGGTTATCACCGCTCTAATACCTTATCTTGTTTGAGGAGAGGGAGTATAAATAGACAGATGGAAGGTGGGGGGTTGGGGGAGGTGCATACAGGGATATTATCCAGAGTAAGCGATGTTTAAACTGGTCATGATGGTGTCTGGTACATAGACTCCAACAACCTGGGGTTGGAGGGGGGAGGAAGGGAGGGATGGGGAGAGAGATAGTGTGAAAGAGAGCGAGAGATTGACAGAGAGAACGAGAGACGCAAAAGTGGCAGAGAGAGAGAGAGAGAGAGAGAGAGTAAGAGAGAGACCCTACGAGAGCCTGTGGACCACTGTGGTTGCTAAATCATCTGGTCCGCACCCAGACCTTCTTAACCTCAACCACCAGATATCTGAATAGCAGCCTAGAGAGGCTGGCCAGTGTTCAGAGCAGTGTCCAGCCAACAGTTTGCGTTGGTAATGACTGTCAGATGTTTGGGGGGCTGTGGGACATGGGAGTAGAGGGTGGTGGAGCCCCAGCCCCAGCTGGGCTACAAGGACTGGCTAGATGTAGTAAGGGCTTGGAGCCCCCCAAAGGAGACACCTGTGTCTTTGTCTTGCCTCCCCCCCACCCTCACTCTGCTCGGAAAGCCATTCAGCCAGAGATAGGAGCAATATGTGCAACTGCCAAATGAGGGCCGTCACCTAGGCAACCGACAGGAAGTGGTGCTTAAGCAGTTTCCTGATGGCTTCCTCTTTATCGTGTAATGACATCTCACAAGGAAATGTCGACATGGCTTCTTTGACTGCGTGTGGTATGTGTTTGTGTGTGTGTGTGTGTGTGTGTGTGTGTGTGTGTGTGGGGGGGGGGGGGGGGGGGGGGGGGGGGTTCTTACCTTTTGGGTTATTAGCTGCACTCTGTGTGTGTGGAGACACGCACAAACACGCACACACAGACACGCACACCGGACATTCGCACACGCACGATTTGGTTATGAGTTAAAGAGAAGAAGCACAAATTATGGCCACTTATTTTTCTTTAAAAGATTGCATGGTGTTTCCAGCACCACAGCTTGCAGAACAACACAAACATTAACAGACTGTGTCACCAGAGCCACAGTGTGTCGTCAGCCTGTGACTACAGCAGGTATCAGCGGCCTGGGAACACTGAGGTCAGGAAATGATACCTCAGGATTGGAGGGAGGATGAGGGTGGGTGGTTGGGGCTTTAGTTGTTATCTCTCATGTCTCTCTCTCTCCCTCTGTCTCCGATCTCTCTCTATCTATCTATCTTTTTGGTTTCGGTCTCCTCATTCCACTTGCTTGTAATTTATTTTACATCCTTTTTTTGTCTAATTTTCGGTTTTTCCAAGTTCCTATTTGTCAATGTTCCTATCTCTATGTCTCTCAGACTATCTCCAGCTCTTTTTACATTTCTTTCTTCTTCTAATCCAATCTCTCTCTCTCTCTCTCTCTCTCTCTCTCTCTCTCTCTCTCTCTCTCTCTGTGTGGGGTCGAGGCGAGGGCCGGCCGTCTCAGCCTCGCCCAGGAGATAAACCCTAATCTGGCGGCGGCCGTCTCGCTGCCTCCCCGTGGTTGGAGGCAGATTAGGGACCCCGGCGTTCCCCACCTGTACGCCATTGGCTCAGTCCACCGCAGCGCAGCTGCCCATTCCATGAAATCTGCCACAATCAGCCTGGTTTCATGTTGATTTGTTTTTTATTTCCTTGTGGTTGAGAAGTCTGTCAGCTCTATCAGGAAGTCACTGAACAAACCTGTTTGCGAGAAAATAAAGATTTTCCAGATTTGCGGAAGGACCACACATAGCTGTACGTGGAGGGGAGCTCCCTGGCATCTGTTCCTACCAGCGGACACCAAAGTAAAGTGGAGAAAAATGAAGAGACGACGGGATGTTGGCTGTTCATCCATTTTTATATAAATGAAAGACTAACAGACAGTGAGACAGAGCAGACAGATGGACATTTCACAAAAGGAAATCAGAGATTCTAATAAGGATGAAGACTGTGAACATAAATAGTCAAATCGAAGGTGCTATTAGCCTAATTCACACAAACAAATACAATTCAATCATATATGAACTTGAACCCGTGTAAATGAAGCACCCAAAAATTTGTCTTCCTCTGAATGCAGCTGAAAACAGAGCAATCCTGGTCAGAAAATAAATTACACAAAAATGATAACGTCCATGATATTCCTGCAATTGTTCCTCCTTTTATAATTCCACATACTTGCAAATATAACCAGTAATATTATCAGTGTTATAAATGGCTTACCAACATGAACAATAATACAAAAAGGTATCATCTTAATGCTCAATATCATTGTCCGGTCTCTTTGTTAATACAGACATACAAAAGTTATTGGAGTTATTTGAGAAACTCCATTTACACATATCAAAACTTGCTGCCAGACCAATCTGATGCAAGATCTATGTACTCCTTTCAATGAGAACGGCTTTTAAAATGTGTTGTGTTGACTTTCTTTGTATGAGCATTTCAAGAATGAGATAGACTTCCTCTGTGTTGATTGAGTGTGTTGATTGGATGGACAATGTAAATACCCTGTCCCCATCTGACCCCGCCAAGCCCAACATGTCCGCTTAACTTTAAAGGGGTAGTGAACCCAAAATTGTGTTTTTTTTATTTTTTAAAAGGGCATAAATCTCTGATGAGAACCTCATCAAAGTAATCTTAATGTCGTAATCTTAATGTCTTTAGGTCATTGTGGCAAAAATAAGACAGTTATTTAGAGAAAACAGGTATAAAATCCTTTGTTTTTGCCAGTCCCTGCCAACCAGGTTGTGAACCCTCTACTCTACTCCAAAATCAAGTTGCGTTCTTTTCCCGCCTCAGAAAAGGCCCTTTGACGTCGCGATGAAAGGACACAGCTGGTGAAGTGTGTCGGGGATTTGTGGAGCTCAGTCTGGCCAGTGTTTGATGTTGATGGCCGCGCCAAGAGAGGGTTAAGCTTTTGGACACCTATAGTATAGTATAACGCCACGGTGTGTACGGATGTGTGGAGCTCCGTCCGGGCAGTGGTCGAGGTTGGTGTCCACGTCTGAGAAGGTTAAGCTTCTCGGAGGCTTATAGTAATACACCATGGTTTGTGGCGCATTTCATATTCAACCTCATAAAGTCGGCGTGGGTCATGAACATGGGGATAACAATTTATCTCCTTGCTGGATCTCTTAGTATTTGAATTTGTGCCAAAAATAGGCGATTCTTTTACACTTTTAAAAAGTGCCCCTGCTTTACCACCAGGTGAGATCATCCTACCTACTAGTTGGTCCGGTTCACTGGTTGGCCTGGTCTCATGCTGTACATCTGGGTAGACACTCCCCCACCAGTGATGTCACTAATGGCTATATTGTGAAATTGCTTGTATTGACTAATCCACATCAGACCTGGGTGGGTAAAACAGGCACCCTTTATTAATGTCTTACTGCCTTAGATGCGACATGCCATTGTGTTGTGTTCCGGGCAATGGGTAACCTCCAAATATTGTTATTACGTCTTATTTACTGTATCTTACAATATCTTGTATCCATGATTTTCTTCAACAAACAGACGAACCTGAACCCTTGCCGCGCACACACACGTGTGTGTGTATGTGTGTGTGTGTGTGTGTGTGTATGTGTGTGCGTGCGTTTGTGTGCGTGTGTGTGTGTGTGTCAGGACGACGACGTCCTCTCACAGCAGACAGCAGGAGGCGCTGCGCATGGGCAGGCTGGAAGGCAGCTTGACGTACTGCTGCCTGAAGCTGTACCTCTTGTTGTTGAGCAAGGGGCCCGCAGGGATCTCCGGCGCTTCGTCGGGGACGGCCAGCTCCGGCACGGGATTGGCCGGGGGAACCTCCAGCCGGCTCATCTTGCTGATCTTAGTCTTTTTGGCCTTTTCCCGCTCCGGGAGGTCCTCTGAGAGGCCGGGGTGCTCGCTAGCGCCCTCCGGTGGGTGCATGCCGTCCAGCGGCAGGTCGCTGGGCGTGGGCTTACCCTCCGCCTGATCCTCCGTGCGGATGTGAAGGTTGGAGGTGGAGCGCTTGGCGTCGGTGCAGGTGGAGCTGTGGGCGGGGGGGGGGGGGGGGGGGGGGGGGAGTGGGGTGCAGCGTGGGCAAATGTCAAAAATGGTTCACAGAAAGCGCTTGAATGAGAGATGGTAGCTCTGTTGACATCGGCACTATGACAGCGGCGGCCAACTTGTCTGTTTACACCCTGTCTCTCAATCACATCTGTTTCTTTGACTTTCTTATTTTCTCTTTTATTTACACTCACAAGCAAGCAAGCACACACACACACACACACACACACACACACACACACACACACACAAACATAAACATCCACCGTCTTTGAAACCTCCACCGTTTCCACATTCAACACAAAGAAGCATATACAAACTTTGAAAGGGCCTGTCTCTTCATCTGTAGAGGCCTTCACCTCGGGGCCACGGACGCTAGTTTAATAACACAGACATATTATAACAGCGGTCCTCCAGAGGCAGCTGCTCTCTAGTCTAGACCCTCCGCTGTGAGCTGAATACAGATGGTAGCCGGCGGGCCGCTCACCCCTTGGAGCTGCGGTCCTCCGAGTCCTTCTGCTCGCTGCTGTAGCGCAGTTCGGCCGGGGTCTTGAATGACAGGTCCTCCTTCCCCTTCAGCCAGTAGGTCTTCATGTAGCCTTTACCCTGCAAAGACACAGAGAATGAACGTTAAGAAGACCCATTAGAGTAGCCCAGTTGGCGTGCTAGCACATTTCCCTGCTAGCATGTTATGTATGAACCGCGCTGTTGTTTTGAAAATGTTCCGACGAATGTTTCCATTAGGGTGACCAGACGGCCATGTTTTACCGGGTAAAGTCCCGTTTCAGGTAGCCTGTCCCTGGCTGCAGCTGTCTGAAAATATCCCAGTTTCAAAATGAATCGATTTTTTCTATATATTAATTTATTTTGAAATGGCAACGGTTCTAGCTTGCTAAACAATATTAATTATGAGACATTTTGTAATTAGGCTTGTGTTTATCAAATGGGCTTTTTCCTCTGTAGACCTCGCTACACAGATCAATTGACTTTGTACCTTAGCAGGCATGACTGATCATAAACATTATGCTATCAATGCAATCTTGAACAATCCCTATTCAAGTCGTTTTGAGATGGTTTTCCAAAGCTATAAACACATCATAGTGAACCCTCGGGCCTTTTAATACAATACTGCATTTACCATGAATACCATGAATAGGTAAATGTTAATATGTTCCCTTCTTTATTTCATCAATAGTAATATTAGATATTTAGTTGATATATGGAGTGCCAAACTACAAGTGTCCTTCTTTTTTCATTTAAGAAATCCTGTGGCCTTATCTTCAATGCGCTTGCAACACTTTCTAAGAGTTACCTTCAATAGCATATTTGCCTGCAATGACAGACACCACAACTGTTAGTACGAAAAAGCATATAACCAGCATAAATGTTTCCTTTTTTCGGGCAAGACGTTAAACCCAGGTCCTGACTCACTGTGCTCACTAAAGATCCCATGGCCCTTGCTGTAAGAGTAGGAATGCTAACCCCAGTTTCCTGGCCCAATTCTCACCTGGTTGTGTGCTCTTGGGCCAAAATGGCCACCAAACCTTCCCCCTGGGTCTTTGATTGGACAGTTTCATGCCTTATCTCTCCACTGTGACGCCCATCCCAGTGTGTGGTGAGCGTAGAGCGTGGCCTCCCAATGGGTGCTACACATTGGGATGAGGTGTCATATCCCCCCCGCTCTCTATGTGAAGTGCCTTGAGGGCCAGGATAATTATTACAACACACTTATTGTAGAATAGTATTTCTCTGTCTCGACGCTGGCTTTCCCTCGAGCTGCCGGCAGCTCAGTGGTTCGTTGATCTCGTTTGAGATTGAGAATGTCTTATCTTATCCAAGCAATATTAACACCATGGATTATTATTATTTTCAACCATGTGAATGCATTCAATATTCACTGTGGCAAGTATCAACACGTATGCTGAATAAATAACTGTGTTGAGGGGAAAGTACAAATTACTCTTTAAAAGTCAAAAGTTGCCTGTCTGTCCGTCAGTCTGTTTCTTTGAACGTTTCTATCATAAGTCATTATTTTCCCGAACATGTCATTGATCATCTTACACGCATCCCTTTTTCAGAAATCGCGGTAACTCAAATTGGATTTCAACGCTTCAAATGTTCTTATTAAGAGGCTGACAGGACTGCACATTAAACGCATCAATCATGATGTGTATTGATGCATGGGGGGGGGGGGGGAGGGGGGGATGAGCACATCAAAAATGGGCTGAATAAAATGATCTGAGATCTTTCTAGTGTAACCAGCCATCTTGATTTGATAGAACATCCAGATGATGGATGTTTACAGAGGAAGCAGTACAGTCCCTTTAGACCTTCCTCCCCACCTGGACTCTGTGCCTTACCTTTACAAATATCTTGCCCCTCTCCTCGATGATGTAGGGCTCGTGTTCCAGGTGGTCTTTGGTGGTCTGGCTAATGTGGATCTGCATACCCTGTGTGGACACAGTCGGGTGGACAAAAAAATGGTTCAATATTGGTTCGGATAATTGTGTTGAAAGTGTTGTCAGTTTGGGATTCAGTGGAATGAATCTCAGAAGGAGCTAGCCAGCTGTCTGCCATGGCCTGTTACGTTAAATGCTGACTCATATCATGATATTATTATTAGTTTCAATATAAAGCCTGCTGGTGTCAGCTCTACAGGAAGTTAACTTGGATGTATTATAATAACTAATAAAGAATGTTTTTTTGGGGCATATTTTGTTGTGAGTGAAATGACTATGGAAGTGAACTTTAAAAATGTGGGTTTTTTTAATGTTTTAGGCGATATTAACCACAGGAAGTGGTGTTGCATTAAACTGTTATCGTTTATTAGGTACTCTGCAGAAATTGCTCAGGCTCATCAACCCAAAGAAAAAAGAGGTCTATTATCCAGCACATTGAGCCTACAGGGCCCTAAATTTGTTCCGATCTGAATTGCTCGTACTAGGTTCTCCCCGTGTTTGATTAAATGTGATTGGCTGATACTCACTACTCCGTTGCTCTCCATCCTGGAGGCGGTGTTGACCGTGTCTCCAAACAGACAGTAGCGAGGCATCTTTAGCCCCACCACGCCGGCCACCACCATGCCCGAGTGGATCCCTGGGGGTACAACCATTTGGTCTGTTGGTGGAGCTCCTAACCCTGACATAAACGCCATCAGAGGGAGGGTGAGGTCTTCCTACAGACCCCCCGCCCCCCCCCCCCCCCCAACCCGATAAGAGATGTATACAATTGCGGTATTGAACAATATTGTGATCATCCAAATGATATATATTTCTGTGTTTCCCAACCTGTTTTGCCTCATAAAGGACCTGATGGGAGGTATAACAAAGCTAATCTTAATCCTTACCTGTACCCCCCAGAAGATGCTCAGGTACCTCCTGGAGTACACTTATCCCCTGGGGTACACGTAGTCCCCAGTTCATATAGCTACCCTCCACTGTCCAGTGGTTGCTGTTGTTGGTTTTATTATTGACATTCCTCCAAGATTAACTGTATGATTTACTCCGTTCCAAGCCTAATTGTTAGTTGCTTTGGATACAAAAAAAGAGCTGCCAAATGACTAAATGTAACTACATATTATGGCGTTGAAAGTTATTTATTGAAATTAAAATTATACCTCAACAAGGAACAGCAGTAACATGGGCACATTACAAAGCTCCAGGAAGGGTTCCGGCAAGGTTTCGTTCAACAGGGTTTTAGACAGAGTCACTGAGTCGAACTCAGCTGTATTCATTTTGCGCTCTGTGCTCTAATTGGTTTATTTAAGGCCTTTCTTTGGTTGGAAAAGTATTCTTTAATTTAAAAAAGAAAAGTCATGGCTGAGTCATCCACTATTAGCACTGCTTGAAAGGCCTTCAGTGAACATGAGACCTATTTCAACATGGAAATGTGTTGCAGCAAAGGAAAAACAACCCGCCATCATTTCCATTTGTCAAGTGTCATGGTTATTGAGGGCACAATATATATATATATATATATATATATATATATATATATATATATATGTTAGAACAGAGATTATTTAAGGCACTAATAAAAAATCTAATTAAATCGTTGACCTTGGAATGGGGAAGGGCAAAAGATATCGATTGAACCAAAACCTGAAGTGTTTGAGTTAGAAAGATAAAGAACTTTATATATTAATATATATTATACTCAAATCCCAGTTTAATAACAGGGCTGTCAGCACACCTTCCCGCCTTGGTTAAATCCTTGGCAGAGAGCAGAGGTTTGAGTCCGGTTAGAATCTCAATTGACTCTACACCCCTCCTAAATCCCAGGGCTGCCTCACACATACCAAGCATCGGACCGAATGGATCCTCCTCACACTGAGTCCCAGTGCCACCCCCCCTGTAAGCATGCATCACTAGGGTATGGAATAACTTTATGACTGACGGGTTACATTCTCACCAGCTCCAAATATCAACTGTACTTAACGCTGCTGGCCTTCTTCCGTCTAGCTCAACCGCTATAGCGTGGCATTATCACTGCCGAGGTTAGATATGTATAAATGACATTTGGCTGATTTTATATACATGCCATTTTGTGAAAGGTTTAATTCAAAGCATCTCACAATACGGTGAGTGCATGCCTTTTATTCTGCTCTGCTCGGTATTTGAGCTAGACAGGATTTGTTGCGGTAGATTCCCAAGGGGGTCACCCATGATAAGAAATGTATTCACTCACAGAAATGAAATATGCTTGAGATAAAAGCTCCTCCACAATGGCAAATCCATATATATAAATAAAAAAATATATATATATACAAATGTAGCTATCTCTAGCCAACTGGCTGCAATTCTCCCTCATCTCATATCTTACTACTATAATAGCAGGCCTGTCGCACCAGTTACTCAAGATACTCATGTGCGCATGTGCCAAGCAGCCTGCAGCTCACACACACACAGCACGCGTGAACGCATACATACACCGCAAGCACGCACATACACGCCGCATACACACACCGCACACACGGACATGCGCACGAACATACATGGAAACGCACACACACACACACACACACACACACACACACACACACACACACACACACACACAAACACATACACAAGCGCATACACCGCACGTCAAGACAAAGGTAGCGACACATACACGGAAGCACACAAACACGCACGCGCACGCGCACACACTGTACGTCAAGACAAAGGCAGCGACACACTCGCCAAGCTAAGACGTTATGTTTTTAAACATAACGGCTCCGCCATCGACACACGCGCAGGTAAGGACAAACACGCATGCGCACACACCGCAGCGACACTCGCCCAGGTAAGACGTTATGCTTGAGGCTCCCCAAATGTCTTGCGATTGATATCCCCCCCTCAACCCCTGCAGACTGTTTTAGTTGTTGTTTTCTTATGTTTTGTGTGTATGCTATGTGTGACTGTAGGCTACTGCTGCCTGTCTTGGCCAGGACACTGGAAGAGATGTTTAATCTCAATGATGATTACTGTAATCACAGTTACAGTAAAAGCTATTTAATGATTGATTTGCACGCATAGTATACTACGCTTTCCATTGAACAATTACCCCTGTTAACATAAATTGACTAATTTTATAGTGTAATCAAATGCTCACACACTAGCTGCTTTCAGACACACGTGTAAGTCCTGATATTCTCCTAATGGGCCGTATGTGTGAACAACATATCCTGACATTCGTACCCTGAAAATCTCCTGAATAATAATACCCCTGAGGTAGCATTTTCTCCGTAGGAAATGTAAATGAACTTATATGTGAATGAGGAGTAGAAAGTCAGTATTTCTCACACCACTTCAGTGGGCGTGTTGATGACGCTTCTGCATGTCATTGAGTGGCCCTCTAAATGATAATCAGCCTGCTGCCTTTTGTTCCCTGAATGGTTAAAAAATATTTAAATGTTGGGACTGCTTTCAAGAGTCATTTGTGGTGAACGAATGTTATACGTTGTAAAATTATACGCAAAATGTAATTATATTATGTGCTCAGAAATTTTTTACATTATCGACTGGGGTTTCCACATTATTGCTATGGGTTGAATTACAAGTAAAGGTTGAGGTTACAACTAGAAAACTCTAGTCATATTTTAAAGTGCTTGTTTTCAATAAACTTTCCAAGTTTGAACAAAAGACACGTTTGATGAAACATTCCTGTCCGGCGGCCCCAAGCTTGGCATTTGGCCCCTCACCGACTCGGATCTGGATGTTGTCCCCCGTGGAGGGGTCCTTGAGGTGGTCAATGGAGCTCAGCATGTCCAGGGCCATGTCGCAGATGTGGTGGGCGTGGAAGGTGGTCTTGTTGGGCACACCCGCCACAACCATGTAGGCATCGCGGATGGTCTCCACCTGCCCCACACCACCACCACCACAAGTTATTCGTTGTGTCAATGTTACTTTGTATTAAGACATGTGGCAACAAGCACAAGAGAGCAAACAGTTACGTCTCATCCTGCTTCTGAGGCTGTTGCTTGTACAACATTACTCTTGACCTTAACCTTGTAAAGGACAAGGCTAGGGTCAAAAGGTGCCTGATCAGTAGGCATATATTGGTAGCTCAAAGCAAAGCAGAATAGAGCGGAATAGAGCAAGATTTTGAGACTTGAAAACATGCTGTGCCATTTCTCACAAATTACAGCGGATTAATAGCTCTTGAATCTTACGGACGGGAACTTTAAAGGTGCATTATGTAAAATGTGCTGTACTAGATCATAAAATAAAATGACCATGATATGTCATAATATAATGAAACATGTCCTTATTCACTATTCTCTGAGTTCCCTCGGTTGCCAAATATGAAAAAAACAGCCACACAAACAAAGTGGTCTGCAGCCATGGAAGCAAGCAATCAAACTGGATCAACTTAGTTAGTACTAGTCTAGTAACCTAGTAACCTTTCAAAAGAGATCCATGACCAGAGCCGGGCTAAAACATGGGTCAGTCTTGGTGTTGAATTTGAAAGATGGACACAGCTTAGAGGCCAGAATGATCTCCAGACGGATGCCACTTGAGCTGGTTTATAATTTGCAAACAATAAATACATTGCAAACATAAACATCAGCTGATCAACTTACAGTGTAGGGCTTGTCATCGCTCGTCGAAATATAATTATTATTGCTTGTCGCAAAATATAATGTTGTGCCCGGCTGCTCTTGTGTTTTTTCAGTGTTCTCAAGAGAAGAGGTGGCGGACAGAAAACGCTCTCCAATATTGTAACGTTGGACCGAAGTACCCGATCTGTGTCAATTTTATATATTGTACCTTTCAGTAAGATTATATATAATAGAAGGTGAGAAGGTAAAGAAAGATATCAGGACGGTGGGATAGTCTGTTCATCTAACGCATGATAAGAGTCGTTCTTGTGCTGTGTTTTGACGCATAACACCAGGATTTTAAGGTGATGCTTGAATGAAGTTATTATTACTTATGTTACATTCAATACTGAATTGCAGTATAAGGGTCTGTTAACTTGAATGTGAAGCTTTTCCCGTTTTCCTTCCGAAAATCTGTTCAATTGCATATCCTATCTTCTTCCAACACCACATTGGAAGAAGATTCCATTACTGGAAAGATTAAAGACCCAGGCGCTTCAAAGTCACTTATCTTACTTATTTGACTGTAGCAGAGAACCCTCTGTGTTGGCAACTACTCCAGAGTATTCATTACCTGTCCTGAGTCACAATACGAAGAGACGGCTTCACGGTAGTGATGGGCTGCCAGCCTCTCTAATTCCCTCTATTGTAACCCTGTGTTTCTATATAAGTTCACACGTTGCCTCTGAGAGACGGCTGTCACGTTTGACACTCATTACAATGCAATGATCAGGGCTCACCAAAGGTTCACGCATATTTCATAGATTTCCCAAGTCGCTTGTGTATTTTATTTCCCCCGAGGTGCGTTCAAAATTCAATCTAATTTAATCTAATTTATGTGAAAGATATCCCCTCCGTCTCCACGCCGTCCCTGGAGGCGTGCGCACACAGGGCCGCGTTTTAAAACAATTTGTCTTTTTTAAACTAAATAAAGAAGGCAAAGAGGAGAAAAGTGTGGGTAAGGCATACATAATACATGAAACAAGTTCTCTCAGCGGAACACAACGGTGAGTGCAGCTACTCTGCCTTGTTGTAACTCAATGGTTCGCCCTCAAAGGAACAAGCTCTCTCTTCTTGCAGTCACAGACTTTAGGAGCTCCTCTACTTTAATCTCACCACAGGCAGACAGATAGGCAGGCAGATAGGTAGGCATGCAGACAGACAGACAGAAAGACAGCAGGCAAGCAGGCTGGTGGCAAGGCAGGAAGACGAGCAGATGGATAGATAGATGGATTGGTCTGTCGGTAGATACAGAGATAGACAGGACTGATTTGACGATTGCAAGAGAGAGAGAGAGAGAGAGAGAGAGAGAGAGAGAGAGAGAGATGGATAGACAGGAGCGGTCGGAAGCTTGATAGAAAGAGACAGACAGATAGATGGAAGCTGACCTTGTACACGTTGTGTTTCTCGCTGAGTGTGTCGAACACGATGTAGATTTCGTTGAGCATGTCCACCACCTGCATCGGCGTGATATGGATGCAGATTTCATTGAATTTCACCACATCGCTGAACAGGATGGTGACGTCTGGGAACACCTGGAACACAGGACAGACAGACACGGGATGTTACACAACGCCATCTGAATAGTGTCTGATGTAACTCTTTATGTCGTGTTTAACATTTAAATGACATTCCGCAAACACATTCGTAGGACACATATAAGTCTAAATGTTGAAGAATGGGGCCGTGTAGACTACAAATCCATGCGAAGGCACCACTTCATGTTGTGTTCTGTTTTAACCTGAGGAATATCAGAATATCCATCCATTAACCTTTACTGCGCCTGTCAGTGAAACATACAGCCGCCCACACCCTCTTGTCTGCTGAATGGCTCTATTTGTGCTTTGGAGTGGAGGTTTTCCATCAGTCCCCCTATGGCCTCTGGTCTGGCTGTACCTGGCAGGTCTCCAGCGCCGTGATGCCCTTCCTCAGACGGTCGGCCACTGCTTTTGGGATCATAGCGTACAGTAAGGAGTCGCCTCTCTTCTTCTCCTCGTCCAGCTTCTTGATGATCTCCTGCAGCTGGGCATACTTCTGTTGCTCCTGTGGGGGGGGAGACGAGCGGGGGAAACACATTAGGGCCGCCGGGCGCCACAGACTACGTCCATGTGGAATCTAATCTGTGCTTGTTGGTGCATGTGCACACTACATGAACTGAATGATACCTGTGTTTGTGAAGTTAAGGGATGGTGTTTACAGGCAACTTTTATTTTATTTAGACCTCCTTCCATGTGTAATGACCCGTTTTCACATTGCACACACCTGCTGATAACTCCGTGCTACCTGCCTTGGTTATGTGTGGTCTCTGGTGGCGCCCACAGAACTGAATAGATCATATTTAATACATTATACAGAAAACATGAAATGCAAAATGGCTTCTTAGTTTCTTGAACAGCCACTCGGGAAACACAGAATGAGTTTTTCCCAGCAGGGGGTGGGCACCAACCCAGAATCTAGGCCATTTAGCTCCGGCTTTTATCAAAAGTGACTTGCAATGAATTCAATAACAGGTTCAAGCTTAGCAGGTATGGGTTAGGGCAGCTTGCCAAAGGATGCCTATAGGTTAGGCTTTGGCCATAGGGGATCAAACCGAGAAACTTTTGTGGAAAAATCAAACACGCTCTTAGCCATGACAGAGGAGAGGTTAACAATAGAGGTGAGCATGATGGTGGGTGGGGGTTTGTGGTGAAGCGCCACCTGATCCAGGGCCAGCTGTAGCTCGGCCGATTGCTGGGTGCCGGCCAGGATCAGCTCCCTGCTGGAGTCGTGTAGATTCAGGTCGTTGACGTACACCCCCATCTTGATCATGTCCTCCACCGTCTCGATACTTGAGCAGGAACCCCGGCCAGGAGCCAGGCATTTTAGCAGGGCCAGGAGGGAAGTAAAAGGAAAGCCGCTAGATGTGAGTTCATTTCTTCAAATGTCACGTTGACACCTGTAATTCCCAGACGATGGAGGCGATGTGTGGATTCAAAGCGGTAATAGCAGGGTTTGATAAAAAAAAGGCATCTACTCTGCAAACTGACTGACAGCATAGAAATGGGTAAAAAAAGACCAAATCTACCAACAGCGCTGTAGAAACCACAGATTCTGTATTAGTGCTTCTTATGCCCCAGTTCTGGGATGTGATGTGTGAAATAACCCCTGACCCCTGACCCTGACAGGGTCCATGGAGGGGAGGCAACCTTACATGGGCGTTCCCAAGAAGATGAGGGAGTCCCACTGGGGGACGTACTTCATCTGGCCCTTCAGGTGGAGGGGCTTCTTCGGGGGCTCTCGCAGGTCCTCGAAGATGGTTTCGCTGCACTTCCCTGAGGGAGGAAGGGAGGAAGGGAGAGAATGAGAGAAAGAACCACAGGGGTGAGCTATATCAGTCCTGAACAATCCATGACCTGAGGATTGAACTTCAGAAATCTGACTTCATCCTCATCAGTATTCTGTAGGATGAGCCAATGAGATTTATTTTCCCACAAAGAGAGTTATTTCCAATCAGAGCACTATGTGGCATGTTGAGAGATGACCCGGGACTTCTGAGCGAATGACAGCTCTTTGTCACTTTCACTCGTCGTGTACTTTCTGTACAAACAAAGTTTTTGTCACACAACTGTGCGGGAAGAGAAGGACGTGTGAAGACTAGATAGTACACCAACTGAATGCTAACAGTATTTTGTCTAAGCCCAAAGCCCAAATCCCCCAAAACACCTCAACCCCCCCCCCCCCCCCCCCCCCCCCCCCCACACACACACACACACACACACACACACACACACACACACAGTACCTGTCTATATGCCAAAGACAGAGCAGAAGTTTGAGTGAGCAATAAATGGATGCTGACCAGTGACTGTCTGGAAAGCCAGCAGTTCGATGTCCTCTCCCCCGGAGTTGGCAGAGCTGTTGTACTGGGTCAGAGCACTGCTGTACTCCTGGTCGCTCCCCTTCATCTCCTCCACTGACATGGTGTCTGGTAGAGGGGAGGAGGAACACACCCACATGATGGGGAGGGGTGGGGTGTGGACGCATGTATGTATGTATGGATGGACGGATGGATTGATGGATGGATGGATGGATGGATGGATGGATGGATGGACGGATGGTGGATGGGTGATGGGTGGATGATGGGTGGGGGGGGTGGATTGTTGGGTGATTGGTGGGTGATTGGTGGATGTTGGATGGATGGATGGGTGGTGGATGGATGGATGGATGGATGGGTGGTGGATGAGAGGTGGATGGATGGATGGATGGGTGGTGGATGAGAGGTGGATGGATGGATGGATGGGTGGTGGATGGATGGATGGATGGGTGGTGGATGAGAGGTGGATGGATGGATGAGAGGTGGATGAGAGGTGGATGGATGGATGGGTGGATGAGAGGTAGATGGACAGATAGATGGAGAGATGGTTGGATGGAAGGAAGGGTAGATGGATGGTGTTCAATCAGGAAGTAAATCTTTCTTGGGTTGCATTTCAAACTCAAATAACCTAGGGATGACAGTTGGGGGGAATAACTGGATCTATAACAGTAAGCCCCTAAACAGGGTGCTCTTTTAGTACTGTTAATAGTGACTTGTTAATTCAGACTCTTAAGAACAAATTCAAGACGTAATGTTTTGGTTTCATAGTCACCTCGCTCCTCCTCCCTCTTGGCCTTTTCATTCTCCTCCTTCTCCTCTGGCTCCTCTTTGCTGAGCTTGGGGATGTTGACCTTCTGCTTGCTCTCCACCACCGCCTTGGACATGAGCTCAAACACGTTGTTCAGATGGAAGTAGATCTGGGGGGAACAGCCCACCATGTTCCTCAGATGATGATCAAACACCACCAGCAGCCATGTTTGTGAGTCTCATGCGGATACAATAGCATGTGTTCCTCTTGCAGCCTTGAGGTGGAATGTGGTAATTCTATGGACCTCAGCGGCTAGTTCATCTCGTATTTTGTATGTATTTTGTGTAGTCCAGGTTGACAGTTTTCTTTAATTTAACAGCTACTGCATGTTAATGAGTTTTTGTTGTAGACTGGTTATTGAAGTCCTGCCCAAAATATGGATTGTTTCTGCTGCCGGTGGCAAAATTCGCAAAAAATGGCGATGCTACTTAGAATACAAATCTGAACCCATAACCATAATGTGTATACCAATGAGAAGATAAGTAAGTATTAAGTAAGAGTATGATTAGATTACAGGAAACTAGGTATTTATGTGTCAATAGGTAAGCATGCAGACATGGTATAAGGGCTAGTCTAACAACCCTTATCCTGCCACAGTCAGTCAGTCAATATGGTCAGTCAGCCCTCAGCCAGCCAGTATCTCATTCTGTCTGTCAGTGAGCAAGCCAGTTAGTAAGCAAGTCAGTAAGATCAGGTGAGTGCATAGACCGGCCATCAGTCGGAGAGATCCCAGCCCCCTCCCAACCAGGACTCACATTGTCCCAGCTGAACTCCAGCATGGGCCGGACCAGTGTGAACTCCTCGTTGACCTTCTTGCCCTGGAGGTCAGAGAAGACCTCCTTGAGGCCGTCTCCAATGCGGTACATGGTCATGTCGCGGCGGAAGATGACACTGAATGGGAACATGTCGAAGAAGATGCCGCGCTTCATGGGCAGCTTCTCGTAGCCCGGCGCCGTCTTCTGCTGGGGCATGCGGTGCTTGAAGGCCGCGTTGTCGAAGTTCATCTTGTACACCTGGGTGGAAACCAAAGAACACAGGCTGCTATGGTTCTCTTTGTTTGGGTTCAAGCTCATGTTTATAGACCTGGAACCTTTGTCTGATTCTCTCTTATCTGAAAGTGTTCATAAAAATGTTTTTATATTACAACAAGACACTATTCATAAAATACTTTATATATTATACATATATTTTCTTCTTCAAAGTCACTATGTGAGTTGTTTGTTTGTTAGCGGGCTTTATATATAGCCGTGATATTTTCCAATATCAAAGCAATACGCTTTTACTTGTGGGTTTTCTCATTTTATATTCATCCTTCAGAGACAATGACATTTTTGTTGTTGACATTTTTCGCGTTGACGTTTTCTTGTAGACTAAAATAAAGTGTGTTGTTGTTTGAAAGGAAATAATTGTATTATTTTTGAAGAGCATTTGAGGAGACCTATTATAAACTGACACAATTCTCCTCGTCAATTAATGGAGCTTAATGACAGAGATGTCTGGTTTCATGCAACAACTCTTTCTGTGTACGGTCTCTATGGCGGCTATGGCTGGCATTTGATCACGGGCGGGCGGGGGTCGGCCAGAGGTCGATTACATTGCTGCTGAGAGTGCTGGCGATGACAGCCGGCAACATGGCGGCGGTCTTGCAGCAGAACGCTCGGTCTGTGGATTATACTTCCATCTCCAGCTCACTCAGCTGCGCACTGAGTCCCTGACCCACAGCCCCATCCTAATAAACACTTATCTCTGTGCAATAAACACTTGGCGCTCCGAGTGTAAACAAACGCTCTGCCGGGGAGGAGGTCTGGATATTACAGCCTTGATGTAGACGTAAACTGGGTCAAGGGGACTGGCGTCAGCTGAGAGCCCGGCTGGGAGCCGCCTCGACCTCTTGACCCACACGCTTCACACGCACGTACCACGTATGTCATCTTCTCCGTCTCCTCCTTGGAAAGGATCTCCACCTCGATGTCAGTGTTGTAGAACTGCCGGCCCACCTGAGAGAGCTGGCCTGTGGGGGCAAGAGGGGGGGGGGGGCACATCAGTAATTAACTGGTGAAGGATGGCATAGGGTCTCTCGTGAAGGATTATGGGTGATGTAGTTAATGGGTGGCTTTGGAAGTAGAGCCAGGGTTGTGAGTGCTGCGTCGTATCATATAACCTTGGACGTCCAATCCCAAACAAATCCACAGGGCTGACCTAGTTGCCAATCGCCGTTCTCATGTTGAGATAATTACTTGTCGTGTTGGATTAATCCGGGTTGATGCAGTGGTGATAACTGCATTCTGTGTCAAGGGCTTATTTCCAAAATATTTGCTTGCTTTAGGGGGTGAGAGCACGCCAAATGTGGTGTCCAATATTTATCAGAACACTTTGTGTTCATATGCCGAATCCGACAACATGGTGTTCTGTATCATTCTAGAAAAATGACAGACTGTGAAATACCTAATTTCCCTTTATATCAAAAATATTACCATTCCACATAAATATGTATCAGCTCCACTAGCCAGTTTATTGCTATGTGACATTCACATCCTGATTGTAATGCAAGGTCAAACCGTAATGATAGAAAGTATTCCATGCTCATAATGTTCTATCAGGATGTCGTTTATGAGTCAAGGCTTGTGCCAAACTTTTAGTGATACAACGATTGCTAACTCATTTATAGATATACATAATGTCGATGTAGCCGTATCTTGTGATTTATTGTGTTGGTTAAACCATAAATGCTCGTTTGTTTTTCCCATTAGGCATTCCCCATGAGGACTTTGTTTACGATGTTTGGTTCACCAAACAAAATCCAGCGTGGACGCTTACAGAACCAAATGGAAATGCAACAAACTATAAACCTCACCCCTGAATTGGACATATTCTACCGAACTATAGGTTTTAATGGTCCCTCATACCTAAACTGAACCATCTCGAACCTTCTACCTATACTGAACCACGTCTAGGGTCAGGGGGGTGTCATAAACATTTGGCCTGTTAAGCCCTTTGAAACTGTACCGGTTATTAATTGCCATACAGATCAAATTGAATGTCTAACTGTACCATGACCATCACTAACCTACCCAAACAACCTTAAGCTTTTGAACAGTGGCATATATCGCAACACTTCCGTCCTCACTCTAACACCGAACCCAAACCCTGTCAAACTAATGCATCATGGGAGAGCGCCACTAGCTCACACCAGTAGCTCCACACCCGCCGTGTGTGGTCACCTTTGACAAACTGGGTGAAGCCCTTGCGGGTGCTGCGGTAGTGTAGGGTGAGGCTGGTCTCACATTCCTCCTCCACGCAGAAGCTGGGCGGTTGCACCTTGGGGAAGGAGAAGCGGAAGTACTCGTGGAGGTTGTCCAGCTCGTTGATGAAGTCGCGCACGTTGCGTCCCAGCACCTGCAACACATCCATCATGGCCGCCTGATTACAGTGCCGAGGCGCGGTGCGGGAGACAAACCCTCACCGCGGTCCGTAAAGCATCGTAATGGTTACAATGCAATATATTCTGTCTCCTCCGTGGGGAGAGCATTGACATGGTGTACACAAGAGAGAGAGAGAGAGAGAGAGAGAGAGAGAGAGAGAGAGAGAGAGACAGAGAGAGAGAGAGTTAGAGAGAGAGAGATCGAGAGAGAGAGAGAGAGAGAGAGACAGAGAGAGAGAGACACAGAGAGACAGAGAGAGAGAGACACAGAGAGACAGAGAGAGAGAGACACAGAGAGACAGAGAGAGAGAGACACAGAGAGACAGAGAGAGAGACAAAGAGAGACAGAGAGTTAGAGAGAAAGAGATAGAGAGAGAGAGAGAGAGAGAGAGAGAGAGAGAGAGAGACAGAGAGACAGAGAGAGAGAGACAAAGAGAGTGAGAGAGAGAGAGAGAGAAGAGAGAGAGAGAAGAGCGAGAGAGAGAGAGTGTGAGAGTGAGAGAGAGAGATAGAGAGAGAGAGTGAGAGAGAGAGTGAATAGATTGAGTTAAATATCACAAATTAAATCGTAACTCAAAACTGAGTTCTCGGTGATAAACAACTTTGTGTGAAGGTTCATTGTATTTGGTAGCATGGTGGAGATACTTTTTTTTTTTTGGGGGGGGGGGGTCACCTTTAGAATCCTCTCGTAGCCATAGTTACCGATCCTTTTGACCATGTAGACCCCGAAGGCGTACATGAGCTCATCATGGGTCTTCCCCAGCACCTCTCCAGCTGCCTTGGCCAACCGCAAGATCAGATTGTCGCTTGAGAGAGAGAGAAATATTCACACTCAACTGTCAACCCCGAAGGTTCATGAATGAGGCTAAGATAGAACGTAATTAGCAACATGAATTGATTGTTAAAATGTATTCGTCAGACTATTGTATTTAATAGAGGGTCCAACTAAAACGGAAATATTAGGAAATCTTCTAGCCCGCTGATCTCTTAGACAGCTCCTCCCCTTCCCCTCTGAATCGACAGGCCTTGAAAAAAAGCGATGAGAAGCAGTTGGCCCTTACTTGTACATCTGGTGCCGGACAAACTTGAGGTGGGGGATTTCCGCTCGCGCCTCGATCAGCCTCCATACGTCCTCTCCGTAGGATTCGTTGATGTAATCGTTCACGGCTTCTAAGTACAGGCCGTACATCTTAAGGGGGCTTGGGACCTCCATTATACCCCCAATAACAGCTCAGCTGGAAACCCAGGGAAAAATACGACAAGGTACAAGCTATAAACAAGCTGCTAACGAGTAGAGCGGTTTTAATGACTAACTATCAAGTAATTAACGAGTCAAGTGGATAACTCGATATGAATACGTTATTAACTAGTTATTAAGAAGTTATAAACTGTACAGTAAAGGGGCAAAAACGGATGATCTGGGCATACATGCATAACACAAGGTTTTGGAATAAGAAGTTGTGGCGGCATAAAATATTCTCCTGTAATACATCTCAACCAACTAAAGAGTATTCATTCATTTTTGTTCTCACCTTAAATTACCTTTCCATTAAAAAGATTGAGATAATTTATGGGGCTCTAATTGAAGTGTTAATAAGCATGACTGACACCACTTTCATTATTTTGACTAGCTGCAATACTGTGGAACTACTGACTCTTCTATTCCTTGGCTTGCCAGGAAAAAAAAAATTCTCCTCTTACCTGTTTCACACATAACCTCATGAAACCTCATGAACCCTCTACAGACCACCACCAGATCAACTACATCCGTTTGAATGTCAAGGAACAGGGCTCGGACACAACCCTATAGTTAGCTCTATCCTCAGGGTATGGGCTTGAGTGCATG
>NC_136934.1:36966138-37056138 GCF_949987615.1 Pollachius pollachius
ACTCTCTATTTAATGGGATATTTTACTCTCTCCAAGTGATAAATGATGCAGCAACATTATACTTGCTGATGACATACAGAACGAATTGAGAAAAAACAACAACACAACACAATGTCGCGTAACACACCCCAACACATGACCACATCGGCCTATTTGGTTTATTAGCAATTATGCAATTAATACGGTCCGCTTAATCCTTTGCCACGTTCAATTCATTTTAATTAGAATATTTCAGAGACATACAGTGGCATTCATACAAATAAGTGTTAAAACGACCTCATTGAACATGCACATACATTAGGCTGATCATGGCGCATGAGAACAACAGTGTGGTGGTGAGTGAGAGGATAATGTGTGTGTTTATGAAGTAAACGAAAACGGCCTGTCGCTACAGGAACAGGGAACATTATTAATGGTGGTGGGTCCTTCACAAAAGGCTTCCAACCGTTTTTCCTCCAGACTCCTTCCCGCCTATGAAGTCGGTTGAGTAATTGATAAACTCATTAACATTTTTTGCGATGGACACTGTTAATGATGGCCGCGGGCAGACACCGCCGCGCGGAAGTCTCGTCGTGTTCCCTCGTCACCTTTACTTTGTACCTCCATCATCGTGTTCTTAGCAGGCATCACTCGTTTTATCACTTTGTTTTATCACTCTCTCTCACCGGCTGCTGCTGCTGCGGCGGAGGGGACGTCTTGTAAATGACTTGGAGCGGGAGGAGAGAGTGTCGGAGCTCGGTCTACTTCCTCCTTCGCGCAGAGTTGATCGCCGCCATAGCACTGTTTCATGTTGTTGGCGTTGCTTTTAATAACATTGTTTTGCGATTCCACCCAACAAGTGGACATTTTTGTTGGGGATTTGGGTATTGGGATGAGGATGTCTCTGTGTGGCATTATAATATAGTACTTGGTTAATCTACCTTTTATTTACATTTAATGATATTTTTATTTTGGTAAACCAAGACTAGCCAATTCCAATTCCTTAGCGACCAAACAAAGCAAGTGAGGGGAGTGAGGAGAAGCCAAACAAAACAAAAACAATTAAATTAATCTATAACAATATTTATTAAATGTAATCAACAATTAATTTGAGGTTTATCTGCTGGGATTCTAATCTTTTCTTCGGCCTTTGGGCCGGGTTCTTTTCAAACTTTGATAAAACCAAATGTTTGGAGTAAAAAGAACATGAAAAACATATGAAAACAACATTTTTTTATAAATGTAATCAATGGAATGCATAAACTTTAAATATTGGGAAATGTTGCTCTCCCACATTTCACCATCATCTTACTGTTTCCTGCTTGTATACAAGTCAGGTTATTTGGTGTGTATTGGGTCCTGGAATTTGAATTGAACCTGGATAGTGATCCCTCCATCCTTCTCCTCCTTCTCCTCCTCCATACCTCTTTCTCCATCCTAAACCTGACCTTGGAACCAATGTCTCCAACATCAAGACACCACAATTTAGCAAAAATCAAACAAAGAAAACATGTAGGTATCAAACAATGTTTGATACCTTTTGTTGGGAACAATCCAACAGCCTGTTCTCTTGTTTTTCTCTACTGTCTGCTGTGACTATTATTTTGTATGATACGTATGTAATTATTGGGTCAACTGTGGTAAACTGAAAACAATTGCCAAACAATTGCCTGCTGTCGTTAATGGGAACTATTTAAATTCTAAGATCCTTGAACCACGAGTGCCCTTACTCCCATGAGGGGATTACAGTGAGAACTCAATTGATTGGCCTACAATCAGTTGGGAAGGACATTACTGTTGTAATGTCAATTCTGATTTGTCAGGTCATATAATCGCTGTTCAAAAGTCATGTGCTGTATATTTATTATTAAAATCAAAAGAATGAAAGGTTGATTAAAGATTTGTGAATTCCGTTGTTTGTCAAAAGGACACAGCAGCGATTGTGTGCCAGTACTGGAACTTTCTAGCAGGGAGGAACATAGGAAATGTCTGTCCTGATAGTTTGTGAGTTTGACGCCCAGGTTTTGAAGATTTGAAAAGTTATGCCCAGTAATTTTAGTAACTTGTCCGACTTCAGCAAGAGCTGAAGGAGGCATTTTCTTATCTGCACGCAATGCAAGGTTGCATAGTAAAAGTGAATGATGGGAGGATATGATGACATTCATGCTCTTTTTTTGTTTATTAAGGATGCATTTGGCATTGAATTAGAGGTAAACATTAAAGGTAAACATGTACTTCGATGCCCCTGTACACACACCTCGTCTGTCTGCTTGTCTGCAATGCATGGAAGTGTGTGTGTGTGTGTGTGTGTGTGTGTGTGTGTGTGTGTGTGTGTGTGTGTGTGTGTATGTGTGTGTGTGTGTGTGTGTGTGTGCGTGTGTGTGTGTGTGTGTGTGTGTGTGTGTGTGTGTCAGAGCGAGGCAGTATGTGTGTGTGTGTGTGTGTGTGTGTGTGAGTCAGAGCTAGGCAGTATGTTGTTGTGTGTTTGTGTTTGTGTCAAATTGAGGCCATATGTTGTCAGCAAGTGAGAGGATTGTACTGTTGCGACCCATGTGTTTTTTTAATGTAAATAGTGTCATGATGATTCAGAATAAAGCAACACTCTGATCTATTCAGCTCAAGCAGCGCAGTGTGTGAGTGTTTGTATGTGACGCACATTGTCTCATCGGAAAGACCTGGTATGTCCTATCATGAATTATTTGCATGCACTATAATTCTTCAAATAGGAGGGTGACGTGTTATTTACAGCAAAGCAACAGTATTACTACATTAACAAATTCCCATGCAGTATTTACAGCATTAACAGTCCCAAGTTTCATGTCCAGGAACCAATGTGGTGGAAAGTACATTAATACTTATTTATTATTCATAGTAAATACATACTTTAATACTTCTCCACACGTCTTCCGCAATAGAAAATAAGTCAAGGGTGGAAAAGAACAAGGGGATCTATTTAATTGGTTTGCATACTTGGTTTAATGGGTGAATGAAATGACAATTTTTGTGCCATGATGTCTTCATCTGTTTTGGGCCTTTCCAAATGGCCCCGAGTGATATGATAATTAGACCCCCCTCTGCTGGCTGCAGTGGGGTATTGCATGCTCTTTGACAGGTGTTGGATTGGAACAGCGGCTGGTCCTCCTCAAGCCAAGGGCACCGGCCTTGGAGGCCACAAGGCATGGAGTGGGCCCAGATCCATGGTCTTTTTTTAGACTGGAACAATTGATAAAAGATTAATACATTTCCCAGTGGCCCTTAGGAACCACATGTTAAGCCCCATGTCCTTGAAACAATTGTGTGACATGACTTACCTTCAAAGGAACACACACTGGACACAGTACACATTACTACTGAGGCTGCTACTGAGGTACAGATGGCTGGTGTTATGATGATCCCCTGGATGTTTTGATCGTTATCATGTTGATGAACCATGAATATCCAAATCAAGGCATGAGATTGAGGGAGCAGGAAAGTGTAGCAGTGGTTATCGTGTTAGTCGGAAGGTACTGGGTTCGAAGCCCAATATCTCCAGCCTTAATGTCAGTATCCTTGAGGAAGATGGCTTAAACCAGGAACAGTTTCTTAATTAAATGTATTTAAATCGCTCTAATTAGCTTTTGGATAAAGGAGTCAGCCAAATGTAACTATAGCGTGGACTCAAGTTAGCTACAATCAAACAGTTTGGTTAAATACCCGTGAATGGACAACGGTTCAAGTGTCTGTGCTTCCTGCTTATTATGTGCATGTATTATTGATGCCGCCCATGTCGCCATGGTGAGTGATCAGACTGATGTATTTGGCGGGGGGATCTCTGAACATGTGTTGCTGGGCTGCGCCCGAGCCAACCAGGTTGGGAAGACTTACCAGGAGCCTTTGCAGCGGGGACAAAGTGAAGAGCAGATTGTGGCTCCTGTCTGTAGTGCTGGTTAATGAGCTGTGTGCCAAGCTGCCAAGCTGCCACTCTGAGCGGCCCACAGCCTGTGAACCTGTTCTGGGTTCAGTCATTAGGTTAACCTTCAGATGCACTGGACCCAAGGCAAAACCAATTCCTCGTGTGGGATTAATGAAATATTATCTTACCTTGTTGTTAATTACTTCTATATCTTTCTGCAGGCAATTATGCCTGCATTTTATTTTGATGTGTATAATTGAAATATGTTTTTTTTTTACACATGTAAACATTGTTTAAATGCATGATCCCATAGCTAGCACGCGGAAGCATGTCTTTAAGTCTAGCTGCCATTATTTTTTAAATACATTTCTTGGATACAGCCCCAAGTAGGCATGCACGCATATCAATTAAATATGATGCGCGGAAAGTAGCTCATCAGATGAGTGTTCGGTGCAGTAACCTTCTGGCGAGGGTCAGTGAGGGGTTAGAATGTGTAGCGACCTTGTATAATCAAAGTCGCTACACATTGCCTTCCCTTCCGTTTAGGTTGCATTAACTTTTAATGCAAAGAAGAGAAAACAACAGACTGAGGGAAGGATAAAATGCTGACAGTGCTCTCACTCTTCCCCCCCCCTTCCCTCTGTCTGTCTCTCTCTCTTTCTATCTCTCTATATCTTTCTCTCTTTCTCTCTCATCTCTCTCTCTCCCTGTTGTTTTGTCAGTGGGTACCAGCTGGCTTCAGAGGGTAAACATCTGCATCAGTAAGAATCATGTCTGTCATTCGGCCCGCCCCCCCCCCCAGCCTGCAACACATGTGATGCCTTTTATATCCCTCTCCATCCCTTCATCCATCCCTCCCGCCTGTTCTTCATCTCTCCCTCCGTCTCCCTCTCTCCCCCCCCCTCCTTCCACGACACCACCCCTCCATATTGATGGTTGGAGCCAGGACCGGTGGTGGTGGTGTTGGAGGTTGGGTGGCAGCTAGTCCTTTAATCCAAGTTCAGTGAGGATAAGTACTGAAGTGGTGTAGATAAGTGATGCACTTAGGAACAATTTTTGGATACGGCTAACAGGAGTCGGGTTGTTGGTTTATCTTGAGTGACATTGGGTTTTTACGTTGGGAGAAAATGCTGCATTCTTTTACTTTTCTGCATGAATAGTGCATCTTACCTCGTAGAGCACTGCAGTCTTTGTATGATGTATTATAAAAATGGCGTTTTTGTTGTTTTTTTACGGTCGATTTTGTCATAAGTAGAAACTATTTTCCAATTGCATTGCCAATTTGCATATTGAATTTGTCAATTGCATAGTGCATAACCATTTGCATAAAGATGCCAAATATCATCCAATTTAGTCGCATTATGTAATTTAATTTGAATGAAATTGCCACAACTAACATAATGTTAACTTGCCTATTTAGCATCATTATGGATCTAATCCCAGTCCAATCATCAAAGTGATCAGTAGTGATCAGACAGGATGCTCCCAGATGTGGATCAGACCTACTTCTACTTACATCAGTTGCTTTTCTGTACTTTCCCCGCTTCAAAACTACTGGCGTCCTTAGGGGATCCTTAATAAAAATCAAATGGTTCTGCGATGACAATGATTATTCCCAAGAGGCCCCTCAGTCTTCTGTCAAAGTGCCTCAGCCTCCCCCAGCCAGAAAGACAGAGGCCCGGAACAAGGACGGTCTGCAGTCTATTGACTGCAGCTAAAGCCAGGAACTAGACAACAACTATCCTGTCAGGCGAACCGCTAATTTACCACACACACGTCCTCCCTTCTCCCGCTGTCTTTAGTTTTTTTGTCTTTCTCCCCCCTGCCCCTCTCTCTATGTCCATCTGTGGGGGTGTGTCTCCCTCGATCTGTATCTCTCTCGTTCTCTAGCTGCACAGTCGCTGTCCATCCAGGCCATGGCCCTCCCCTCTCTCTCTCTCTCTCTCTCTCTCTCTCTCTCTCTCTCTCTCTCTCTCTCTCTCTCTCTCTCTCTTTCTCTCACTCTCTCTCTCTCTTTCCCTCTCTCTTGCTCTCTCTCTCTCTCTCTCTCTCTCTCTCTCTCTCTCTCTCTCTCTCTTTCTTTCTCTCTCTCTCTCTCTCTCTCTCTCACTCTCACTGTCTCTCACTCTCTCTGTCTCTCTTTCTCCCTCCCCCTATCTCTCTGGCTTCCCGCTTGTCTCCATTTCTCTCATCACTCATCCCCTTATTACATTATCATGATGATCTCCACCTGTGATCTCTTATAGCCATTATCTCTCCCTCTCCTCCACCACCTTCTCCTCCACCCCCTTCTCCTCCATCGTCCCCCTCCATCCAACCATCACGGCAGCCGGTCAGCCAGGACCCTCCTCTAGCCCTCGCCTCCCTGGCGTCCTCACATCTGAATCAACCAATCCCCTGGAAGGAGGACAGAGACAGGCCCCCTCCCCCTCCTCCTCCACAGCCACCCCCCATCGGGCTCCTCCAGGAGGCTGCCTTGGTGAGATAACCCACCACCTGGATGGGGGTTGAAGGAGGGCTTCCAGCAGGGCTGGAAGTCACTGGTGTGCGGAAGAGCCAGGGAGGAGGAAGGTGGTGGGGTTGGCAGAGAGAGGTCGCTAAGGTAGCTCGCTCCTCCACCCTCCCTGCCATCTGCACCAGATGTCCGCCGTGCGCCAACGGCGGCACCTATACGTGCCATTGCCTCCTCCTCTTCCTCCTCCTCCTCCTCCTCCTCCTCCTCATTCTCTTCCTCGCAGTCGGAAGCCAGCCTGACACAACCATCTGCGCCTTGGCCTGGCAGCCTGTGCTCCCTGACGAGGTATCACAGAGGTCCCTGGGGCCGGGTGGGTGTGTAGGTGGTCCTTATGAAAACGACTGAGGCTCAGCAGTTTGTAGTTCCTCGGCTCTTTAACCCCCCCCCCCCGAGAGCTGTGTAGAAGGAGGCGGAGTTTAAAAAGCTGTGTAGAAGGAGGCGGAGTTTAAAAAAAGAAGGTTGTTTGTTGTGGCGGTGCACAGACGGTGCACTGGTTACACTGCAGGTTGTGTCGAACTGGCCTTCTCTGAGCTGGCTGTTTGTAGCTCTGGGATCTGTTGGTGCTGTCTGACTGTGGGGGGGGGGGGGGGGGTGTTCAACATCACCTGTATTCTGCAGCTTTTTTCCCTTTTTGTTCTGTATGTAATCTGATTAGATTTTTTTTCTGTGGAGCCTGAAGATAGACTTATTACATTCCAGCCTGGGGAATATAGATCTATGTTGAGGGTATGTGTTTTTTTTATACTCCCTCATTTCATTTTTCTATCTCTAGAGAGATTGAAGTGTGGTTACACAATCTAGGCCTCAAAAATAGCGAGACACATTTTTTTTCCTTGGTAGAAAAAAAACATAACAAGGTTTGAGGAACAGGTGTGCCATGTGTGGCACGTTGTTATTTGAGAAGCGTCTCTGGGAGAAAAGATTACCTTGATCTTTGATTACACAAACTATCCATCCTAATCAGCTAATAGACCTCCTGTTGTTCCGTTCTCATCCCTCCGCACCTCTGCATGCCAAACCAATTCATCCCATTTTAAATTGCAGTTTAAACATCAGATAGTCGGGCTGATTTAATGTTACGTGTGAATGTCATCAGAAGAGATGACTAATAATTAATTTAAGGAGACGCTCCCTACAAATATGATATCACAAAAGGCATTTTTAACAGCGGGGACGTTTACATGACTAATGGATGCTATGGTACACTCCCCCACCCTGATGTGTGATTGTAACCAACTAATCCACCATAATGCAGAGATCAGAATGGTGTTGAAACAGAGACATCAAACCAAGGAGGGCTGACACGCTGTGGAACAAGTTTCCTTTCCTTCTTTCTTTTTTGTCAGTTGCCCTCTTTGTACAAATCAAGGCCCCCAAGTGGCTTCACAAGCTTTTACACAGGGAGTGGAAGTACTATTCCACTATCAGTATTCAGAATAGCAGTCAAAGGCCAACTTATGAACTCCCCCATCTACTTTTTTTGCTACAGCACTTAAATGTTGAATTTAGCACATATTTTTACTCTACTGCCGTGCGCTAACCCCTACGTTGCACTCGAATAGCACTACTACTAAATAAAGAACGGAACCCTCACCTTGTGTTCACATTCACAGAGCGCCTCTGAGCTCTGGCCAGTACTTTCCTGCTTGTTTGAACACCTCACATTTTGGAAGGCCTCCTTGCTCCAGTATTGATCGCTTTGTGCTTTGATTGTCCTCAGCCGCACCTGTACGTTGTTGTTGGGAGAAAAAACTACATTTATCTGCTAAATGTTATGTTATGTTTCATTTTTGAGGAATCAAATAAAGGCCTGAAGAAACTGCACTCAAAATTGCCAAAACCGCTGTTGGAAACCAATAGCTTGGTCTCTGTCTTCACAAACAGATCTGGCAGCCCTGGCAGCAATGGATCCAAGGGAGGATGAGATGATTATAGGGGCTTTTAGATGGTTACCACAGTAAATGGAAAAGTTATGTGGTGCGGTAAGTTGGTTATAAGCACTTTATAAGTTAGCCATATTCTGATTAAATACTGTCTGGGTGCGGTGAATCAAACGTTTGTATCCCACACTGTGTTTATGGCCCGGCCCGACATTAGCGCAGTCAGCGCTTTCCTTTTTTGTGCCATTAAAATGTCCATCACCAGAAGTTATTAGGTCACTTTTCAGTCTTTAAAGGCAAACAGAGGTGTTTTGTCGAGGGAGTAGAGGACTAATGTTGTTTACAACGCTGTTTCATGTTTTATACAAATGTTCTCTCAGGGTGCAATGCAGGCTAATGCAGAATGCCTGCTGTATTATTATTATTATTATTATTATTATTATTATTATTATTATTATCATTATCATTATTTATTATAAAAAGCTTTATTTAGAAAAAAAACATCAGAAACTTAATGATTACCAACATGATTTATCCCAACTGGAAAGAGTGCTGGAAAAATCGTGAAATTACACATTTCACTTCATAACCTTGGTGATGTATGAGAGAGTGGTGTTTTAATACGTGTGTGACTGCACTGACAGTAATAAGAACCCCCCAGCTTGTAAAGGCTTGCCGACCCTTCTTAAGTGTGAGGACTAAGAGTCATTAGCTGGGTGTTCCTGGGTGACAGCACTCCAGCCAGGCTGCTCTGGCTGTTTCCAACGCTTCCTGGCACCTATTAAGGGAGGTGGTTGTCATATTCTATAAGCAATGATTCAGAAAAAATAATAAAAAACCATGAGGGCTTTTATACTCATAAAGCTGTCTCAGAGCGCCATATCCTTGCCATTAGCATTGTCTCTGTTTTTTTTTCGACAATCATTGATTTTTTTTCCCCCCTGAAAGATGACACAGAATACTTTAATGTTTTTTATGGGTTGTTAAGTTATCCAAAATCACATAACACATTATTTACCCCACACTGCAAAAGAGCACAATGATCTCTCTCTCACACACACTCACGCTCACTCACACACACACAGAGACACTCTCATCTCTATTCACTATTCTGCACGGCCATCTTTGACCACCTCGAGCTATGAATGCCTGTGCAAATGTGTCTCCATCTTTAACTTTCTTCCAACAACTTCATTTTCTTGCCAATCCTTCCCCTCGCCCTCAATCTCTGGTTCTTTATTTCCCTGTTTCTCTCTCTCCCTCTCTGTATTTTTTTTAACCAGTTTCTCTCTGTCTCCTGTGCTCTCTCTCCCTCTCTGTATATATTAACCAGTTCCTCTCTTTCTCTTGTTCTCTCTCTCTGTGTGTATCTTCTCCTGTCTCTCTCTCAGCCCCCGCTGTCGGGATGCCTCTTTCACCGTCTCTCTCAACCACCCTCCGTCTAATCATCTCCATTCTGCCTTCTTGCCGGAGTGACCTGAGCGTTTCTCAGTATTTAGACTTGTAACGCTATTGATCTGCGTGTAAACAGGACATGGCTGCTCTTCTCCCTCGATGCAATTTCAGCTTAACTCATCCATCAATACTGCCATGCACGCCGGCCACGCACGCTACCGGAAAACACACACATTGATATTCGGCCCAGGCTAAAAGGACACCCAGACAAACACACACGCACACACACAAACACACACACACAAACACACACGCACACACACACACACACCCACACGCACACACACACACACACACACACACACACACACACACACACACACACACACACACACACACACACACACACACACACACACATACACACACACACAAGCAGGTATGCATGTAGTAAATCACAAAGTATATGTATTTACACACACACACACACACACACACACACACACACACATACACACACACACATACACAAACACACACACACACACATTCACATAAGCCTGAACACATGTGGCATCTGTATGCATGCCATGCACTAACTCACGAAGACATGTGTGTTCACACACACAAACACACACCCGCACAGACACTTTAAAACACCCACACGCACACACACACACACACACACACACACACACACACACACCAACCCCTGAAAATAGCCTCTTAAATAACCTGTCCTCTGTGGCCCCCTGTGGAGGAGTCAGCCTGTGTGTTCACCAAACACTCTCCTCCTTTCATTACCTCCTGGCTCTAGGTCAGGACCCTCCTCCAACCCCTCTGCTGTGTTTTCACTTGTTCCCTCCCACCTCCCTGGCTGTGGTATAGGCTGTCCTCATCCTACTATAGAGCTGTCGCCATTTTACCTACATGGGGGATTGCCCGTCGATGCTCATGGACAGACAAACGATTTTATTTCCTTTTAGCTGAATTGCTAGATTACATTCATTATTCAGTCGCTAATACCATGGCGCAACGACACATGCATTTGTGCTTTCATGCAGAACTATATGGGGCATTAAATATCTCCCATTATGTATATCCCCCATATTCCCCATTACATCCCCTCCCCAGCTCCATGCCAATCGCCACTCCCCGCCTCCATCCACTCTCTCCACACAATCGCTACCTCCACACATGGCCCACATTCTGCCAACTATTTGAATCCTCCTTCCGTCTTTGATCATTCAAGCCAAGACTCGCAGGCTTTACGCTGGTATCGATATGCAAGTGTGTAAAGATATCAGTATAGCGGATGCAGATAGTTTGTAAAGGTACCAGGAGAGCCCTGGTCCCCAGTAGACAGTGTGTAAAGATACCAGCATAGTTCTGGTTCCCAACATTCAGTTTGTAAAAATACAGCAGAGTTATGGCTTGGACCATGAGGGCTGCTGTTGGTTTCGTAATGGGGGCCGCAGCGACACCCCTGGGGGGAGAAGGCAACTCGCTGACCACCATCTATTATGAATCACCTAATCAAAGTGGGGGTCATTGCTGTTGGTCTTTTCTATGGGACCCCCCACCAGTTGGTGGGGGGCGGGTGATGGCTTTACAGTGCTATTTTCTGAGGTGTGGGTGCAGGAAACAGCCATTCCCATTACAATAGATTGAGTTGTTATTTGTTGTGGTTGTTGTTGTTGAGGTTGTTTTTGGCAAAGTACTGTTACTCTGTACCATGAAGCGCTCCATTTGAGGAAATAGAAGAAAACACAATAACAACGGTGGGTAACGTTTCACCGTGTAGGGGAGTGTGACCAGAGACAAGAGAGGTAGTTCCTACAACATCAAATTCTGAGCGCAATGTAATTGGATTGACACTGTTGTACCTCAACCATGAGGAGAATAAGCACGTAGAGAGACTTTGGAGATAAATGGATGGATGAATAGATGGGTGACATGATTACTGGAAACAATCACAGATGGATGAGTAAAAGGATGAATGATTTAATTAATAGATGGCGGGATATTTTAATTGATAAATCCCCAGATGTGAACAGATCAATGGATGGAAAGGATGGAGGGATTCCATAATTTATGGATGGAGGGAAGACTGGATGGATGGATTAACAGATTAATTCAGAGATAGATGGCTGCTGAGATACAAGGGGATGGATGGGTGGATGAATTGATACATTCACAGATGGATGCATGAGATTGTTGCATTAATTCAACACCAAAGCAACTCCGGTGCCGATCTGGGCTGCGAGAGCATTGTTCAGTCCAAGGAGTTGCAGGCCTGAATTTACATTCCCTGTTGAATACTAAACAACCCAGCGAGAATACATTAATAATGTATCCCTGAAACATAATAACCTAATGACGGATGACTGATTGATGATGTCTATTAAGTTATCATCTTGTTTGTAAATTATTATCTGTTTACTACCAACCGGCATCACCAAATTACCGCTCACCACAGCGGTTCATCAAGGCAAGCGATGGCTTTATTATTGTGAAGAATTAGCCTTTTCACCCTGCCCCAGAAAATTCATGTGATTTACAGAACTGTATTCTATTATTTACAAAGAACCAACCATTAATCACCAGTAAATGTCATGGGAGTGTAACTGATTATATTTATCTATTTGAAACAACAACAGAAGAAATCCAAAACTATGTAAGGGGTCTCCATCAACCCAAGGGCAAGGCATGGAGCCGTGCAAACAAGTTCTCTCCATGATAACGTTTCTCCAGGTCAATTCCTAAAGCTCAAAGCCACTTTGAGAGATTGGCAAACGGCTCCTTTACAGTGACTTGCCTGAGGAAAGGTTGATTCTGCACTCTGATCTTTTATTACAATTTTAAGCATTCCGGCCCCCACCGGGAATATACATCCAACGAAAATGCCTGGAAAATGATTGTTCTTCCGATTATTACTTACAGGGTTTTTTCCAATATTCTGCCGTTAAGCTTATTTATGGACATTTTCTTCCCCGTTTAATATGAGTTTTGCTTCCTTGAAAGACAAGTCATAAACTGCAGCTACAGGTATAATACCGCTCCCTCTGGTGCACAGATAGCACACTCTGGTCATAACCTTTATGCTTCCTCCGATGGCGGTGCCTGATCAATGCGTTAATAGCACGCGGCGAAAAACATAAGGGCAGGAAGTCACAGTCCACCTGCCTCTGACCTTTCTCATGAAGAGAAAAGACATGATACAAGAGTCCCTCCATCTTGTGGCCCTTCCACAACACAACACGCATACACATCAGACCCAGCAGACGTGCGAATAGGAGAGGAGCACTACACCTCAAATGGACAAGGCTACAAAGCAGAAAGAATGCAAGGTTTCATAGAGCAGACGCTTTGTTAAACCGATGTGTTGGCTGGGAGAAGGGGAAGGGTATGTACGGGGCTGTCCGATGCCATTAATATTTGATTGATACCACTGGAGTTGACCTTTAAGATATCCCGCTACTGAGTATTCTCAACCTTTTCTTCCTCCCTGGGTTCTCCTCAGGAACTCAGCCTCCATTTTTTAGATGAGGTCCACAACACATGACACACTTCCATATGTAAAGGTCTGATCTATACGTTACAATTAAACAGGGGACACAAGGACACTTCGACGGAGGCATTGAAGCCTCGGGCAAGGGGAAAACGTGATCTTAAACCTTCAGGAACATGCATACTGCAGGTTTCTCACAACAAGGCACTCCTACGGCCAGCACTAGATTTTGTTGCAGCGTTTAAAACCCAAAATACTGAAGTATTTTGATCAAATACACAAGCCAAGTAAGAAAAAAGGCAGAGCACTCAAAAGGAGTACAAATCCATAATTGCATTAAAGCGCAGCAACGAAACAACCACATCAATTGGCTTTATTCATGTGGATATATATTCTATCAATAACAGTGTTATTTCTTTATTACATAATACATAATATAATTCTGTCATGAAGTCAGCCAACAGTGTCTGGCAGCTAAATGTCATTTTTGTCTGCATATAGGGTAAGTGGTTAACGGTTCAGGAGGAATTCAGTCTCTCCACAGACCTTTCCGCTTGCTCTGTGGGGACACGGAGGCAACCGAGTATTCCATGGTTTGATTAGTCCATCCTGCCCCGGGCCCAGGTGACCAATTTACCAAAGCACAGAGTCACCAGCTGACTGTGGTTACCCTTAATCAACCCACAACCTCAAACAGGCCTCTGATGAGTAAAGTTTTGCCAAGAGATTGCTTTTCTCAAGGCGAGGTTGGAGCCTCTATCTGTTCAATGGATTTTAATGTCACATTGGAGGTGAGAATGCTTTCACCTTTAATGTGTCATGATGGTAAAAAATACAGTTCACCAATATTCTAAGGCTTTAATAACCATTTTTTGAAGAGTACCAGGAACATCACTTGTTAAGATTGTAATTTTCTTCTATTTGGGAAATGTGTAAGACCAAGCCATCGTTATGAGGGTCAGCCACGTTGCAGGGTCTGACGATAGTATGTGGCTCAAGGGAACAGCAGGAGTGTTAAAGGGTCTTTCTTATATTTTGTGTGTGTTTTGCTTCTGTTAAACATCCCTCTTCATGAAGTTGATATGAATGTTTGGTGGTACCAATGGTGTAGACTATTGTATAAGAACTTGTTTATATTATATTGTACAGTGATCACAGTGTTTACTTATACATTCATCTAACAGCGCACATGAAGGCCTGTTGGGAGAAGCTCACATAAACAAGCAGAACTATTGCACTCTTGTGCACAGTTTGAACCCAGGACCTTCTGGCTGTTAGCCACCAACTGAGCAATAAATCAATAAAAGCAATAGAAAAACAGCAGTAGACGTGGTTGTTATTTGTTGCTCTACAGTTCATGGTGAACAGTTATTTATTTATGTATTGCCATAATCAGTATAAGACCATTAGCTCATCTATCTCTGTGATTGGGTCAAAGACTGTTGCAAGAGATAACGCTGATTGTAATGATGCTTTGTATATGAAGTACATTTAAATGTTTTCCTTTGTTTCTTTGAAACTATTCTTTATATAACTGACCTGATGACTTCAGAGAATGAATCATAAACTTATTTGATATCATTGCAGCAGTTACTATTTAATAAATAATAGGCCCACTACATGCTAAATATTATTTCCCTATTTATAGGTATATATTTATTTTTGTTTATATATTGCCATTAAACAATCCTCTTCAAACAACAACGGCTGCAGCTTGTGACCAGCCACCTCGATCATTTGTACAGTTGAAATTGGATTCTCTCGTCCTATTAAAAGAGGAGGACAATAGGTGTCCCTCTCGGTAAACGACATGAGATTTAGCAGAATGGGTAGAACATAGCTCCGGGAGCCTCCTGGATAATGGTTTCATTTTTTGATGCTCTGTGCGGTGTCCCAGCGTTTCTCTGAGCGATTGTGGTGTCTGTCCAATTGATCTAGGCCATTTGATCAGGGAGGACCGGTGACATACTGTTAACCTTACACAGTGTGGGAGCATTAGAATCCATTGAGGCCTGCTCTTTCAGCCCGTCTGCACAATGTAATCCAGGCGGGTCCCCCGCATGGACCGCACTCATCCGCCAGGGGTGGCCAGTAAACCCTCTAGTTCCAAATAAAAATCACCCATTTTGAGGCAGACTTCCTGTTTATCGTTCAAATCGAGGCAGACTTGGTATTTTCCTTGAAATGGCTAAATTGATTCTATTTTGAGATTGCTCATTGATTAGGCTAGTTCAAGAACAAGGCTTTCTTTTTTCTCCTCGACATTTCTCTTTACCGCCTGGATGTTTGCTCTAGCGAGGTTTGTACGCTTGCAGCGGTTTATTGGTTGGCGGGGTGAGGGTCATGCTGTTTCAAATGTTTACTGTCATGATGAGAAATGTGCTTTCAGACGAACGTCAAGTTCAGGGCGCGCCCGAGGAAATATAGCCGAGTGGGCACTAATGGATTTTGTAATTGGAAGTTGCATTGGTGGGATTATATCATTTGTAGGTGTGTTTCAAAAAGACCCCAAGTTTAATAGAAAGTGCCTCTGGGTAGAATTGGCCACTGCCTAACTCGGGACAGATTCTAATGGATTTCTTAAACCGACAGCTGCCCTATGGAGAAGACTGTTATTTCATGTTGGTTACGCTTAAGTTTAATAACTTTTCACTTTGCAACCTTTCCAAATATAGGCGTATTTTTTTCCTCTTCCTTTTTCACCAAATTGATTCACCACTGTAGTTGATTTTTTTATTTCCCATGGGCCAGATTTTAAATGACATTTTAAGGTAAAATAACTAATGAGGAACTTCTGGCTGAATTGAGTCACTGAATTGAATTCACTGAATTCAGTGAATTGAATCAAACTTCATGTAGGCCTATAGGAGGATAAAGTTATAGCTTCACTCAACCATTGACTTGCTACCAGGCCCGCCGCTCCCTATACGCAGAGTACGCAGAGTGCGTACGGCACCAAGTACCTGGGGGGGCACCAAAAATTATGGTTTGTAAAAAAAATGAAAAAATAAAAATAATTACTACATTATTGAATTAAAAAAATATATAAATTAGTTATGAAGAGGCCCACCGTTGTTTTTTCTTAATTGCATAACCTATCACTCAATTTCGGCAATTATATGTTTTTACCTAATATATAAAAACAGGCTCCCCCCCCCCCCCCCCCCCCCCCCCCGCTCGCGTAGGGCACCGAAACGGCCAGCAGCGGCCCTGCTTGCAACTCAAGTCAATGTGGGAGCTAATTTAGCTAAATGTGCTATGGTTGGACAAAAGTGGATAAGCCTACACTTACAGGAAACTGTAAAAATAAAAAGGTGAGGTTAACATGAATCCTATCAACACTGCTCATGAAGGTTTATGTTTAAATGTATAACCTCCAAAACATCAAACGGGAGATTCAACCGCTCTAAATACATATTTTAGAAGCAGGTAGCTAGACTAGACATAGAGTTCTATATTTCTCCACCCTCAGTGCTTGAAACATACATTTCAGTCCCCTGCTGGTAATTATCTTATACGACACATGTACTTCTCCGGCTAATCTGTTGTCTAGTAAAAGCCATTATTGCTAAGCGAGTAATGCAAACATCAAACAATGTAGACGGAAAATTGTACCTGGCAATGTTTTCAAGCCCTAGGCAAGACATTAAATGCCATTTGTTATTCAGTTCACACTACATGGGGGCTGCTAAAATGCTATTTCATATCGGCAGGGAATGAAGGAGAACATTTAAAAATAGGCTGCTTAATGGAATGATGCGTTTGAGTTCGAATCTTGTTTTTTGTTGTTATCTTGTTTGCGTAGACGCTGGCACTCAGTTTACCTCCTCTGAACACGCTGGTCTGTTTGGCCATACTGAAAGCAGTCTCTTGAGTGTAATTTAATTTGACCCGATGCTAATAATGTCCTGATTCTTGTTTAGCAGAGCGCCGCTGATGTCCCCGGCCTAATGGAGAGTGACAGTTGAGCAGCGGTAGCTATCTAGATATGTTGTTTACCTGTAGAATGTCATCGGGTGAGGTTGGGGGAAACATTCATGTTGTGTTGTTTATTCTGAATTATTGTGTACGCATTCATTTAGACATGCCTTTTTGTGTGTACCGACCTAACTACCCTTATTTGAACGTGACCAGTACAGGTACTTTTCCCCTCCGCTGTGGCCCCATCTCTCTTGGCGGAGCATTTTTTAAAATTCAGCCGACATTTCAACATAACAAAACAAATCACTTTCCTGACAACCAGCCCCCTCCGTCCATCCATATACCCATCCATTCATCCACTCCAATCTAACGCTCACGCACGCACACGGACATGCACATGCGAGCATGCACGCACACGTACGCAAGACGCACACAAGATACGTCATTTACACCTACAGGCATATTAAAGTATCCAATTAGGCTAACCTGGGTGTCCTTGGATGGGGGAGGAGTTCAGCAGAATATTATACAGCAACACAGTCAGAATACCTAAAGACCAGAGCCGGTTTAATCTCACTCAGTGATGGAACCCGACCCACTCCCCAACACCCCACAACGCCAGCCCTGAGATATGATGGAAGTTTTAATATCTTTAGTTTATTGCATTTTGTTGTTTTGTGTGATAAACTGTATTTTAATTCTTTTTCTTGTTCCGTTGATAAACGCCCCCCGGACCTTGTTTGTTTATGAAATACAAGAGAACAATTTTGCAGCACAATTACCTGCCTCGCTTTACCCTGCTTCCTTAAGGTTAAGAAAGGATACATAAACAAACATTACTTTTTATTTCATTACTTTCACATTCGCTTTTTTCTAATTTGGCCTTTACACATAAACACCTAACTGATTGTCTTATATCTTATATAAGCAGCAAGCTGTCCATCTCCTGCTGAAACCAAGGGACAACGGGGATGTTCTTCCTCACTGCTGCATTAATGTTGGAGATGGGCTCGTTCCAGGATAGAGGACAGGTCAGGATATGGTCAGGATTCACTTCTGCTGTATCTCAGCAGCGCATGATTGCTGGTCCAGGTGTTTCCGGTCCGTTGAGCACCTATCTGCTCCCAAACCCTGCAAGCACAGCGACCTCATCAGGCTCATGGCTGTCAGGGTTAATGCTGAGGTGAGCGAATCACACGACAGGGAATTTTTGCGATGAACCAGCATCCACCACCACCACCACTGGAATGCTGTAGGAGTGTCTAAGGGGAGGCAAGGAGCCAGACAGGGGAGATGTGTTGTTATGAGGAGAATATGATGTCTGGGAGATCAGCTATCTCGCAGAAGAGTTTTTGTCTGTCTGTAGCCCTGGTAAAACAACAGCCTTCCTCACGTACACACCTGCCATTTTATCACACGGCATATGGACGACCATATTTGGTCGTCAATATGGCGGGGGTTATTCGTCTTATTTAGAGTTTCACACAACTTTCCTACATCTGAAACTCAAAGATCAATAAAACAAAGTATGTTGGACAAAGTACTGAAAGCTGTTTTTTTAGAAAGTTAAAATAAAAATACAGCAATTCCAGATAGAGATGAGCAGATGAAATCTACAAAAAGGAGGGCGGGGGGGGGGGGGGGGGGGGGGGGAAATCGTTGAGCGAAAGCTCAGCAGGTAAGCTTTCTGTCCGAGGGAGAGTTCCACAGTCACACCTGATCAATAATGCGGCAATAAAGCACTTAAAAGAGGTTTAGGCATGGTTGTCTGTCAGCATAGGTGATAGCGCCATTAAAGCGTTTCCCTACTTCTGAAAACTTCCATCTCTCTGCTTTAGCCGGCGTCATAAAGAACTCCTCCCCATCTCTTTATCGCTCCTACCCAGCCGTCTCCACATGCTCAGAATGAATGAAAAGACTCCCATTTTTTCCCTGTCCTCATTAGGTGTGCCAGAGAAGAGGCTTTTGCCGCTCCCTTTGTCTCCTAAATCTGTCTCCTGGCCCCGTTGCGGGCCCCCTTGATGAAGCTGGTGCCACAGCAGGTGTGATGGGATGCACTGATATCTCTGCTCCTCTCACAAGGAGACACTTCACAAGCTGTCAGGTAAATTACATGTTCTGGCTTTCCGTTTCTGTCCCGTGGGCCTCTGCGGTCTATAGGCGCTGTTATCGCTTCTCCTCCGGCCAAAAACATCACGTAAATGGTAGCCACACGTAGCCAAAGTCAAAGGAATATTTAGTCATTTGTTGGGATAAATTTGGGGTTTTGGATCACCGGTAACAGCATTGTTGCGAGGTTCAGTTCCTCTCGACTGTGATGCAATATAATAACAATTGGGAATAACGTGTCATTTGGTCAATGTGGAAAGGTTTTGTCTGTTGCATGAGGTTAACAGGGCTGACGTGTTGCATACTACTGAAGGGTCGCTGTTTCTTGTAGGGCAGTGGTCCCCCAACCTTGGGGTTGGGACCCGGTACGGGGTCGTGGCTCATGTGGTACCAGGTGGCGAAGAAAAAAACAAAAAACTTATATTTATATATATTTTTTTTCTTTTTATTTCTGCCTTGAAAGGTAACTCCATCTTTAAAACCAAATCATTGATTAAGCTAACTTGTTCAGAAGAAGGGCATTGCTTTAATTAATTCAAAATAGAACAGGCATTGACATTGACGCATGATAACAAAATATGTCTGCCACAACACATCTCAACGTCAGCGCCCGATGAGTGATCCATGCTGCTCGTTGTTTTCATTCGCTTCAGCTTTATGTGACTTTTTAGTGAAAAGGCTATACTTAAAGTAAACAATATGACCTAATTTTATCCTACAGTGTGGTTTCACTACACATTACAAATAATAATGCAAAATGATCATCTTAAAATAGAAGATATACTTTGTCTCTAAGCATCTCACAAAAAGTATAAACAGGTAATGAGTGGTCTCGCAGAGGATTATTATTTTTAACTGTCTTGACTTGGACTCAAACCTCTTTGGATACGAACTCGACAAGCCCTGGTCATGGACATGGACTGCCAGCACAGAGGCAAATCAACCGCTTTGCTTCAGCCACTCAATGGGCTATCGCCTGGTGTAACCGTACGAATGAACCAATCCCGACGCGATGTATCGCAATGGCGATACAATGTTCATTAGCAGTGAACTCAGTCTCCGCTTTAAGCACATGCCTGTCTCTGCACCTGAATGACTTAATCATCTTAATCATCTACGCTTTACGCTCTTGAATGTTGCAGAAAATATGCAAAAGAAAGCCCTGGTGTCACACTTTTGATGGGTAACAGAATACGGTATAACACCGGTCCGCAGAAATATTGTCTATTATTTTACGGGTTCCTTGGTGTAAAAAGGTTTATGGACCGCTGATGTAAGGGAGAGGAGGTCACAACCACAAAGTCTCATATTCTGGTTGATTTTTTAATCTAGACAAATCATTATTTCATGCATGAACATACATGCTGCTGCAATAATTAAACACCATGAATCAACTTTTGGAACATTCCAGTGGGTAATAATTAAACCGTAAGCAACCAAATTTAGATGTTACATCCTACCCCGCAGGCAGGGTGCAAGTTATAACATGCAGGGGCTAGATGTGTCTCTGGTGGTTTAAAAGTCGATGCAAACTAAATTAATTTGATACATTTCAGCCAAATGTTAGCAGAACACTACTTAATTCAAATACAACATTGATTTGGTAATTTCTCATGTCTGTGAAAAATAATCTCAGAGGCACCTTTATTGAGCCTGCGATTATTTCTTGATCTATTTCTGGAATTTCCTGATGATGAGATCAATGACTAGCACCTGAAATGAGATTGTCCATCTTATTCACATTCACCTTTTCTAGGCTCCCATTAATTACGTGTTTTTTTAATCATCATATGAGCTCTCAGGGAGGGATTGCATCACTTCCGGACCACCAAATAGATAACCTTGTATGCCCGTTAGGCTCTCTATCATATAGGAAATCCCCATTGCCTCTAGCTCATACCAGCGTCTGCAGGACTCCTTGATCACCCACCAATTCCATTATTCCTGTTCGGCTAAAGCCTTCAAATATGTTTGTATTTTAGTAGATTTGAATTTCCTACAACGGGCCACACCCTATCATATGTGACCATCGGGGGGGGGGGGGTCTGGCTGTCAATGTTGGCCACAGGGACTCGGCCACACCCATCATTTAAGGGCATACTTGATTCTTCCATCTTCTCACACATTTAATAATGTGGTTGATATTTGTGGTCATTTGATTTGATTTCAAATTCAATAACTATTCGACTGTGTCTCTATTCCTATTCTATTCCTGTGAATATGCAGCTTGCCATGATGCTGTTCTGTCTGGCGCACAGTAGAATATGTGTCTAGTTCCTAGCCAAATTCCTAGTTTACGGCCAAAACTATTTACGGCAGCTCAGCTGCCACAAATATCATTGTTGCTTGGATTAAAATATACAATATACAGTTAGACTAGATTAATAAGGTTATAGGCTGTATTTGGATGAAACAAGATGAAGTGGGTGTGGTTTATGGCCTGGTTGTGCCGATTTTGCACATCGCTCTTTCCAGAGATTACTGGAAACTATAGATCATCTCATTGTCTCATAACACTCTATTAATTAATATATAATATTAATATATATATATAATATTATAATTAGAACATGCATCCTTTATTTTTGGGTCGTTATAAGGACATCCATTCTCGTTATATTGTTATAAATTCTCGTTATAACGATATCTTTCTTTGGCAATTGAACATCCACTTTTGAAATTGTATCTAGGAATAAAATGCAAACTGAGGGTAGTACTCTGTCCATATTCTCTCCCACCCCACCTTGAATTGAATAGATTTTGTGCAACTTGTAATTACATGTATTTAGCTGTGGACATGGGCACTTATTTTCCTCTTCGAGTGATTGTGTTTATCACCTAACGGGACAGAATAGGCCATAATCAGTTTCCTGTTTACATGGACAGCGGAACCGAGTGAGGCAGAGTAACCATCATACAGACGAGATTATCGAGATGAGGGATATACATCTGACAGATGTGTTTTGGGTCTTTTTCAATTAAATACTGAAAGATCAAATCACATTCCACCTGGGTTCATTCCATGTGTTAATTAACTCCTTTACTAAGTCTAGCAAAATGTAAAAGTATGTTTTATTTTCCCTCCAGGTGATTTGACAAGGAGATACCACTAGTCTGAATTATTAACTCAATTTGGAGAGAATGAATAATTGAATGAATAAAGTTTATGCTTCAAATAATAGTTATGTTTAATCATTTTAAAGATGCAGAGAAGGGTCATTCAATAGATTTGCAATTGAAATGCATTGGTTTAAATGTCGTTCAGTCCAGCATGAAAAAAGTCAGAGATAGGCTCTCATTCAATGCATGGGGTAAAACTTTGTTCTGTGTAGCACAGAAAAATGTTGCACAATAGTGCTCCGGGATATGATTCAATCTATTCATTTTCGTAACCATATGCACGAAAAAGCGTGATAGGGGGTTGAATAAAATGCATTTCGATTCGCTAAAGAATGCTGACATCACAGTGATTCGCTAAAGAATGCTGACATTACAGTGATTGTATAAAAAAATAAGCAAAAATATTCACTTACAGGTAGCTAAAACAAACACACTTTTGTATGTGTCTCCGTAAATTCGTTATCAATTCCAATGGCATTTGGCTCAAACTGGGAATAGCACACTGTGGTGTTTTGAAAGCTGTTGCTCTAATGCAACCATCTTAAAGGTCACTGTTAAATTCAACCCAGTGCACCCCTAACGTGGGTCAACATCAACATCATAGAGAGTGTGTGTGTTTGTGTTTGTGTTTGTTTGCATGTGTGTTAGTGCGTGTGCACATGTGGAACATTTAAGTGATTGTGTATTTGCAGTGTGTGTCAATATGAGTGTGTGTATGCGTCTGTGTGTTTGTGTGTCTGTGTGTTTGTGTGTCTGTGTGTTTGTGTGTCTGTGACGGAACACTTTTCACTATATTGCTCATAGTGTGGCTGGTGCCCATCCATCAGTTCAAAGAGCAGAATAACCAAGAGTGACATCCAATTACTATATGCTAATTTGTTTTCTTTATTTATTTATTTATGCAGGTTTTTGCCATTCATTTACTTAATTAACTATTTGGGACGTAAGCTATCATGAGCAGATTGCAATATTCTTTCCAATAACCAACCGTAATGAAATATATTATTAGCAATAACGCTAATGGAACAAGTGTGGAGAGAGGTGTCACCGTCACAAGATGGACGACATCTTAAGGACAATGGCAAGAACAGGCCATGTCGGTGTAGGGGTAAACAGCTCTGTAGATGAGCTTAAAGATTTCTTACAAGGTGCGTTCATTTACCGGCGTCGTGTCTTGTGTCGACTCAGGTTTGTGTTATTTTCTGGGGTCATTCGTCTTTGTCGTGTAAAACGCTGTGTTGACTTACATTGTCATTAGAAGCAAATTCTCATTTTGTTGGATTGTGTCTGAGGAATATATGTGTATTTCTTTTTTTCTGACATCCTTTCTGTCTCTGCAAATAGAACGCATAAAATTCAATTAAAATTCTAATTATCAGGGCTAAAAGAAAGAGTTGCCATGGCTTTGTCAGTGAAGGCGTGAGGCAGGACCATGGATGTAATTAGAGGTGTTACAGCGAGCCATGTACAGACTGAAAAGGTTTTAAGGTGAATCATAATATTCACGCTTCCATTGCTTTCATCCTTGTTCTGTTCTGTTCTTTCTCTCTCTGCTGATTTAAAAGCTGGCAAACGTCATGCATTGATCTGCTTTGATAAACAAGCTATGACACCACACAAGATATAAGTTGTGAATAGGATACTTAAATATGAATGAGAATATCGATGGTACACCAACATAATTGTTTTTGGCTTGAGGTCAGGGAGGAAATATTGAGTGAACCCCTTCCTTCTCCACCTTGTAGTGGTCTAATACTACACTCCACCCTGACCCCCTTGACCTCTACAGACAAGCAGGTCAAAAGGTGGGGCTCTTCCTGGTTCGATTGCCATGTCAGGACTGACAACGTCCAAGGAGGTCGTTGGATCGATGCCCGAGGGGCTTGGGTTGTGTTCACAGCACGTCGGACATTCAGCGGGAGGTCGAGAGTGCGGTGAGACCACGTCCGTTTAATGAACACGTCGTTCAGCTCGCTGGAACCGCTGCCATTCGGAGAGGATGAAAAAAAGAAACCGCCACTATGTCCAGTTAGAACCGGTGTTAAACCAATGGGTTTTATGACATGTAGAGCGAGGACAATGCTTCCTGCGATATTTTCTCTGTTCTTGGAAAGCCATTATTTCTCAAAAGATTGTCAGACTTAAGATTCCTCTCCTGTTATTCGTCCGACTCGACTGACAGAATGTACACTTTTTATCAGGTCGCTAAAGGTCTATTGTCTCTCTCTCTCTCTCTCTCTCTCTCTCTCTCTCTCTCTCTCTCTCTCTCTCTCTCTCTCTCGCTCTCTCTCTCTCTCTCTCTCTCTCCAAAGCATATCAACTATTAATTAGTCCTCGACTGATCCTCGGGCAGCTTCTCGGGCAGAGTCCATTTTGGAAGATGAAGAGGAAAAGAGGGCCCTTCATTGTGGCACATCTCCCTATTGTCGAAGAATCCCATTAAATGAAAGGAGAAGGTGACTTTAGCTTTTCATTCTGCCACGCCACATGCTAGGACGCAAAGAAAGTCCCCTGTTAGGTCAGGGGTTGGTTGGGAGGGTGTGTGTGTGTGTGTGTGTGTGTGTGTGTGTGTGTGTGTGTGTGTGTGTGTGTGTGTGTGTGTGTGTGTGTGTGTGTGTGTAACGGGGAGGACAGGGCAGCGGGATGGGGGGGTTGACTTGAAGGTAAAGGAGTTATTGATTGACTGCACCTGCAGTGCCTCTCTTACCCCCCTCTGTCAGTCACCTGCCGACTCCTTTCTTCCGTCTTTCTTTGGGCTATCTCCTTTTATTTCCTCATCTGGGCTGCTGCTGCGGCGGCGGCGGCGGCGGCTGGGGGCCGTCTGCGTTCTCCTGGATGGCTCTCTGCAGAGCTCCTGGCCTCATTTAACTTCATTACAGCCCCGCCTGACAGCCAGCACGGGGCCAAACAGCAACCTGTGACCTGCTCTACACGCCCGCCAACACCACCGCCCCCTCCCCACAGCTCTTTCTTCCTGTTCTCCTCCTCGTCCTGCTGGGTTATTCAATCTCTGTCCGGACCCCCTCCCCAATCCTCCCCCCCCCCCCCCCCCACCCACCCACTACCCATCCCATAGATCTCTCTGCTACTGATAGGAGTCTAACACAGCACCGTCGCCGGCAATCGCATCAGTCTTGCACCCCCACCACCACCCGCCCCCACCACCACCCGCCCCCCCCCTTCACAGTCCCCACTCCTCCATCGCCCCCCAACCCCGCCCCCCCTCCTCTCCCAACTGTGTCCTGTTTCTTCTTCTTTTCAAGGTCATAATCACCACCCTCCCTCCTTCCCTCCCCCCCTCCCGTTGTCCCCCTCCACCAACTCCTTCTGCCACCCTCCACCCCATCCCCCACCACCACCACCTCTATTGACATCAGGCTTCCACCTGCCACTACCTGCTCCCAGCTCCAGGCTCTGGTGGGGCTGTTGTGACAGCCACCGTGGGTTTGAACACGCGCCGCGCCGCAGTTTGAGCAGCGGCCGGCGGCTGTGTTGGGTGGTGGCGCTGAGCGGCGGGTTGGCGTCGGGCTACAGCGTTGTTAATGTGCTAAAACCGGAGCAAATTGTAAATCCATCTTTGTTAGGGAGGCGTCCACTGAGTGCATTGCCTGGAAAATTGGTTTAAAAACACGGAAAAAAGAATTTAACCGAAATATATTAGGCGAGGTAATGCATAATGTAATACACAATGTATAATACATATTTTAATATATTTTGAAAAATGAAAGACACTAGTCCACTTTCTCTGGTACAAACTGTTTTGTTTTTTTCCTAAACCTTGTCCCACTAACCCTTGATGGAAATATTGAATAAAATGCTAATACCTGTTGTAAAATTATCCAGAACGCCAGCCAATGTCATATCATAACCAGGCCATGCACACACATGCACACTTCGATCTCAGCAAGTGTGTGTTGTGTTCCGGGTGATGAGAGACCATTTCCTACAAACTGAGCTATGCCGAACGGGAGCTGAACATGTGATCGCGTCTTAAGCATGTTTTAGCAGGCCTGTCGATTTTTTTTCCATGGCAATGGTACAGAACACAATGTATATTTTTCATTGTGTTCACAATACACAATGCAACGCCACATTCTGATCAAGCTTATCCTCAACATGACCTTATCCTGGCCATTTATCACCGAGAATAACTAGACTTGAATAAAAAGACATACTCATTTCGTGGAAACTGTCATTTCAGCCGCAAAACATGATTAGTAGGCCTTAGAGATAGAGCAATGATGTGTTAAAAGCAGAAGAAGGGGCTTTGTAAATATTCAGTTGAAGATGCTGCCCAGACTCAATCCTTATCTTTCCCTCGCCCCTGACCGTTGAAGATGGCGGATAGTGTGGTGATCGATGGTCCCCTTCAGAGATAGCAGAGATCATCCAGATGAAGATCACGTATATTGGCAGGTTGAGGAGAGGTGTGAATAGAGGACACAACCTATTCTTTCACACTGCCAAGACAGCGGCTTGACGCGCTCAGAAGGCTTTGCACGGTCCATGTGCCATGCGTGGGCTTAAAGGTGTTGAAGGTAAGATTTAAGAGCTGTAATTGGAGGGTAATTTTCTAGAAATGCCACAGCCATCCGTCAGCTATTTAGTGAGAGAAATGCGCTTTGAGAATATCTGCTCTGGTTGACTGCATGCCTGCTTTGGTATGATTCAATTTACATTAGCTTTAGTCTGCTCCCACATCATTGCTGACCAAGCAGAGCATCTCAAACCCTGGTTCAGTCAGGGAATCCATCTTGCCTGTCAATCAAAAGTGCGTGAATGTAACCCTTCTTAATGATGGAGAAACTGAGATTTCAAATCCTCATTCGTGCTCTCTCTCTCTCTTTCTACAACTCTCCAATCTCACCAAGATGCCCATCATCTAATCCCCTGCAATTGCCTTGATTTTACAGATTGATTATGGTTTGTGTACTCTGTGTCTTTGTACATCAAAGCAATAACAAAGTGATTCCAGGAAATGTACCTGTCTGTTACCGTAGAAGTAGAAATGGGCTGAGTGTTTGGAAATAACGTGTGTGTGTGTGTGTGTGTGTGTGTGTGTGTGTTTGTGTGTGTATAGGTTGTACTTTGTATAGTGTGAGGGTGAGGAGTGTTTTTTTTTTGCAGTGTATGTGTGCGCGTGCATTTGCTTGTGTGTGTCATACTTTGAACGCACACACACAACAAAGGGTTTTCCTATCCACACACACATGTATATACCATATACCATGTATATGCTACTAAATGATGCATTTAACTAAATGAATGCAGAAAATTCACTATAAGTCGCTAAATGGCACAAAATGAGATAGTATCATTTTAAATTGTGGCAACCGAGACAATAGCTATGCTAAATGAATATATATTACACATAGACTATGCATTTCTCTTTTATTGTAGGACGACCTTGTGTTTTCTCATCTCCCCGTTAATGCATCCATCAGAGAAAAAGCTGAGCAGAAGGGAGTAGTTCAACACAAGGAGAGTTGCCAAAGTTGTACTCTGTGTGTGAGAGTGGCTACCTTGGTCCTCAGGCACCCCTGAAAGCTACATCTACCCCAGAAAGCAGGTCAGGCTTTTCAATGGCGGCCCAATCCCATTTGCTTTGTGAATTATTCTCTCAAAGTAGATAAGAGTCAAGTAAAACAACATGACGGATAAGGCTTTTGTCCGTGTCCCCACTTCTAACAATGACTGGTGACCTTCCTTTCTTTACCGATACATCACATCTGCATCCTTGAAAGACCAACTCAAAGAAATATTAGGAATATTCAACCTCATTTTCTCGGCATGTCAGGCAAAAGAAAACACATTCTGTGAGACAAGTTTAAAAGGTATGATTTGTATTTTGAGTTTATTTTGTATCCTCCCAACTTTCGAAAAAGTTTTGGCTTCTCTTGAGAATCTATTAAATAAATCCTCTTTCATCTATTTCATGTACCTTGTTAATCTTTATCTAAACTTTCTGTAATATCTTAATCTTCACTAAACAGGTGCATCCAATCCCCTCTGAATTACCACAAATTGTTAGCTTAATTTGGTATTTTTACAATAGCTTGTAATTAATATTTCTCTATATATTTTATACGGCCATACTTTTGGTGAAATATTGTTTAGTACCTAACTTCACCTAACTTTCTCCACAACGCTCCACCAAAAACACTTTTGGAATGTCACCAACCGACAATCTAAAGCCCCTTGACTATTTATACTGGAACTCCTTCCTTGTTATTTTATAATTTCTAGATTTAATAGATTAAATAATCTATTAGTGCACTGCTGTTTAAGCACCTCTAATTTCTCTGTAATTTAGGCCATTTCCAAATCACCATATTAGTGTGGAGACAGATGACCAAAATATACGGGAAAAAAGTTTCCACAATAGCCTACTTATTTAAATTCTTCAGGCGGAGTGTGGACAAAGAGATTTTGTCTCTGTTCATACTCTATTCCATTTATCTCCTCAAGGAGGATTCTCTGGGTCGTTCCTCTTGATAATGCAGCTTGAGATTGTCTCCTTCACGATGCAGCTCCTCTGTTTCTGACCAAACTTTGCTGCTTCTGACCGAACTTGGTTGTTTCTTCCAGCTTTCGCTGAATCCAAAAGTAACCTTGCTGCTGCCAATCTAGCTTCTCTTTTTCCGACCGAGCTCATCTGTTTCCCAACATAGCATTGCTATTTCTAACATAGCTTCACTGTTTCCGATGGCATTGAGCTGTTTCTGATGGAACCGGGCCCTTTCTGACTCAGGAAGTGTGCCATAATTCACGGCTGTTTCTCTGCGAGTTTGGAAGCGGTGACGACATCTTTGCTTCAAAACAACAGTGTAGCGCCCTCCCCCCTTTCCGCCCCCCGCCCCCCCCCCCCCCCCCCCCCCCCCCCCCACACACACACACACACACACACACACACACACACACACATCTGCCGAAACCTGTTTATATTTCTCCTGTGGAGGAAAGGCATTTCCTTGAATAAACATTTCAGTTAAATGTCACCTGATTCCACGGAGTCCCCTGGTGAGCGAGCGGCTTGCGCCAGAAGGACTGGCAGGCTGACATTAGATATTAAGCAGCAATTCATATCATATTACACTGTGACAACAGAAGCGTATAAATCACTTGTTTTTCAGAAATGCCATTCTCAGAGGGGCGTCGCTGACGTTTGTCTGAGACTGTGTGTGAGTGTGTGTGTGTGTGTGTGTGTGTGCGTGTGTGTGTGTGTGTGTGTGTGTGTGATATTTACACACACAAGCATCCAAGTGCTATCTTATCTATACACACACACATGTACACCTGTGTTGTCACACACACACACACACACACACCGGACATGCATCCACACAAATATACATGCACACACATACATTCACTACCGTACACACGTCAAACACACACAAAGGCCCACACACACACTCACAGCTAAAGCGGGAGTGCGGTGCTTCAAGTGAATTGCGTGAGATGAGAATGCATCCTCAGGATGGATTGAGCCATAAAAGACGTCATTGTCTGAACAGCATGTGTTTTTCTGGCTGAGAGCTATCCTTCTCTGCTCTCCATAGGTAGACAAAGAGCAGCAGGCTTGACTTGCAGTGTGCTCCCTGTGTTGAACTGCTCTCATTTCCCCCAGTGAAACCACAGTGAAGGAAACTCTTTGCAAACCCAATTATTGTCAAGAACCGAACACGGGATCCTTTTTCTTAGACAGTTTGTTTGATGTACTGGTACAGGGAGTTAGAAAACAATTTAATCGATTTTTAAGTGATGCCAGCAGTGGTGGAAATAAATAATTGACTCCCACGGAAAATGCGACGAGATGTCACATTTTGTGTGTGTTTATTTGTCAGATATTGCATTTGTTGTGTAGTATAGATAATATCAGGTTATTCTGTTCTATTATATCATGTTATTTTCACATTACTCATCCAATATGATGGCATGTGTGGAGGATGAACGGAGCACCCTGTGGTTTTTGAACATTGGCATTCACAAACTTTAACCAATCGGACGTTGCAGCTACGCGGTCTGAATCCTCATTTACATATACACAGTTCAAATAAAAACAGTTCCTGTAGACTGTAGACAGTGCGTTGAGAGCACAATTTCCGCCGGCGTTCGGAAATTGCCATTTAAATCACTTCCTGAAAGGCAATCTCCTAAATGAATGCGTTGTCATCAGCCTACTGCCCGAATAAAAATCTATTAAACTCACTCGGGGTTCCCACAGTACAGTATTCAGGGTACTGTTGGCCGAGAATCTTAATAGGGAATTCATAATGCAACCTTGGAATGCTTCTGACTCATATTTTACAAATCAGGGTTTTGTCTGAGATTATATCTAGTATTCCGAAGTAACAAATGGCCTGAGGGCAGGAGCACAAGGCTAAACGGTGAAATGGTGCGACCAGAGATTTACAACAGAATTACCTGAGGCTCTGCAGTGATCACCTGCTGTACAACAAGGTCAATGGACAGCAGCAGGAAGGGGTAAAGCATTATATAGAATACGACTAAGGTTGGCGGGTTACAGAAGAGGAAGGGGTCAAGGAAATGATTTCAGGGAATATAGTCCAGGTGTGCATGATAGTTTAGTAGTGGCCCGGGTGTTTGACAAACAGATGAAAGGTTGTGGGTTCAAATCCCAAAGTCCCCTAGAGCAGGATGCCATACTGCTACCTGGTTTCTTTAAGGCATGTAACTCCCAAATGATGAATAGGTGGAAAGGGAAACAGGCAAGGTGGCTCTGGATGGGTTGGGAGTTCTGTGGTAGTGGGGAGAACAGCTGAGATACAGGCTGATAGAGGTACCTCTTCATCTCAAAACTTCATTAGAAGCAGCATAGTGTCAGGCTATAGGCGGTCGACTCCTAGCCAAAGAAGTTGTTAGTTCAACCAAATGTCGACAGTCTAGGGCAGTTAAGGCATCCTTGAGCTAGTTGTACTCACAATTTCTCGATGAAAAATGCATTTTTTACTTTGATTAAATTCGATACAGACTATATCCAATTTACCACCCTGCCAAATTAATAAGTAGTAAATAGTGCTTTTCGTTTAAGGCTGCTGCCTTTGCCAGGTCTCTCTTGCTAAATAGATTTTTAATATCAACCTGGTTACACAAAGATTAAATCAAAACCACTCTCGACCTGTCAATAAACCTTTGAACAGGATAAAAAGTGCACAGCTTGCTTTCCCCTTGTTGGATTTGTCTTGCGGCTGACCCCTACTTCATTGCCAGGACACACACCCACCCTTTAAAGTCCCATCTCACATGATATCTCACCAGTACCAATGTTAGCACCTTTACCAATAGGAGCAGAGCACACGTGGAGGAAAAGCAAGAAGACCGAATGCTGGGGAAAATAGCTGATTAAGATGCACCACTTAAGGTCGTACATCTCTTCTCTTCACCCTGTTAACTTTTCATTATTCTGGGATAATTTAAGTAGTTTTTGTCTTGTTGATGGAGGGCGTTAGCAACTGTTTGCATCTGTTGGCTGTCATGCGGGCATTGCTTCTAATGAATATTACGCACTGGAGTCATTCACTGGAAAGATATCTTATTAGATTTAAATGGTGACTGCTCTGAAAGAGACAGAGAACTGTTTAACGTTTGATTTGAAAATATGTTATTATACTGACAAACCTGGTGTTTCCAGGTTTGAGTGGCCACCATACACTCACACAGAGTAAGTGAACAAACAAGGGTTTTGTAACATCCCAGTAAGTTAGCCAACTGTTTAGTATAGAGATGGTGTATACATTAGCAGCAGATGGCATTTATCATGTGTATTATCTTAAAGCCCTTAGCATATGGAGCGTGTATTTGGTCTCATATTTGTAGTGTGACACCAACAAGGATTAGAATCATGTTTTTTTTAATGGAGCAAAACATATGGAGCGTGAATGGAGTGTGGCTGAATGTTTTCGCTGGCCTTCAGCTCGGACTCGCATCTAATTTGGTCGCAAACATTTGTTATAATCATATTGCATTTGTCCCGCGTGCTTTGGGCTTAAGCGCAATATTAAGGATATGATGTATCTGTCTCTTAGCAACGAAAGCATTCAGGGGGCCTGGCCCCCACCCCCCGAACCCCTTGCCCATAATATCCCACAATGCACTGCGGGTCTCTCCTTTGAATTATTTCACAAGCAGCTGGAGAGGATCCTCTTCAACCCAGACCTTTGGACTAAGTTACATTTTGTTTATTTCTGTAAGCGCCTTGGGCACCTAGAGGATGTGCTCTAACAACCAAGGTTATGTTTTGTTATTGGTTGAAAAGTGTGATCCCCCCCCCTCATTTTAGAAAGCCCTTCTAACAAACAGCTCCTTGTCATTAAGCGTTTTTCTTTTTGTGAGGTGTTCCTTAGAGCAGCAGTTCCTGTGAAGTTCTGGCCCACGGTTCTGACTAGGGGACCCCGGGGCTCCCCCTGCACAGCGGAGGCCCACAAGGGAATAGGAAAACAAGCCTCCAGAATAAAAGCCCCCCTCCCCACAGACCCAACATTATCAAATGTAGCCTGCAGCGAATAGAATCACAGACAGCACTGGCAAGAGGGCAGACAGAGAATCTCTGACAGAAAGAGAATTAGAGAGAGAGACAGCAAGACAGTTAACGAGGAAAGAGAGACTGAAAGATATATAGAACGAGAGTCAGCAAGGGAGAGACGAAGAGGCAGGAGGAAGAAAGAAATAAAGAGAGATAATAAGAAGGAAATAGATTGATAGACGGAAAGAAATTGATAAAGAGAGCCACAAGAGATGGAGAGAAAGAAAAAGAGGTGACAGACAGATGGGGTAAAAGAAACAGTAACGGATAGAGAGAAAGAAAGAGACAGATTGAGAGGAATAAAAAGACAGAGGGAAGGTACCTTGAACCTCTTTAACACACACTGAAACTGTGGTCTTAAAAGACATAAAATATGTAAGCTCACGAAAAGTATGTGTGATTTTTTTTTGACACAGGACTACTTTTTAAAAATATTTTTATATTTTATTTTACCAGAGGCGACTTTTACCTTGACGTGGGTTTAGCGCTATTGTTGTCTGACTCCTATCTAGAAAAGGCAAATTTTACAATCATTGCTTTTTAATTCCTACAGCTATCCAGTTACTTTACCTGAAGTTAATATATCGCATTACAACACAGTCCGACCAAATTTGCCACAATGAATTCCCAAACAAGATGGTGAGGAGCGATTTGAGGTGGCGTGGTTCATTTCAGCTAATTATCCCACTTTTCCCCAAATTAACATCCTCACCCTATCCCAAATGACCCACAGAATTTGGGAAAGGGTCAACCCACAGGAAGAGTATAGCGTTTCAGGTGTGTGAATCTTCCTTTGTGTCTCTGCAGCATTGCAGTAGGGATTTTCTCCGGAAGTTGCATTTCTTACCCCTCAGTTGAGCCTGAAGAGGCACCCCCCGCTGGGTCTCGTATGTTGAGACCCAGCGGGTAGATTAATCAAACATCTCGGCTTCATGCATATTTCATTATTTATATTTCCTTGCTTTACTTCAGTTTTGCATCATTGTGTTGGAAGTTAACAGAAGAAAAATAAGCTAAAGGATTTATACTGTACAAAACGCTTTTCTATCTTCCTGTATTTCTCCTGATCAGCCAATGTCAGGGAAAGGTGCTGATGTTAGCTTACATCTTCCACATTGCTTCAAGAAAATAAACCCAGAACATAGAGATAGATTGTACATCTATCAATGTGCCTGTCTGTCCATCTGCCTGTCTTTTATTGGTCCAATGTGTCTTACTCAGCAGTCGATTGGCCCGGGAGGTTGAACGTGCTTGTTCAACGTCTGTCCGAAGGATTTTATGAGAGAGGAGTGAATGAAAGTCTTTTAGGCCGTGTCTGAGGTGTAATGTGTTACAGTTACACAGTATACCCTCGATGCACAGTATATTCATCAATAACACTGGGGTGGGGGGTTATTGATTCCTCCTATGAGGTATTTTGATTCTCATTGTTTCTGTCATTTAGTCTCTTCTGTAGCTTTTAGCCTAATATGAGGGATATAACTGAGCGGCCGAACAGGGAGGTGCTGACCGCTGGAGCCCAAAGGAGCCCTCCGTCCTGAAGACCTCTGAACATAGGGGGAAATGTTGGCTCTTGAGTGTGTTACCAAACTGTACTCCTTCCTTCCTTCCTTCCTTCCTTCCTTCCTTCCAATAGCTAATATATTAAGAAAATGAGATGTCATCGGTAAATAGTTTTATCTTACGGATGACAAATGGTGGGTGGCGAGTGCTTGCCCTACTCCCCTCCCCACACACACATGCCACGTGGCGCTTCGGCGCGCACCGGGTAACATGCAATGATAAAGTGGTCTGTTCTTGAACGCTACCCAGCTTCTAAATGGCCACCCTGGTCGAGTGCATCATGCCCGTGTCAGGGAACAAACAAACAAGATGAAGTGCTCTCTCAAAGTCAGCGGAGAGGACGGCCCCACCATCCCCTCCGCAAACAATGATAGATGAGCAACGCATGAGGGTGGAGAGAGGGGGAGGGAGAGAGAGAGAGAGAGAGAGAGAGAGAGAGACAGAGACAGAGAGATAGAGAGAAGAAAGAGGGGTGGGGTTTCAATTAGCACAAGGAGAAATGGCACTTTAGCGGAGGAGAGAAAGAAGCTGGCAGGCATTAGGAGACGCCAAATTGAAAATGCATTCATCTCAGGGGCCTGACAGTCCCATTCCCCTTCCCCAAATTGGTCACAAATTTATGATTTTCCATAATTGCTCCCATTTTGACACCCCATATTTCAACTCCGAAATTTTTTGGAAAAAACTAAAAAATGGAGGAGGCATAGGAGGAAGAGGGGGAGGAGGAGGAGGAGGGTGGGTGGTTGGGGTAAAAAGTCCTGTGAGGGCCAGGGGTCTGTGTTAAAATCTTACTCTATATGCTAAGGCAGGAAGTTCTCCAACACCCTGCCCTCTCTCTCTCTCAGTCAACCTTTCCTCTCAGAATGTTTGACACACTGCGGGCCATTGTGAAGAGTTACACCTCAGGAAAGGCACTCCTGAGTTGGACTCATGAATATTTATTCTGTGATTAGGTGCACTGATTTATCTGGCCGCAGACAAACGGGAACAGTGGGCTTGAAGGAGTCTTGGCACATTGAGAGACAGGCAGACTCACTTAGAGACAGACAGACATAGAAACAGCCAGGCAGACAGTCACAAAGACATAGGCAGACACAAAGACATAGACATAGAGACTGACAGACATTGAAACAGACAGCCGAGACAGATTTAAAGACAGATACAGAGACAGACACACAGACAGACAGACAGAGACAAACAGACTGACCTGGTTTTTCTTATCATCTATTGGAAACTTTATTTCTTTCAAACGTTTTTCAAACTGGAGAAGTATTAAATATGACTTGAAAAATAGACTTATAAACTGTGATGCATGAAAAGCCAGGCCTGGAGAGAACAAATTGATTTGTATTTATGACCCCTAGGCTTACTGCTTTCTGTCCCTTTTGATCATCCTTAACCACAAGTCATACATCCGATCCCAATCCGAAAAATAACCCATTGAGTGGTGTGATGAAGCGATACGCAATCGTCTGTGGATTATACAGACTAACAAGCATGCTATGGCATACCCCATTACCCCTTGCCCAATGCGCGGAGTGGACGACCTTCTGGTCAGGTTGGGCGGTGCCAGATATCTGACCACCTTGGAACTGTGTAAGGGGTATTGTCAAGTTCTGTACTTGACAAGAGTACTGTCAGAAGAGACAAAACCCTGAAAGCGTTCAGAACCCTGTTCTGGTTTGAACAATACACGGTGATGCCATTTGATCTGAGGGGGCATTTGCAACGTTTCAGTGCTGCATGGTCAGGGGGTCGGAAGGTTTGCGGGACTACGCAGGGGCATGCCTGGAGAACATCATCCCTTTTCAGCGGGACTTGGGAGGATCATCTTGTCCTCGATCGAGACATTCTCAAACAAATCAAGGATGAGGGGCTGACCAGGAGTCCCTCCAAGTGCTCCTTTGCCCAGTCGCAGGTGGAGTACCTGGGATTTGTCATTGGAGGTTGGTCAGTAAGGCCACAGGTGGGGAAGATGAGAGCCCACACTGATACTCCCAGTACCAATAACTAAATCCCAGGTGAGGTCATTCCTAGAGAGGGTTGGGTGGTCCCGGTGGTATCCCTAACTGCTCTAGCGGGGGCAGCTGACCGCTTATAGTCAGCTTGCATTTGAGGAATTGAGAAATTGCCTCTGCAATGACCCTGTATTACAACAGAAAGTAGTTGTTCCCCAGGGAGTGCAGGTACTTTCCTGTGGAAAAAGGAGGGGCTTGACCTCAAGTGGGTGCTAGAGTCGCTGTGCTTCTACCTGATGGGCAAGAACTTCAATGTGGAAACAGATCATAGGGCCTTGCGGTGGCTTTACAAAATGGACTGTAATGGCCGCAATACACGGTGGCGTTTGGCTCTTCAGCCATTCAGTTTCAATGTGATGTATAGACCAGGTGAATGCCTATTACCTTTCCCGAGTGTACACAACTAAGGCATTTGAGGGAGGGGGTCATTTAACGAAGCGATACGCAATCGTCGCTGGTTTAGAGAGACTGACAAGCACTATGGACTAAGCGCTACACCATGAAAGACAAAACACAATTTTGAACATTGCATGGACATTTTCGCATGTTATATTTAGTTTTCTGTATATTCTTTAATCCCTATAATCTCCCCTATAAAAAGTACAATCATCAACCCCTTATATTTGGTCACTCTACTCAATGTTAATTGTATGCCAGCACATTTAGAGTTTTTAGTAGTTGCATCGTAATAGGAATTTAATTACATCCGTGATCTTATCTGTACAATGCTAGGATTATACTAATTATACCTTTTTCATTTGTTTGACCATCACAAAAACAATTCACATTAAAAAAGACACAGCACATGAAACAACAAAGTGACCACAACTACAGAATCCAAAACATTAAACAACACAAACAACGACGATGAAAGCAATATCAAAGACAACCACGATGACACAGAGTGGAGGAGGGAAAGGGGGCACAGTGAGCTAATTCAATAGGGGTTTATTCTACATAGATAGACGGATAGATAGTAAGACAGACAGATAGGTAGGTACATGGATAGATAATCAGACAAAAGGATAATCAGAATAGATTAAGATCTTAGGTTAATAGAAACATGTAGAATGGGCAGACTTTGAGCCCTAAGCACTGATTATACTGTGTTCTTGTGGGTCAAGGGAGGATCTTATTGTATTCCAGAAATCGCTCTGTCGTGGTCTAGGTCCCTGAGGAGGGGGGTAGGCTTTTTCATGCTTAAGAGATAGAGAAATCCTCAAGCCAACTGTCTCTGGAGAAGCAGAAGGGTTTCCTCACCTTCCAGTTCATTAATATCAGACGTTTTGCCATGAGGCTAGCAAGGGAAATCACTCTTTGTTGCTTATCCCTTTGAATGTTCTCAACGGGTGGCCCCAGCAAGGATGGGCCTGGGCCAAAACCGTAAATCTACATTCAGGATCCCTGTCAGCATATGTGCCACCTCACTCCACAGGGATTCGATGGCCGGGGCAGTACCAAAACATATGGAGGAGAGTTCCCACTTCACCACATCCGTGCCAGATTTAGTCTGATCCGGACCATCTTATTGAGTTTGACAGGGGGTGAAATATGCCCTATGCATTATCTTAATTTGTATTTCTCTATATCTGACACTCATGTTAATTGAGTCCCTCCACAAACTATCCCATTCAGATGATGTCAGGTCAATTCCCCGATCTCTCTGCCATTGCAGAACTGGGTATTGCAGTTGGCAGAGGAAAGCTACAAGAGCCTGTAGACATTTGAGATGGTTCTTGCCCACGGGCAATGACCTCAAGCTTCACATCTATTCCCCTGTGGCCACCGGTGGTACTGCCCGGAGTCGATACTCTGCCAAATGTGGCTTTAAGCTGTTCACAAGTTAAAACGGAGTTATCACCCAGTACATATTTTGCAGCTAATTTTAGCATTGAACCGTCCCTGAGCACATGTCCACGCTTATGTATGTTCTGTCTCTGCCATGATTCGTTAGATGATTGGTTCCCAACTGATAACAGCAGGTTGTTCCATAGAGTACAAGAGGGGGGAGGCTCTGTTGGTTAACAGTTTCGTATAGAACTTTTCTACAACATCACACGAGGACTTAATGATTGGATTGTCTAATTTGAAGGGGGCTTTGGGACTGTACCATCATGAAGATAAGGCAATGAAACCGTTACTTCCCATGATTAATTCATTCTCGAGCCATTCCCAGCTGCCCCTTGTCAATGCGTCGTAATAGCCACATGAAAGCAGGAATCTTGCAGTGTACGACGGATAGCACAGGTATACATGCGGGACCCCTAGTCCACCTTGGGATCTTAGTTTTGAGAGCTTTTTACGATTCGTTCTTGGCTTCATGTATTTCCACAGGAATCAATCTCCTGAACCCAGCCTTGCGGAATTTGAATTTATATAATATAGGTTATCCCAGGCAGTATGTTCATTTTAATTACCTCTGCTCTACCCCACATAGCAGAGCAGAGGTAACAGTCCCTCATGGTAATCAGCAATAGTCTGTACCAATTCACTTCCTGTATTTACGTCATGGGATCTCGCCGAGGTAGAACATCTTATTAAATTGAAAGGGGTGTTTTAAGGTGTTGTTGAAATACCTATTACATGTACTGTATGTCAGAAAGATCTTAATGAAGTTGAAATGTATTGTTATTATTTTATGAGAATACAATACACCTTAGTTATGTGTTTGGCTGGTTAAGCTGGGATGTGTTTAAGCTTTTAATCGATGTACAATAACTTAGTCTAGCTTAGTGGTGGAGCTAACCCAATGGGTATCCCTATATAGGCCTGGTTGGCTTCATTGGGAGGGGCTGATGGTTGGTGATGATAAAGTCACGGTTGATTCAGGTCAAGAGTCATGGTAGCTATGGCAGTGTTATTATGTGCTTATTAGCCAACCTTGACATCTATGTGTTATGTGTTTGTTTCTGTCATTGTTCTTGTTTGTCAGTGCTGCAGTATTTGTAAATAAAATTCCTAAATGCAATCTTCAACGCCTGGCGTTGAAGATTGCGCCTACGAAAAGTGGCTGTGAAAAAAAAAGTGTGTGACATTCATAAACCAAGCTTACAAAAGAACAGACACCCATAGACCCACACACACAAACAACATGGGTACCAAAACGAGATCAACGAAAATGAACAAATTGCATCCACCAATTATAATGTCCTGTTCTCAAAGGAGAGCTCTGTATTGAAGAGAGAGAGAGAGAGAGAGAGAGAGAGAGAGAGAGAGAGAGAGAGAAAAAGGGGAGAGAGAAAAAAGGGGGGAGAGAGAGAGCAAGGGAGAGAGGGGTGAGATGGAGTGAGAGAAAGAGAGAGTGGGGGGTAGAGAGACAGCCCCGCTGGTACAGGTAGTTAATCCCCCATTCCAACTCTCTGTACATACTTCTATGTCCCCCCCCACCCACCCACCCATAGGCCACCATTTTGTACTTCATTCACGCCGGCCTTCTTTTCCTGTCCCGCTGAGTGGCAGGCAGGATTAGGAGACCCTTTGAACTCCTCGCCTGCTTATTGGAGAAACAGTCTAAATTGAGGCAGCGTTATTTCATTCGGCCTTGCTGAGTCAGTGAGAAAGCTGCGATGTGGGGGTGGTGGGAGGGGCTGGAGCTGGGGGGCTGGTAAGGAGGTACAGGGGGAGGGCAGCTCTTTGCAGAATGAATAAAGAGCTGTTTCACCGGTGGAAAGTGTCGGAGCACATCTAAAATACATTATATAACAATAATGAGAAACCGTATAGCAGAGAGAGAAAGGGAGAGAGAGAGAGAGAAAGAGAGAGAGAGGAATTAGATTAAATGTGTTTTGAGCAGCAATGCTGTTTTCATTTAATCTTCCGTGGAAAGAAGAATTATGAGCAGGAAAGGATTTCAGGTTTTTTTTTTTTCCCCTGTGAAATTGGAGGTGGGAGAGGGGAGGAGGGGAGAGCATCAACAAATTGGTCTTCTATGTCCACAATGTAATCTCATAAAAGGCTAAAAGAAGAAGCAGGGCCTCTCAGGATGAACTGTGGGCCTGATCACTGGCAGAGATTCTTGACTTTCACTTACAATGCTGAAGGACGTATTCATGTTTTATATTCAGTGATTCATTGTATCTTTATCTTAATAGTCAGTGACATTGGTTGGCTTGATTTGAAGGTAGGGCACTGATTACATTCTTTAAGATCAGTTTTTTTATTTAAAGGAGACATATTATGGTGTTTTCCCAACAAGTAAACATATTATATGAGTTTCAGAAAACCTGTTTTTGACGCTGTTTGCTGGAAATCGCTTTTAGGAAAAAAAATCTTGCCTACCGCTATTCCCCTCTGTTTCAGTCCCTTCAGAAGGCTCTGGTGTCTGTAGCTTTAATGCAAATTAGCCGTCAGAGCGCACCACAGCATGGATGAGAGGTGCTTGTTGCCATGTGCGGACTCCAGGAGCTCTATATCTATATAATATAATATAATATAATAATATTATATAATATATAGGTATTTATATAATATATCTAATATCACGGCCAAAATCTATGTGCGCCTCGGATGATATTATGAATCGTAAACACTGCGTCTGACATCTCTGGTACTTCCACAACTCGTAGTGGTTGAGAAGAATTGGGGGAAAGGAACTTTGGCCTTGACTCTCTGGAGTCCATATTGAACGGCGACATGGAAGAGAAAGGGATTGTACTCCGGGAGCTGAGCTGCCGGACTGCCGCCGAGCTCCGGCAGCTCCAGCGGTAGTACTCCGGGAGCTGAGCTCAGGACACCTCCCGGAGAACACCCGAGGGAGCTGCCAGACTGCCGCTGAAGTTTGAAGCTCCATGCTGCCGCTTTCGGCGGCAGTCCGGCGGGGCAGCTCAGCTCCGGCATGTAAATCTAAGCTATGCTCTGATTGGAGGGGGTTTGGGAAGTGGGAGGTAATTTTCAAATGTGCCCCCTTCCTACGTAGGAGGGGGCGCCAAAACTGACTCGCTCGTTAGGTAACTAGGCGGGGTATTCTCAGAAATGCATATCTCACTCAAAAAAGCATGTACAGACTTTTTTCAAAGTTTGTATGCGTGTGGGAGCACCAGAGACCCAAAACAACAAAAAGTGGGGTTTTCATAATATGTCCCCTTCAACCTTTCTACAAATAAATAAGCCTTCCTCTTGCTCTCAAAAGGATTTGTGAGCATTGAAAGCGAATGTTTTTATCTTTAATAGTGAGATTAGTTTGTTTCAGAGGTCTCGCCTAGGGCATATTTCACGTAGAACCGGGCCTGGTTTCCAGTAGAATCTTTGACATGGATGGATACCACATAATCCAAGACATGGAAATGCTTTTGTTCGACATAGATTATTGTCTTTCGGCATTTGTTTTGATGGAATGGTTTATTAATCAGTAGTCGAATAGTACTTACTCCCATTTCCTGTACCAGTTGCTAGTCACCATATAAATAAATGTAGAAAAAACATTAAAACATGAAAATAATGCTAGAAAGTAGGATTATTTAGTCTGTCTTTATCTTAATACATAACACGTTAAATAGAGACGACACCAAATAAGAATTGATTCCACATGACATAGCAATAATGAAACATTAAATATTTAGTATTGCAACAGTCTGCAAATGGAAATTAAATGCCTTGTTTAATCACACCAGGGCCAATGCTGTGTGTTTTATGCACATTCAGTTCTATCAAAGTTGTCAGGTGGTTTTCTAATGAATCTGTTAATGACACTATTCATCAGGAAACACCAGAATAGGTTAACATACTAATGTATGTAATCACACACATTCACACACACAAACTCACACGCACTCACATACACACAAACCCTCCCACTTTCTCTTTCCCACGCACTCTCTCTCAGACACTCACTCACACAGACATGCACAAACACACACAAACATAGACACAAATGCACACACCCAACCTCCAATCCCTCCACCTGCACTAGAACACACTCACACAGATGCAACAGACACCAACACATACACAAACACAGGCCTGCACACTCCACATCCCTTGACTCTGACAAACACACACACACACAGACACACACACACACACACACACACACACACACACACACACACACACACACACACACACACACACACACACACACATACACCAATTCATGCATGCACACACTTAAATTAACACACACACACACACACACACATGCAAACACAGCATTAGCCGCATTACCTGAGTTGCCTGCAGGGCTATTTGTGCCTTACATGCTGGCCAAGAAGCAGTGTTACAGTGAGAGACAAGATGGGGGGCGGGGCGAAGAGTGTCATTGAAAGGCACCTCTGTGGTCATCTCTAAGTGATTGAAGAATGTTTTAAAAAAGCAAAGAGCTTTGACCTGGATACTCTGCTGGCTAGGGGGAGTTTGAGGGACAATCAGCAGACCTTCACAGCCTGTAGCACTTCTCTGGCTGCTTAGCTTCTTCCAGAGAACAAGAACAAGAGATAAACAGAACGTATGCAGGTGCCGAACAATTGAGGTAAGACCAATGAAAGAGCAGAGTTTGCACGCCTTGGTCGCAAGGTGTTTATTTCCCACCAATGAAAACAAGACAGACCCTGAAAGCAACATCAAACGTCAGCTCCCGGTCCAGACGAGCATCTGATGCGATTGAGGCGTTGATCTTAAATACAAACACCACGGGAGCAAGAGCACACAGTGTGCAGACTCAGACTCTTTCATTCACAGCCTCCCTGGACGCAGCAGCGAGCGGCTTTTATTCTGCTGGTTTCATCATATCCATATCTGCTGCCTTCCAGCTCAGCCTGCCACCCCCACCCCCCACAGCCCCCACCCTCTCCTCTTTCGCCATGAGTTCAGGGGGCCAGGCTGATGCCGTAAGCACTTACCTCAAACACTATTTTGAGGTATTTTGAGGTACATTTCCACAGAGCTCTGGTTTACTCTTTGGAGGCTGGCTTTCTGCTCGGACGTGGAGAAAGCTGGAATGAGTGAATGACAATCCGGGATAGATCTATTGGCCACTTAGATAGGGCTTAGATAGCCCAAATGTTCGATCTCCATGAACGTCCCGCTGTATTCCAGCCCCAGGAAGTGCCTTGGGACACCAAGATGATGATGTTGATGATGACGATGAGGATGATTGTAATGATTTCAAATCTGACTATGATTATGATGTCATTGCCATGTGGACCCTCTCCGTCTACAGATTGGTTGGGGAAAAGACCGAAAGTAAATTCCCAACAACTAACTTTTACTACAATTTAGTTGTACCACCAAATTGTTGTAAGCGGTAAACAATAGCCGTAAACAATAGATAAATGCACCTGCTGGCTGGGCAAAGAGTGCCAGTGCACCCTTTACACATAATCATTACTGCAAGACGGCCGCGGCCAGTGGGAAAACAGTGAAGATAAAGTCAGCAGTGCTGCTTGGCTCCAGTGTGTTTATCTAGCAAACACAAGTTAACACAAAACATCAATGAGAAACACACGATGGAATGCACAAAGCAACAATGTTTTAAATTAATGACAAACCATAATACTATATTTGCTGAAAAATATTCATATTAGACAATAATATTATTTATAATTTCCCCTGTTATTGTAAATAACGGGATATTCTAAAAAATATTTCTGGAAACTAATCCCACCTACCCCCTGCAGTACCCTCGCTGAACACTAAAGGTTCAAAAGACGGCACTACCCCGCTGTGAGGTAGAGAGATACTGTCGTTTTCTTCTTCTCTCTCCTCCATAAAACTCTTGGAGAGAGTTAGGATGTCTGGGTGTATTGCGGGGAGGTGGACTGAGAGACGCACGCAAAGCAGACCGGAGGCGGGTGTGGGCGGGCGGACAGGGAGCTGGGGGGTTTGGAAGTGGGGGGGGGGGAGTTTGAACGGCATGTAAGTGGGTGTGAGGGGTGTCTCGCCTGACAGCCATTGCTCTGTATATCCGCGGAGCAGCCGGCCCTACACGCAAAACAACAGTAAGTGGGTGTCCTCCAACCGGGAGAAGAGAAGCAGCCATTAGCGACAGAATACCCAGCATGCATCCTCCCACGCCTCCACGCCCCTCTTATTGAACACCGGTGGCGCCCAGGGAAGAAGAAGAAGAAGTAGAAAAAGAAGAAGATGAACACCCCCACATCCCTGTGGGATGTGGGGGGTAGAGGGGGGGGGGGGGGGCTGCGGGGGAGACATGTGTTTCTGTCAGTCATCATTAGGTCGGACGCCATTAGAAGAGATGTCATAACAGTCCTGTGTGAATGTGAGGAGTGTCTGGCGCAGTCTGCTGGCATCCATCCATCACCCACCTGGGGAAGAACGTCCCGCCGTATGCGCTCACTCCCGTATGCTCTCCAGCGCCTGGTGAGGGCTACGGTTACGTTCTCAGAGTTATTGATTTTTCTTTGCACAGCACCATTCTCGTACTCGTATTTATTCTACCGTGCGGCTCTGTTGGGGATGCATGGCGACTGTGCATTTGATAGGTTTCGACGCCGCACTGGTATTGTTGTGACTGTGAGTGTGTCGGAGTGTGGTGGTGTGGTAGTGCAGTTGTAGTCGCAGGAAGTGTAGGAATTTGGCTAGGGAGTTTGGCGAGTGGCGGCAAAGGAAGAGTGATCTTCGCTGGTTTTGAAAATATAGATGTTATCTACCCATGGCTAAGTGTGCGGTAGATAACTTCTTGGTGACATATGTAAGTACAATTAAAGCCTGTTTTTTTTCACCATCTGCGTCGATTCCGTTATGAATACGCTGCGTCACCGCGCCATCTGCTTAGTCTAATAAAAAAAAACTGTTGCATCCATCAATAAAGATGTCCACACGCTGAACGGAAATGTTCTCGTCTGGAGAGAAAAACAACAAAACACGAACATATGGTTCCTTCACAGAAAAGGTATTATTGAAGTTATAACTGTTTAAAGGGTTCAGTTGCTTAAAAGTCTCACACACACACACACGGGATTGGTCCTGTTGAGGTCGATTTGTGTCTTTATGTTGAGGGCAAATCTAAACAGAAAAATAAAATTAACAGAAATAATGCATTTGAACTCAACAGTACCTTCCATTTTGGCAGCATTTCCACCCCTGTCTATTGGTTTGCTCTTGGTGCCATCTATTCTGTGTTTGGGCAATCCTATAAGAGTTACATTTGTCTCTTTTTGTCGAGCACAAAATGTTTTGCCTTCAAATGAAGTAAATGGTTCTTACATCAACGGTCAACAAGGCTGAAAAGAGCCCAAACTTTTTTTATATTACACAATTAAGATTAAAATAATATTCAATCCAATTAAAAAATGTCACATATCAAAGAAATAACATTGCTTTAAAAGTCTTTGAGAAGAAAATAAACATACATTTTGGATGTTTCTACAAACTCCCCGCATAGCAGAACTCATGGTTGAGTAAGTGTCTGTGAATAATTGGAGACAATGAACTTTTGAACTTTTTGACAGATTTCGAAAACAAGCCATCTTTTATTTTGCTTAAAAGGAATTTAGACGAAAAGGCTATGGTCATGGACTGAGGGCACATTGTGGAAGACGGTCTTCTTCGGTCTTGTTTTTGACTTCATAACTTATCAGTTATGAATTGATGCAAATTTTTATTTCATTGCAAGGCTATCTTTTACTTGCAAAACTCCAAAGTAAATGAGTACATGGGCTTTACATTGTGATGGCGTTAGAACTGAAACTCACTTTTTAATCTTTTATCTTATCTGACACATTTTTTCAGTAGGCAAACAGCAGTAGGCGAACAGTTTTGGTTCGTAAAATCGGGATATGAGCCGCCACTTCATGTAAAATGTACCTTTCCCCTTGCTTCATAGATCCTGCCACTACCAGCCGCAATCCCTTCATTCCCTCACCTGAGCGTCCTTGTCAATCTTCCCACCTGCACATCATTCCCTGATCAGTCTCTCCCGATATATTCAAGTTTGATTTTGGTTGTCTGTCCTTCTGTCATTGTTGTTCGCCAGTTCTGTCTATGCCTGTTCGTAAAACTGAGATTCTTTTGTATTTCTTTATTAAAATACTTTTTTGTTATATATCCCAGAGATCCTGTCGGCTTTGGATCCCATCCCTTTTGTTCTTGCTGCCCTGTTAGCACTGGTCGTGAGGGATGTAGGATTTCTGCGTGGACTTCAGTGGCTTTCGGTCCAAGCACTCATGTGGTTGACGGATCACAAGAAAAGGAAAAATGTCATTTTTAATCGCCATCCAAACTTACTTCTATTATCAGTGTCCCTCAACTGACTACCTCGATGGCATCTGTCTTGCATGTTTGTGTTCACAGATTGATCTCGGAAGTGCAGGAGTGTGATGAATGTCTATCTAAAGTGACATAATAGTCGCTGGAATTTTGAAATGACAGACTGATGTTCAGACCGAGGTCGAATTGCAAAATATTCCGACCTGTATTTGATTTAGTACCGCATCGGAAAAGTCACACAAACCAGAATTGAAAAAATCAGATTCCGTGGGATTTGTAGCACATAAACACTGGCACACACACAGAATAAACCTGGGAACCGCTTGCCTGCTCTAAAATATAAAAATATGTACATCAAATGAATAAAGGGAGTCATAAAAACTCTTAAAACTCATTAATAGGAGCATGTTCTGAGGGTATGACACACAAACACACACGTAGACACTTGCTAACGCACACTTGTACACGCACACTTGCACAAACACACGCACACTTGCCGACATAACCAAGAGCTGTTGGTCTGCATGCATTGTGCAGAGTGAGGCTGGTCTTCAAGTTGAGAGAGCAAGCACCGAGAACAACCCAGGGCTGAGAGCGAGAGAAAACAAACTGGGGGGGGCGGAACCTTGAAGATCAGAAGTATCAGACAGTTTACCCTCACCATGTTGAATATTTTATCTCATATGTACCACATCGGCTCTCGAGGGATTTATGTAACAGCGGTTGCGATCTATATTTTTATTCTGATCAGGAGCATTGACCCCCTGAAGCACATGTGAATAAAAAAGATTGTTATGTATTTATTCATGCCATTGTACCGAATTCAAGGTACTTTGCTTGCAAATGCCAAGCTCAGGATGCTTGCCGCTCCGTTTAAAACCTGCACTTTTGGTTGTGTTGGATGAACCACAATTGAAGAATCACGCCACTCTCCTCTACTCTACTGTCAAGGACGCATAAAGTCTGAAACCTAACGCCTTGGTCATCACCAAGATGAAATCAACTCCTCTGTCCCTTCCTCTTACCTTGATTCATTTCGTAGAGAATGGGGGGGTGGGGGGGTGGGACAAAGCAGTGACCAAACGTTGGGTACACTCTAGATATTGCTTAAAAGTGCCCTCCCCCACCTACACCACCAGCCTTCTGATCCGTAAACACAGCCAGTAGACAGCATGCATCAGAGAAATGACCCTGCTATACACTAACTCCAACCCCACAGGATGGATAATACATGATAGACATATGGTGTGTATGATGGGCAGACGGTCCGTATGGTGTGTGTATGCATATATGTATACAAACACACACACCGTAATCAGCAAAATAAAAAAAAACATTTGATATATAGGAGTGTGTGTGGCCGTGCAAGTCACATTTAAACAGTGCAAGTTTGCTTTATAGTATTGTGTGTGTGTGTGTGTGTGTGTGTGTGAGAGTGTGTTGTTGTACGCCTTAGCACTTTCTGAACTGCTGACCTGAGTTCCTGAAAAAGATTTTTCTCTCCTTTACCAATCTCTCTCCTGCTGAGCCCCGCTCCTCACGCAATAAATGTCCCTGCATCGATGTGTGGGTGTGTTTGTGAGTTTTTTTTTTTTTGAGTTTTGCTTTGTGAGTTTGTGTGTGTGTGTGTGCGTGCGTGTGTGTGCATTTGTGTGTTTGCTTTTGTGTGTGTGTGTGTGTGTGCTTTTGTGTGTCTGTGTGTGTGCGTGTGTGAGTGTGGGTGTGTGCGTGTATGTGTGAGTGTGTTTGTGAGTGTCTGTGTGTGTGCGTTTCTGCCTTTGCGTTTGTGTGTGTGTGTGTATTTGTGCCTGTGTGTGTGTGTGTGGGTGTGTGTGTGTGTGTGTGTGTTTGAGTGTGAGACTCATGATCTTGACTCATGACCCTGTCTAGTGAGGTGGAAAGGGGTAACCGTGGTGATCCGTCTCCCTGTGAGTGATGCAGGCCAGGATGAGGGGACAGGAGGGGGAGCTCTGGGGACCGGGTCTGGTTATTACCTCTCGGTCTGTCCGTCTGTCCTGGCATCTGCCAGCAACAGCGGACACCAGGTGGACTCTCCCTATCAATCTCTGGGGCTTCTGTTTGCTTTTAATAATAAACGCTTGATTGAATGTGTCTTTGCTTTGGTCACTGGGACATATTTGCCATGGCCTCACACTGTGACCAATGCACAATCACAATCTCTCTCTCTCTCTCTCTCTCTCTCTCTCTCTCTCTCTCTCTCTCTCTCTCTCTCTCTCTCTCTCTCTCTCTCTCTCTCTCTCTCTCTCTTGATCAGGCCAGTTCTTCTCAGCTTTAGAGCAATGACAAAGAGGTTAGAAACCCTGGGCTATCTGCTTCCTGTTTATCACCAACGATGGGTTAAACGAGGAGTGGGCCACGATCATAATGAGTGCACATCTCGGCGTTGATACAGAGAGTCAGAGAGGAAAGCAAGAGTTTCAGAAAGAGAGAGGAGAGCAAGCAGGCCTTTGGTTGCACATGAACAGCCCTGTGTGTGTGCGTGTCTAAGATTGTGTGTGTGTGTGTGTGTGTGTGCGACGGTATGGCACAGCATCAATATTCTGAGCATTGGCTGGGCGAGATGGAGGAGGGGGGGGGGGAAGCGGGCATGGCGTGACAGGCGGGTGACAGCAAGCCCAGTGCGACACCCTTCATTAGCCTATCAGTGTCACTTCCACCTCCCAGCCCCCACATCCCCACCCCCCACGCGGCCCCAACACCCGCGCTCCAAACCAGAACCAGGTCACCGCTTTAACACGGCGGGCCATGGGCTGTCATCGCCTAATTACCCCCCCCCCCTCTCTCACACACACACACACACACACACACACACACACACACACACACACACACACACACACACACACACACACACACACACACACACACACACACACACACACACAGAAGTCAGGGGCCACTCACACTGAACCAGCTGCCTGGACCCCCTTCCAATTAATTCAAGATATTAATTAATTAGGCTCCAATACTTCATGTTGAAATCGCGAGAGCAAATAAACTGAGAATCGTTAGGAGGATAATTGCGCCTTGCAGTGAGACGGGAGTAGTCATTAGTTCTCATATTTTATGTATGCATGGAAATTATATAAAGGGGGGGGGGGGGGGGGGAAATACGGCTGAAGAGAAAGGGGGGGCGGGGAGGGCATGATGGCGTTTTGACAGGGACATATTACACTGTTTAGACCCACAAGTCAGTAGGCAATATAATTATGTCTGTGTGTGTCTGCGTGTGTGTTTTGAATTTCAGAAGCCTACACTGAAATATTTCAATAGCTGATTAACTACGGACTCACTGAGTTCTGACATGCCCGGCATTACAAGCAACCTGAACGGCCCCCCGCTAAAGAGCATGGATTCATTAAGAAACGATTCGAGAGAAAACACATTGAATAAAAACAAATACCAGCTGAGAATTGAGTGGATGTCATCACTGATTCAAATACAAGGAGAAACATCAGTTTTGTGACAATTATAGTAATATGTCAGGGTGTGTGCACCTCTCACACACGCTCGGCCGCGGGGCCTCACACACGGGGCCATGCCCTCGAGGGGTCAGTGCGCCGGGGGCTGTGTGACCAGAGTGGCAGCCAGTCGAATCACTGGTTAGTCCCGTTACAGGGCGGACTAACACCCCCTTCAAAACACCTGCCTTGACTCGCTTTTCTAAAACAAACTTGAATTTAAACCTTAAAGCAAGATAAGATGAATAAAAATATGATCATTTTTAATTCATAGAATTAAGCTTACATGAAATGTGTCCATACACAGTATGATTATTAGACATTTGTATGAAAATATCGAATGTATCCAAAGATTATTTCAGGTAAAGATGTTGAAGGGTGGATAAAAAGAATTGATCTTGATGGAATTCATTCATCCATTCAAATATTCATCAATTTTCTGTAATATTTGATCTGTTTTGCTCCTGAATGTATGCATTGTCTGCATTTGTATTGTTTATTTTATGTTAAGCAGCTATATGTGACAGCATTGGAGTCCAGGGAAAATTTCCCTCCAAGGATAATAAAGTGTACCTTAAATCTTGAAATCATCTTTAGTTAAACAAATGTAAGGCACCTGATTTTAACACAAAGTAATTGACAGAAACGCATGTGACAGCATCCCCTCTAAACAGGTGGCCAGTGTCCCATGGACAGAATCAACACGTGAACACACACACGTAGGCATGTGAACACACGTATGCTGCCAAGGTCCTCATCTCCCTACTGCTACCTATAGGCTCCCCAGCCAACATTGACTCTCGGATTAAAAAGCTAAAGGAAGGTGGGAGGGGGGAGTTGGATCTAAAGACTGTGTGACTTCCCAAGGTCGGTGAGTGGGAGGGAAGGATAAGGTGTGTGTGTGTGTGTGTGTGTGTGTGTGTGTGTGTGTGTGTGTGTGTGTGTGTGTGTGTGTATTTGTGTATGTGTGTTGGTCAGGGGGATGGGTGGAGATGTGTTGAGGTGTTTCTGCTAAGCTGAGGGCTGGATGGATTTAAAAGGGCTTCAGAGGGGGGGATGTTGTAAGGATCATGGCGACCCAAGAGACTACCCCCCCACCGCAAACACACACACACACACACACACTACCCCACGCCACGCTAGGCTCACTGGCTTGTATCTAGTTATTATCTTTTTTTAGTAAACTGCTGCATGGAGCAGGTCTATGTATTAACTCCTGTCCTTCATATCTGTATCTCCTCATTCTCTCTCTCTCTCTATGTTGCTCTCTCGCTATCGGTCTGTCTTGATCCTCTCTCGGTTCCTCGCTCTGTTCCCCTCTCTCTCTCTCTCTCTCTCTCTCTCTCTCTCGCTCTGTCAGTCTCTCTCTCTCTTTCCCTCAGTCTTGCTCTTCCCCTATGGACTATCATCCTGGGAATATGCTTCAGTCCACAATGTCCTGATGTACACAAGCACGGGCAAACGTTTCACATATCCTATGTTAATATTAGAGATAAGTGTCCCCAAGGAGACTTTGCTGAATCGGATTTCTCTTCAAACTCTCTGTCACACGTACACACATACACACACACACTCTTTATGTCTCTCCATCTCGCTCACACGACCAACACACCCACACACACACACACACACAGAGACTATGGCTCTCTCTCTCTCTCTTCCTCCATCTCCATCTCCCTTGTCTCGTGCAGCTCTCCGGTCGGCTGCTGTGGGATTGTGTCTCCCCCTGCCTCTTTGTCCTTCTGAGGGAGCGCGACCACAAAGGCTGAGGCGAGCCCTCCCCGGCTCCCATTCATTTAACGCTGACAGACGACACGGCATGATGCATCGCCCACAAGCATTGCTTGATTTATCAAAACACACAAAGAGAAACACAAGACTCGCCATTTAGAGAATCTGCTGAACTGAGGGTCTTTGTGTGTGTGTGTGTGTGTGTGTGTGTGTGTGTGTGTGTGTGTGTGTGTGTATGTGTGTGTGTGTGTGTGTGCGTGTGTGTCCTATTTGCATAATGGACTGTTTGTCTGAAAACAGTGAGTAAAACTGAACGTATGCGTGAAGTACGAGGAGCTCGGGGGTGAAAAGCCCTGGGATGCTGGAGATAATGTGCGTGACTCCATCTCCGGTCTAATGAAGTTTTCATGCATCAATCTGAGTTATCTCTCCCTCAATAGAGCCCTATCTGATCGTCTGTTCTCAAGGCGTTGCTGACAAAAGGCCTGGTAACACACAGCGTGGGGAGCCGCGCATTTCACTACACCGCGCATCTTCTGAATCCCGAATGAGGTTGTGATGAATTCTGCTCCCGCTGTAAGCAGATTAAATGCAAATAAAAACATGCATGCCTGCAATAACTTCCCCTCCAGTATTAAAGTCAGGCAGTAGCAAAAAAAATGATTGCGTTCTCGGCGCTGAATAAAAGGTAGAGTTAATAAATATTTGCACCCGCTTTTTCCTCCTTATACACCGCGGAGATAAGACGACGCTGAGAACAATCATTTCAGCATATCCGACGGTGAGCGAGCGCCAATGTGAGGGAGCGGGATGGAACCTTTTTCACTTCCTTTGTTTCACTTCCGCTCCTCAATTTCAGTGAAACCGAAGGCCGCTGTGAATCTCTGTTTTTTGTATTTGTTGACGTGTTCTTTTGTTGATTAACACAAACAACTTTGCTTCTTTATCCCGGCATGCGACCCACCTCCCTCGTAAAGTTTAATTGGTTAACATTAAGTGTCATCGTGGAAACGTTTTGCATCGATGGAAGGAAGTCGCGCCTGTGGTTGTGGTCCTGTATTTCGAGACATACAAAATTCAATGTTCTTTGTGTCTCTGCGATGCAGGCAGGAAGTCTGCTCCCTCCACTGCTCAATCAAGCCCATTTATAATCAACTGGAGTGCAGTTGGCCCAATCAGAATCCTCAGCACGATTGATTTTCTCAGCGTACCACAGGGTAATTTGCCTATCTCCACAAGCGAGTGAATTAGGCGATTGATTTGTCCAAGAGGGGCTCACCCAAACTCTGGCGTCAAGCACAGCCCCTTGACATTGCACGGCGCTATGAAGGTTAAGCCCACAAAAGTCTCTTTCTCCATTTTCATTTTGCTCAAAGCAACAACTTTATTTTTTTTCTGGAAGCCGCTACCAAGGTAGAGCAGCAAAATAAAAACAATGGGAAATGCAATTGGAAAACATGCCCTCGGTTGGTGGGAGGAAACAACCACTACTTTTCGACTTCTCTCAAACAATATTTGGCAGGGGAATTAAACCTGTCGCCTTTTTTCTCTGTATTTTGTTTTCCTCTGGAAAACCTTCGGACCACCATGAGATGAGAACTAAAGTGTGTGCGGCTTTTGGAGGGCAGAGGCACCGACATCCATCACACTGCCTGTCACCCGGACTTCCCATCCTGCCAGGGAAACCAAAAACGCCCTGGAAAACACAACACTTACCCCTGGGGGAAACAATGGTTCCCATTTCTCAAGGAGCCACTATGGCAGGGTCAATGGTGTGAGCCTTCCCATCCTTTGGCCCGCTCTCCCCAGGACGTCCCCCCCTGCTCCCTGTCTGTCCCCCCCTCCTCCTCTGTGCAGTCACTCCTGCTCAGCCCCCCTCACTGGGGGCCTCTTAGGAGGCCCTGTCAGCCATGCTGCAGCGACTCTCTTCACTTCACTTTACACACACACACACGCATGTGCACACACACATACACACACACACACCTGCACATAGACATGTGCACGGACACACCCGTATAAATGTACACACGTGTGTGCGCACACACGCATACAGGCAGGCGTGGATACATAGACAACCATGCATGTACTTACCCACACCACACAGACACACACACACAATTGTGTAAGCATAGATACAGACACAAGCATGCACACACACACACACACACATGCACAAATTCACATGCACATGTAGGCATGCAGGCACACATACATACAAAACAGATCTTTTGATGTAGCCTTAAAAGACTAGACAAAATGTTTTTTACATACAAAGAGACACAAGCACATGCCTTTCCCGCTCTTAATAAAAAATAGTGAGAAGATACAGAGTTTACATTATTAAAGTAAAGATTAAAGATTATTAAAATGAGGGTTGAAACATCAAAGAGAATGGATAAAGATAACCCGATACCACATGCATATCTTAATATACACTGCTCAGTGTTTTTTGCTCCGGCCTAACAGTGTATCCACATTTCTATAAATGTATGAGTACTGTTATAATAGACCTTTGAGTGGTTCATTAGCTGTTTGGACGGGGATGGTGGCGACACATTTGCCGGTTCTTTATGACCCAGAAATAACTCACACATTGCTCTGTTTTTCCATCAGTCTGTGCATACAACACACATCATTGCTACAGAAATTAAGTAAAAAACAGCAAAATCAAATGTGTTTTTTCAATGTTTTAAAGGAAACATTTGGAATGTATTCCCTTCTATCAAGAATAGTATGTGAGATTCAGTGTGTTTGGAGTATGCTTCTGTGTGTGGTTGAATATGCATATGTTTATGTGGTTTATGTTATGTGTCTTTATTTGAATGTGTGTGTGTGTATGTGTGTATGTTTGGTGTGCATTGTGCACGCCCATGTGTATGTATACGTTGTATGTCTTCCTCTACCTTCACAAACATGTACAAAAAACAACCACATGTGCACAGATACTGCAGATGGGTTCAACACGTGGACATGGTCACGCATGTGGGTGCATGAGAGTGTGAGCTCAAGCCATGCACCTGGGGGTGTCTGCTTCTGCAATGCCATGTGACGGTGAGGCGGAGCTACCGCTGGTGGGGCGGACGATGATCAGAGGGTTCTTCTCCTCTAGCCGATAAGCCGCCATCAAGGTCTCACAATTGTTAGCCATAACCATCACTTGATTCCTATTCTCTCTTACTCTCCTTTTGTCTCACACACACATTCGATCCATCTTTTTAAACACAGCACACGCACAACCGGTCTTTTGTTAGCCAATTATTCCAATACCAGAAACACCTGTGCAACAGATTCTCTCTGCCTGTCTGTCTGTCTGCCTGTGTGTCTGTCTGTTTAACTATCTAGCCCAGTGGTTCCCATCCCTTGACTTCAGGTGTGGTTCCACTAAATTGTCACCAAGACCTTCCATGAACCATCGCCTATGCAAACAGATAAAAATAGTTGCACTCTTTATCCACAATGATAACTACAAGAAGGCCACGGCCAGTGGGAGAGAGAGGAAAGTTAAAGTCAGAAACGCTGCCCAGTGTGTTGATGTAGCCAACATAAATGAACACCAAACACCAGTGGATACATTACAATTAAAAGGATGATGGAATGTACAAAGCTACACTTTTTTTTAAATGATAACAAGTCATAATGCTGAAAAATATTAATAGTTTATTTATCTATGACCAATATTAAAAAAAAAGGAAATCCCACGTACCACCTGCAGTAACCTTAAACTGCAGGTAAGACTGAATTAGCCTTTGGTTCAATCCAACCACCCATCCATACCTCTCCAGCTCTACCTATATTTACCTCTATGTGTCTGTCTGTCTATATTTTGCTCTCTCTTTCTTTAGCAGTGCATTTCACACAAATACGTGGTATGGAACAGCTGAGCTGATTCACCTCCTTGTCAACTGTGAGATTTGATCTTGTGCTATCGGAGGGATGCGTTGCCCGAGGTGTTGCTGAGAGAGCCAACCCCCAACCCCCCCACCACTACCCATCACCATACGTCACCACTAAGAAAAGGAGAATATCCAACAAGGTCTAATAATACAAAAATAATAATGATGACTTATAGTCTATATGTAATTTTCACCTGGGTTCACCTAGCCTTGTTAGCAGTTGTCCACTTCGCTTGATTAGCATGCTGCTGATCTCCCAGGAAGGTCATCCCAGCACAGCCACAGTCACCTGTGCTCTTGAACATGTCCTCACGATATCGTTTTAACGCCGATTAGCTGTTGTTTGCACTTTCGCGCTACTTTATTTGCCCTCATTTTGATTATTGTAATTCACCTATCCATATTAATTACATGTTTGACGCAGGAGGAATTAATGAATATATTATGAATAGGAATAATTCATTTGGGCTCTGGGATAAATCCCCAATGTAACAACAAAGCTCAAAAAATTTAAATTTAGAATACAGGGTGAAAGAAAGTCCATAGTCATAGTGGGTTCAGTGTGGAGAGAAAGCATGATGTCATTAGAACATCACTATGCCAACTGTGGCTAAGGATATGAGTGGCCCCTTGACAGTGTTCACATATCTGAGCTCTTTGCATGTGACACAGCATGATATAACTGTGCAGAAGTATTCACAGCCGTTGTTCGAAAACAACCCTCTTTCCGTAATGTAAATCATTTTAAAGGCCATTTCAGAGACAAAAGGCGACAAAAAAGGGTAATCAGAAGCAATGTGGCACTTTTGAAGCTGTGTGTATCAACCCGTGCTCCCCTAGGGCCAAATATTACTCTGATATCCGTGCTCAAAGGTGGTTCGACTCTCAGTATGACAGCGCAACACTAAAATGATTCCCCTTTAGTTTTACCCTTGATCATTGATGATTTGTGAAGGGTAGTTGATTTTCCCTCTACCCACAAACACACAAACAGAGCTACACACAGGTGTACACAATTGTACACACGCATGCACACACACACCTGTGACTCACCATCCAGCGGTAAACAGACACAGTATCTGTAACCGAAGGCCGTTTGAGGTCCTCATGAAGTTTAATGTTGTGTAAAGCCACTTTTGCTTCCAACAAACCTGAAACAATGGCCAGGATCTTAGTGGTGGCAATGACGGTTGAATCCTATTACCGAGTGTGAATAATCCAAATGATATGGGAGCTTAATTTAGTTTAGGCATTATTAAAGGTTTAGCCTTGCAAATTATTATGTAGCGTTTGTTTGCTTTGCTCTCCGGGAAAAATATAACCTTAGAGAAACGTTTATTTCTCCCAACTTTTTATTGTCGAAGTATCACAACTAACAGCCATATTATAAAGAGTGATATAACACCATCATATTGTAAAGAGTGATATAACACAATCATATTGTAAAGAGTGATATAACACCACCATATTGTAAAGAGTGATATAGCACAGCCATATTGTAAAGAGTGATATAACACAATCATATTGTAAAGAGTGATATAACACAGCCATATTGTAAAGAGTGATATAACACAGCCATATTGTAAAGAGTGATATAACACAATCATATTGTAAAGAGTGATATAAAACAGCCATATTGTAACTGTCCCGACAGATGAGAGGCAGAGCGTGTGGAGGGGAGCTGCAGTCTCGGTGTGTTTTGAACATGTTCCCGCTCAGTCTTTAGACCCCCCCCCCCCCGAACACACACACACCCCCATCGCCCGCCTGTCCGTCAGCCCGCCTGGCAACATAATTAGAGGGCTTACAGCTACAGTATCCGCCCGGCGGGATTCGCCACACATGAATGGCTGCTCCACTGCCTTTACGCAATCAAACACAAACCCCCTACTTCATCCTGTCTGGCCCTTCAGCTGCAATGAACTTCACTGTCTCTTTAGAAGAACCAAGACTGACTCTCTCTCTGCCTCCCTCCCTCTCCCTCTCTCTCTCTCTCTCTCTCTGCCTCCCTCCCTCTCCCTTTCTCTCTCTCGCTCTCTCTCTCTATCTCTTTAAAATAGATCCAGATGGTCTTCTTTACACACACACATACGCACACACACACACACACACACACACACACGCACACAAATACATACATTCAAACACACGTAAACATACGTGCACACAATATGGGTTTGCAGGCATGTAAACCCACAGACCTTCATATGCACACACTAAGATACATTTCTATACACACACACACACACACACAATGCACACACACACACACACGCACACACGCACACACACACACACACACACACACACACACACACACTGCCCCCGGGGGAGCAGATGGGCTCTGGGGACGGCTGTTTAGGCGAGGCAGGCCCCACAGTGGAATCACAGAGGCCCTAATTGTTTTTTAATGTGCTCCACTAGAGTGGAGGGTTTAGGAGGGTGGCATGCATATTAGCCTGTCTCCGTGGTCCTCACATGCTGCGGCTATATGGGTTTGTTAGTGTGCCCCCATCTAGGAGTCAGAGTGTGTTTATGTGTGTGTGTGTGTGTGCGCGCGCATGTGGTTGTGTGTGTGTGCATGACCCGCAGTAATTAACGAGCAAACAACCTTAAATAATCAATACGGCGAAGCAGGGGGGTTGATGCAGCATTTTGCGGAGGGACCTGGACAGATAAATTGGGATCAAACTAATGTTTAACCTCTTAATTAATCGTTCTCAGTGTACTTATGCGTCGTAAAAAAATACTTACATATTCATTTTACTCTCCGGGCTGACGCAACACGCATGCCAAGCGATTACCTCGGTGCAGAAGTCTTTTGTGCATAAAAGGCGTCTGTTGAATTTGTTCTATTTATCGTGGCGCCCAGGTGGCCTCGCCTGTGACCTCCGCAGCCCTTACTCTTATTTTTCGACTGCACTTACCTTAAGTGGGCTCTTACCGGTGGAGCGCTTAAAAGCACAAAATGTAAATGATCCTTTCCGTATCACAATGAGAAGGGGTCTTTTTAAGAGCCCTTTTAGTCCCACGTTTAAGTCCAACACATAGGCCTGTCACCTACCGGTAGAGGGCGGCCAGTCAATCATTTTAATGCAAATTGTTTACAATTACAAGCTTTATGGAGACTGATTTTGGAGAAAAATAACTGTGTAACTATCTATAAAAAGCTAATTTCAAAAAGTTATAATGAATTCACATTTGATTCTCACCTTTTTTACTCGAAACAATTCCGTTAATTGTAAATCGTACTGCTTCCGGTAGAGCCCATGGGAACTATGAGATCGAAAAATATGAATGGGTTATAATGGAGAGAAAGTAATTATCTTCTGGTCCCAGTCTTTATATGCCCCGGATTACACATATGTTGTTTTTGAATTTAAATGATAGTTTTTCAAGTCAAGAGTTGGACTGTTTTTTGTGCAATTGTTGTTCGCAGAAAACACAATGAGAAAGACTACACTTCTTGTATGTGACGTCACGCTCCCTGCGACTGGCGTTGACAAGACCGACAATCTCCCCATCGGCATAACTGAAACTCTCCACATGCCCCGAATTATAATGGTTTTCACCTCCTTCGACGCATTTATCCTCCCCTTGGAAAAAAGCTGTGAAGTGGATCAGAGAGATCGACATGAGTTCCAAGTGCGGGTGGTGACGTATATCCTACGCGTCGAGAGGAGCGAAGAGCTGTAGTTCACAAAGATTATCAAACATTATCAAACTTCTTCGCGAAGATTTTTAGTTTTCTTTGCAGGAAAAATTATCATTTAAAGCCACAAACAACATATGTGTAATCCAGGGCATATAAAGACTGGGACCAGAAAATAATTACTTTCTCTCCACTGAAACCCATTCATATTTTTCAATCTCATAGGTCCCATGTGCTCTACCGGGAGGGGCGTGACTTCGCCACTCTAGCTGCATGCCTTCTATTTCTACCTCTGCCTTCCAGTAACAGATCAAGAAGTTATTTGTGGAGCTACAGCCAAACCATTAGCCCAACTATCAGAGAACGTACAAAAATAAATAAAACATGGTCGAACAAATGTGTTCCCCTATAGACCCCCATTCTTCCAAACAGAGAGCTATCGATCCAGGCAAATAAAACTAAAAAAGCGAGGATTACTAATAAAGTGGAGGAACGTGAGGAAGAAAGGAACACAGAGGAAGAGAAGACAGCATGCCCAGGGCACTTTAATAGCTGTCATCCAGAGAACAATGGCTGCCAACCAGGGACACCTGCAGCGAGCGAGGAGGAGAGCACGGTAAACGGTGGGAGGGAGGGAACGGGGAGGGTACACAACGGTCCTGGCGGCTCAGAATATCACACTATTTTTATTCTCTAATTGCTTTACTGCGCAAAAAAAAAAGATGATAATGCGCTCACGCTTTCATTAGCCAAAATAGTTTCTCACATTCTTTCACATTTAAACTATTTTCCGCGGTACACAGGAATAGTACATTGTGATGGGAAGTGTGATAGCAGAAACATAATACACACTCGATAATTTGGAATGCTCTAGATTTATAAATAGTAAAGTAATCCAGCTACCATACTGGTCTATATAGCTGTCCAGCAATTTGCCTTTTGCATGTTAATATAGACAAAGATTTTCTATCAGCGACCAAGCAGGCGCTCACAGTGAGAGACAGGGAAGACTTCCTTCCATGTCGCCGGGGACCGATTTGAACCAATGATAAGAAAGCTATATTGTCGACGCTCATCTTTCACCAGATGAGGCACTGTCCCTTCAATTTTGTTACACAGTCATTTTTGAAAAAAGGTTTGGTTTCAATTTCTCAGACATGTTAATATACCAATGCGTAACTTTTTAAGGTAGGATAGTGTAGTAGCTATTATTGATAAACCAGAACCAAAAGGTACTCGTTCGATCCCCAATGTCCTCAGCCTACCTATAGGGGTTCAACATGCCTGCCTTCCTGCTCCTTAATGAGTATTATATTGAAAGTAAAGGTAACCTGTGCAGGAGGTCACCCATCAGTTCCGCTGTGATCCTAAAACTGACAGAGCTGAGAGCTTGAGACGCTATGAAGAGGAGACATCTTTTTCCTAGACAGTTCTTTGAAAATCCCGATTTGACTGGCAACAAAATACACTTTTTATCTGGTGCGCTAAAATTGTGTTCTTTAGAAGAAGAAAAAATAATGGTGGATGATGTGTCAGACTTCCTAATAACAGTGAAACTGCAATTTTTTTATAGTGAGGTGTATTTTATGAGTTAAGTGCCAAACGTGAGTCATTTCAGCAAGGCCTTTCAGGGTGAATCTTCAGTTAGAGAGATGAAATAATACCCCCATTCCGTCAGATGCTCTTAGCCACGTTGTTTCCATTTTATGTCTGTGTTCTTATGATTTACTCATACAGTTTAATTACCTGGCATTTATATAACCTTCAATGTGTCAGCATGGCTTAATTTGATTGATCACAGAACAGCTCCTTCGGTTTTCATACATACTTTTTTATTTTCTATTTGTGGCATTATGTTTTAGCACCGCCATCAGAGTTGTTAATTAATTGACTTGTGCTCACCTGTTAGGAAGACACACTCAGTCAAACATTATTGAAGTCATAAATCATAGATGTATAAAACAAGACAAACTGTGAATTACTAGTGCAGTGGGCATTGTACAAAGATTATTCACCGCAATTAGGAGTTAAAAAAACATTTTGTTATTTTTTAAAATGTGCTCCACCTTTTGATACGTGTCAGGATAAATCATTGCCAAGGGTTATCTTCAAATAAAATAGGCCTGTCAGTTATGAAATAGTGAATTCTCGGTGAAGGTGTGTGTTTGAATTACCCATATACATGAACACTGGCTTAGAAGATAGATGTGGCCAAGTCTAGGGTAAATAATCTCTTGTTGTTCTGCTCTGAATGTAAATACATATAATCAGAATCAAATTCAGAATTATGTTCTTTTTCCAATTATATTTGCACAAACAGGGACATTTACTTGGTGGTATATAAAAAACATAAAGCAACACGGAGTGCTTACAAAATACTGAACCTGAAGAATTAAAGCAAAATATGGAAACTTAATTAACTGTTAATCAACATTAGTTAATGCGGCAGTAAGCATTAGTATTAGCATTAGCAAAGGGGTTTTGTTAGTGGGTCAGGGTAAACCCTAAAACTAACCCTATTAAATACTGCATAAATAATTACCTTAGTTAAAATTAACATCATTATCTTGGTTAACATGAAACTATTAGTAAACATGAACACATTATTGAATGATAACTTGACCATTGGTTAACTGTTAATTAACTTAGTGAATGCTTATTATTGTATTAACTCTTAATGAATGGTTCATTTGGGTACCCTTATTGTAAAGGGTCACCCAAAATATAATTTAGCAATGTTTACACACCAAGTTATTACAAACTATACTTTTTAATGTTTGAGGCTGTAAATGTCTTTGAGACAATGACAGGTAGTTAGAGGCCAAGAAATGTCAATGAGGCATGTATAATTACAAGAAATATTAATTGTATAGTTTTACGTGTGTGTATGTATATAAGTTTGTATTGCACATGTTTGTTTGTCATGGGATTCAATAACATCAGTGCATGAACATCAGTGCAGTGTGCCTGTGTATGTGTGTATGTTGGTTTTGTCATTGAAAACGGCCTTTCATTATCTAGCTGAGACATAACACATATTTACATTTACATTTACATTTAGGGCATTTAGCAGACGCTTTTATCCAAAGCGACTTGCATTAAGTGCATTTTTTACAATAAGTACATTTGTCATAAGAAGTGAAACAATATATCGCTGTCGGTACAGTAAAGATGTTCATAGAACCAAGTGCAAGTATTACAATCGCTAGGCTAACCCATTCCCCGTGTAAAGCAACGATAGCAGCTACTGTAGATGCTACACAATTAAGTACCTTGAATGAGTGCAATGTACAAGTGCCAGGACGTACAACATTCAATGGTGGCTGTGCATTGGTTTCTATGCAGAGTCGAGATGAACTCTGAACAGGTGAGTTTTGAGTCTTTTGCGGAAGCTGGTGAGCGACTCTGCGATCCTGACATCGGTAGGGAGCTCGTTCCACCACTGAGGTCCCAAAACAGAGAAAAGTTGTGACTTTGCTGATCGACCTTTGCTTGCTCTTAGCGATGGCGGTACCAGACGTCCAGCTGAGGTAGTTGGGCGGAGGGATCGAGCTGGGGTGTGTGGCACATATTGTAAGCACATATCGTCCAAAATAATAATGATCCTGTTAGTTTAAACCGGCTGGGCTCGCTATTAAAAAAAGAACATGGAGATCGACTAAAGATATTCAGGACAGTTAACATTTATGTATTTGTCTGACAAAGGGTTTTTATGTTCTCAATTTGTAATGCTCAGTTTTTCTTCTAATGCACTCAGTTAATTCATTCAAACACAACCCGAGCCTTTATGTAGCGTTCAGTCGTGCTTAAACCAAATTTAGCGTTTTTGTTCAGCCAAATGACGATATATTGGAAATAATTTACGTGACTGCAATTAAAAAGGGTGTAGATTAAAGACGTATGCGCGTGTCACGCACTATCCTTGAGGAGCCCTATCATGGATTGCCAAATATAATAATAGCAAAGGGAAAGAAATATTGTGATTTACTCATGAGAGCAGTTTTATGATTATAAATACCCTTTTAGCGGCCATAAGCCAAGACAACACGACCCAGAGGGCAGCTGTGCACAATGTTAATGAGCAATGGAGCCGCTCTAATGCGCGTGAGTGTTAAGATGCTACGCTACGTCGGGAGGAAATGTAGCAAAGGCGTGCTGACAACACTTTCTGATTGGTTCAGGACTTTCTTTACTTTCCATTACTTTTCGGAGAGCTGCTTGTGCAATTTGGACTGAACTGAACTGATTGACATGCTAAAACTTTATTGAACACAAATTATCATTCAACATCAGTGTTACGGGATTTAGAGTAATCCGGTATAGTTATTGTTTTTGTTGTAACGAGTAATGTAACTTTTTTTAATCATAAGTAGAATAGGTTTTTAAAGAGAGAGGAAAAAGCATTAACGCTGTTTCTTTTTTTTTTCCCTTATTGGCGGATAGCTGTGAAACACATATTTGTGTAGCTCAGCTAAAGAGATGCTGGATTTATGATACAGTAAGTTACGTCGTGGAGGAAGATATCTTCCACAAAATGATAATTCTAGGACTTTTTGAAAAAATCTGTTTACCTGCTGACTATTTTAATATTATCTTTGAAAAGTAGTATTACCCAACACTGTTCAACATATATATTAACGTGACAGAAAAATAGTCAGATAAAATGACCTTAACAGTTTTCCTCAAACTGTATATAAGACTCATACTCATCATATTTAGTTGTAAGTTAAAACAACTCTTACCTTGATGTAAAACAGCAAAAGTACCCATAATCTTTTAACGACAAGGCCAGTAAAGTACTTGGCACTTAATTTAATAAGTTTCTCTCTCTCTCTCTCTCTCTCTCTCTCTCTCTCTCTCTCTCTCTCTCTCGCTCTCTCTCGCTCTCTCTCTCAGACAGCCCCCTTCCCCCCCCCCCCCACCCCACCAAGTACCCACTCTGAACTCCATTATAACCAACTGGCCCCAGAGATAAACGGAAAAAAGGTAAAATAAATAATTTAAACAAAACAAGGTTAAGTGCCCGTCACCAGGCGGGCGGGCGGGCGGGAGGATCCTCCCCGGTTGGATGTTGTGTGCGCGTCGGCCCCCACATGACACCTGGCTGCAGTCAGAAGCGCGTTATTAAGTCAAATTAAGACCTGTTCGACGGGCCTGGCTGAGTGCTTGACCCTGTCTCGCCAGCAGCAGCCGTCTCATTGTACCGCATTAGGGGACCCAATTGACTCTGTCTGCTGTGTAAATTAAGGCCGCATCCCCCGACTAATGCACTGCATGCCCGCCGCCGGAGCAGCGCATTTCTGTCCCGGCATGTATTCAGTTATTTATTTTTCTTCCACAGTACCAAGGACTTGTTCTTCCCCAGAGATGCTGAGGCTTGCCTGAATGTTTCTCTAACTATGCCCCCCGTCTTCAACCTTTACTTCACCCTACTACTCCCGTCTGAACCCCAGCCTCCCCACCATAACAGTGTCTCTTTCTCCTCCATCTCTATTACCCTATTTTATTCTCGTCCCACCTTCCTCTCTTCCTCCCTCGCTCTCTCTTTTTTGCATCTCCTTCATTTGCTTCTCCTCCATCTCTATCTGACATTTTCCTATTTTGCTATATCCCTCCCTCTCTCTCTCTCTCTCTCTCTCTCTCTCTCTCTCTCTCTTTCATACCTCACCATCACTTCCCCTCTAGCTCTATCTTACTTTCCCTTTCTCTCTATTTTGCTCTCTCTCTCTTTTATGCCTTCCCTTCTGTTCCCCTCTATCTCTCTTACGTTCCCTCTCTCGCTTCCCCTCTCTCTCCTTCTCTTTCTCGCCATCCCTCTCTCTCTCTTAGCGAGCTAGGTTGGGAGTGGGAGGCAGTTAAAGAAAATGAGAGAGCATTGCAGGGCCATTAAAGCTGAAACCGACCACTGAAACCCAAAGAGAAAATTAATTTGGCTCTCATTCTCCTAGTCGTCCACTTTCTCCTGAGTCTTATTTCCTGGTTCAGGAGTTGTTCATCCTGATACCCGCTGTTCTTTGTTTAGTTTTGTTTTTTTCTTACATACGGTCGCTCATCCCACTCTGAAATTGAAATGCATACGTCTGCCTAATCTCTCTCATTAGCTCAAGTTATCTTTTACGAAGAATGTGACTTCAATTTGAGTCAATCACAGAGTTTCCCAGCAGTGCTGGAGTTAGTGACCATTGCTGGGGGGGAACTACGATATTTCTAACTGGTGGTATTTATGTCCGCGATAGAGAATTAACTTTTACTGCTGCAGCCATCAACTCCTGAGCACCAAATTGTATTGTTTTGTTGCTTTTTATTATTTTATTATTATATTAATTATTTTTTGGTGTTGAGAATGTTTAGCATCTCCATTACTCATTGACTTGTGTCTTGTCAATAGTCACGTTATCTTACAAATTGGTAAGAGAAGACAAAGTCAATTGATTGCTAATTGTTTGGTTATTTTCTCCCAAATCGATTGGGCTACTGCAGTGTTATTTGCAGCAATGCAACGCCACTCTGAGAAAAAAAAACTAGCGCTAATTGGCTTAGCGTTTCTTTAATTGTTCAGCGTACCGTTAACCTTTGAAGTGGCACAATGAGAGATTAGACGGTAATGACTTGAAATGACATTACAGTAGGATTATCTGTCATAACACCAAAGGCCTTTGTAAGTGTCAGTAAACACGGTAATTGTCCCCACCCCTTTGTGTTCTCCCCGTTCTCTGAGCCCTTTCACAAACCGGCTCCTTTGAATAAGTTAGCCTGCAAGGTTCCCAGACAGAGAAAGATTGTCCCCCCGGAAAGCAATGAGCCTTATCTGTTTCAAACGCAAACTAGATTACAAAGCTAAGGAAAAAAACGAAGAAGAAAAAGTCAAGCTTATCGCAGGAACAATGCAGAGATCGCCGCAGTTGATTCGGGTGGCTTGTGGTTGCAGGAGGAGGAGGAGGCCCCATGCAGGCTCAAAGCCGAGGCTGATAGCTGAGAAGGTGGGAGTAATTAAAGAAGCTACGCCTCGTTGAGGTGACACACCGGGTTCCTCTCCTCCCTCCCCCCTCTGCGGCTGTCTCTGTCTCGCCTCGACACCCATATTTACATCCCTGTGAGGACACCACACAACAAAGGCGACGCTAAGGCATGACAAGATATAAACGCAGGTATTAGACATGTGTAACACTGTTCCAGACACTATTAACTGTTATCCTAATGGTTCCCGGGTTCCTTGGAATATCCTTCACTACTCGTCTATTACGATTAATTCAAAGGTGTCAGGCGCAGCTTTTTAGGAACTTTATCATCCGGTTTTAATACAACAACTATCAATACTATAACTCGCGCCCTCTTTTATAACAATTTTTTTTTTTAACACCCTATAATATAGCGTTCATTCCTAGATATATATTTGAAGCCATTTTTTCCAACTTACTCATACATACAGGTTCACCAGGTACAAAGTCTGGGGAACGTTTGACATTATTTAGCTTTTGATGGTTGGTGTGGCTTGGAAGTGTATATGGTTGGTGCTAGTCTTGGCCCCAGTTTTGGGTCTCATTGTGGGCCCCAACTGTGGGTCTCATTGATGTTCTCCCAGCAAGGTTTCATGGTGATGTATCATCCAGAACAGATCCAGTACATTAAGCAGCATACACCACCGCGCATTAACAATAAACCTTTAATGTATCAACACTTCTCAATGGTTCCCATCTAATTTATCTCTCTCTCTCTCTCTCTCTCTCTCTCTCTCTCTTTCTCTCTCTCTCTCTCTCTCTCGCACTCTCTGTCTCTCTCTCGCACTCTCTGTCTCCTTCTCCACATCTTATGAAACCCACAACATCTCCTACAAAAGTTATACTTTCTTTAGATGGAAGTAAAAACTTCCATTCCAGTATAATTCATCGTTTTCTTTGACCTCAAATTGTTTCTCTTTTTGCTGTCATTACAGCGAAGAACACATTGAATCGCTCACCGGTGGTCTTTAAAATCATGATTCCAATCAAATGAAATAAATGTTAACCTGAAACATGACATATCATTGGGGACATTTCCATTATTGTGCTGTACTGAGGGTGTGCACTACATTGTGACCTGCTTGTCCTCTCCAAAGTCATAATTGAAAAAATATGCTTTAAAAAAAGGGTCTAATTGACAAGTTTTATGTATGTCTGCGCTGCATCGCTCCTGCATTGTAATCCATCAGGTCCCCCTCGCCAGCCGGTCCTATTTCCTTCTGAGAGGTGTTGTAGCTCTGTTCTCCACAGTCTCATTATTTATTGTGGGCTGAAGCATACTACATCTCTCTGATTCACGGAAATTGTTTTTTTCTTTGTCCTTATGAGTGATATCAGCCACCATCCGACCTGCTCTGGAGACTGTAAATCAAGATATCTGAGATTGTGGAATTGTTGGACCTTGAAATGGACGGATGTAGCACATTATGTGTTCTGTGTTGTGCAATCACCACGGTGACACATCTTGTTGTACACGTGTTGTCGGATATTTTACGACATGTGACCAAAACCGTCGGAGCACATACATCTGTCACACTTTTTGACGGACGACATTTCATCTTATTCTGCTGACCTTGACCTTCAAAACAATCGTTAAAAAAAATCCCCAAAAGAAAAAAGATTGAAAGTATTCGCTGGGTGTTGTGGTCCGTCCGGCCGGGGGGAGGTGGAGCGTTGTGTCTAACAGGAGTGTGATGAGCGTTAAACCAGTGGTCCGGGGAACGGCAAACACCGCCATTAAAAGGAGACAGGCCCCCGTCCACTACTCCAGCCCTGTCACAGCGCCAGGATGTCACCTTGATAATGGCCGCCAAGGTCGGACAGACGTCTGGCGTGCGGCCCCCCGGAGGAGGATCTGTCACAGGCCATCCACTGTTACCGTGGTGAATAAATTAGTGAACGAGAACAGATTATACAGGATAGTGCACTGCCTACTTTTTGACACTACTATGGTGATTCCCTGATTTTCATAATTTGACCTGTAGGCATCTTTTTCACAACATCACAACACAGAATAGTCTGTGATGTCAGGTACGCTATATTTTTAAATAGTTTAAATAAATACAAAATAAAACCCCAATTCATCAACAATTAATGACGATGAGGCCATTTGCTAAATGACTGGTAAATGAATGGTAATACCAGATATTAATAAAATAACACACTGATTTGAGATGGTTTGGATGCAGTGATTCACGCTAAACGCTAACACGGTAACAGTCAGTTGGACCAAATATGTACATGCTTTACATACTATGTGCTGGAAGGCATATAATGCTATATTATCCATGTTGTGCTACACATCAGATAACTGTTCACATATTCCAATGGGGGACACAGAATAGACAGGTGTTCCTGATGTGAGGTTGTTGCCATCTGTTGTTGTGATGTGTTGACAGGTGTGTGTGCATGTGTGTGTGTGTCTGTCTCTGTTTAATGACATGATCCACATGAGGTAAAGAGTCAAGTTCACTTCTCTGGCCGATTATGCACTTGGGCTCAGCGGGAACTTTTGTTGAGACACCATTTTTTAACCAGAGAGTGATATCCAAAACAGTTTGCTGTGAACAGGCACACACACACACACACACACACACGCCCGCGGACACACACACATACATGAACACATGAACATGGACACACCAACACTCAACAGGCACCAACAGAATGATAGGTATTCGTCATGTGTAGTCAAACACACACACACACACACACACACACACACACACACACACACACACACACACACGCACACACACACATACACACTCTCTGAAAGCATTTTCAGATAGTTGAAGGAACTTTGTTTGATGTAATTTAGTTTTAAATCAAAAAATGTAAATCACTGACCAAAAATTGACAAATCCCTTACTCATTAATTGATCTGCAGGCTCATGCTATCCTGTCGTTGTGTTTGGTGTCTGGATGAAAGAAATTTGCTATTTTTTTGTCACATTTGTTATCCCAAAGAACTTTGCAGTGCTGCGTATTATGTTCCTCTATTTCTAAAATCCCATGGAAATAAGAATGTAAACATCAATCATCCCCTTTGAAGATCCATATTGTATTTTTCTTAGCGCACTATACAGCATGATTCTATACCAATGAGTAAAATGCCTCTCTTCAATTGCTATTGCTATTACACAACACATATATTTACCCTAAGCTAGGAGTATCCCTCCATCTCAGGGAATCTCATACGTATCTAGATACATTGTCTACAATACAATACAAAAACCGCTAGGCCTGCAGATACATCTGTATCGATCCCAACCCCTGTGGTTCAAAGCTGATTCTATAAGATCTGATTCAGCTCAGAATCAATAGGGTTTGATACATTTAATTGAATATATGAAATGAAATAAATCTGCTTATTGCTTGAATAATGGCCCTTCTGGGTAGACCTAAGTAAAGTTCAGCCAGTGCCAAACCTTTGCTGCAAAGAAAATAATTAGGTCTAATGTATAATATATAAGGGCTAAAGCACTGTGAGAAGTCTTGTTGTCATGGCTACACAAACTTTATATTTTGATTCGCATTAGCAGCTCTATGGAGTAACATAGCCAGCGTAGCAGTTTAGAAATATATAGGATATTATGTGCTTTTGCGTATTGACACAGGCCAATTTCTAATATATATTTTAGCAACCTTGCATTTCGACCAACAAGCACCACATAGGTTGTAGGGATTGTAGGGATTTCGCTGTGTAACACAGGTCAATGTAGGCCATAACTCTTTCACCAATATTAACCAGAAACTTTATAATTAGTGCCGCGTACGTCTGGACCCAAACACGGACAAGATTTACCCCGTCGACCAGGAAGGGTTGCGGGCCAGCAAAATGCTATGCTGTGTTAGCTAACCTTCTTATTGTATGTATTATATTCTTGTTGTCTGTGTGTGTGTGTGTGTGCGTGTGCGTGTGCGTGTGCGAGTGTGTGTGCGTGTGAGTGTGTGGGTAGGTGCACGTGCTTGCGTGTAATGTGTGCATGTGTCGTGTGTGTGTTGTGTGTGTGCGTTTGTGTGTGTATTCATGCACATGCTAGGGTGCATGTGTGTGCGAGGAAACATCTGGTGACATGTTCCAATAAACACATCGGTCAAAATGTTCCATATTGAATACAACAATAACAACAACCCAACCACTACTAGTTGACTTTAATTTCCTACCGATAGATCTGATACAAAAACTGTACTGCATCATTACCATCCAAACAAAAAATGTTCAGCTGTGGACCCACACCTGTTCACATATCTATCAAACGTGTGTGTGTGTGTGTGTGTTTGTGTTGCGTGGGTATGAGTGTGTGCCTGGGTGCGTGTGCATGTGGCTGTACGTGTGTGTCTATGTGTGTGTGTGTGTGTGTTTGTGTTGCGTGGGTGTGGGTGTGTCTGGGTGGATGTGCTTGTGCCTGTGGGTGTGTGTGTGTGAGTGTGTGTGTGTGTCTGTGTGTCTGTGTGTGTGTGTGTGTGTGTGTGTGTGTATGTGTGTGTGTGAGAGTCTTCCCAGACATTTATTTTCTCTCATGGAAGTGTAACTGCAGGGCCCAGTGTGTAGAGTTGAAAGTCAGGAGTTTGACTCACAGCCAAAGCGATGTCTTCATTCCACCTGTAGGCATTCTTGAGCAAGTTGCCGAATTCAATCTAAGTCGCCAAGGGTGAAAGCGTCTGCTGCATGACAAAATAGTAAATAGCAATAGAAAACTCAATGCACCCCAACCATCCACCTCAAATTGTAGGGACGCGCCACTTACCCTGTCAGCAGAGAGGAGCATGGGCTTGTGGTTTCAACACTGCACATATTACTGCTGCTCCTCAATGTATTGATTACTTAGACTGGGATGTTTGCTGTTTTCTACTGTAATCTTTATGGTTTAGATGGCATGAAATAGTCCAGTGGTTGTGTGTTTGACCCCCAGCTGAAAGGTTCTGGGTCCAAATCCCTATGTCCGGACTCCTGCAGTCCATCTGTCGCCCTCTTAGAACAAGATGCCTATCCCCTACCAACTCATTAATAGCACGTAGCTGAATTCACGTAAAGTCGATTTGGATTAAAGCTTTCTCTTAAGAAAAATAGCTTACTTTCTGCTTAAGAGCATAGGCTTGCCTTTCTTCTCATTGTGGTTCAAGTCAAATGGCAAAGAGTAGTGTGGCAATTAGATCTTGAATGAATGATTCAGGATTCTATTCAAAATCTTCTATGTTTGGATCAGACGATGAACATTTTAAACAAATTGTGATCAGATTGGATCACACATTGGATTGGAAACAAAGTGCTTGGAACAATTCACCAGATAACAATCAGTTCCAGAGACGAGCTGACTTGACTATTCCTTCTTCATTCTTCTTGACACCCTGTGACCAGATGGGGCCCTGTATCACTGCTGGGAGGGCTTGTGTCTACGTGTCTCTCTCTCTCTCCCTTCTCACTCTCCATCTCTGTGGGGTCTCTCTCCCCCTTTTTTTCTCACTATCTCCCAGCCTCTCTCTCTATCTCTCCCTCGATCTAACCCATTCCCCCACTCTCCCCTCACTATGCGGTGTCTCTCTCCCTTCTCCTCCTCCCTCTCCAACTTGTATCTCTCTCTTCCCCTCTTTCTCTCTCCCTCCCTCTCTCTCACTCTCCCTTCCTCCATCCCTCCCCCTCGCTCTCCCTCCCTCCCTCCCTCTCTCCCTCCCACTCCCTCCCTCCCTCCCTCTCTTCCTATCTCCATCCCACTCTCTCCCTCCCTTCCACTCCCTCCCTCCCTCCCTCCCTCTCTCCCTCCCTCCCTCCCTCCCTCCCTCTTTCCCTCCCTCCCTTCCCCCCTCCGTCCCTCTCTCCCTCCCTCACTCCCTCCCTCCCTCCCACTCTCTCCCTCCCTCCCTCCCTCCCTCCTTCCCACTCTCTCTAGAGGAGTTCAGAGTGCAGATGGAGGGGCCCCCAGAGGTCTCGGGGCCCTCGGCTCCCTGCAGAGAAAGCTAAATCTCCTGGGAGCCTTGCAGCTGTCGGCGGCCATGAGGCCAGGTGAGTCTGCTCCTCTCTTGGGTCTGACAGGATGGAGACCTTCAGCACCACTACCTCCTCGCTGGTGGGGTTGGTCTCCCATGTGTTCCCGCCATCCAGCCTGAGGGCCCCAGGAGGCAGCCTCTCATGGTCACCTTGTTAGTGGATGGTATTGTAGGTGGGTCTCTGCTGGCCTCTCGCTGCCTGTGGTCCATGTAAGGCATTCACTACATCAAATATAATAAAAAAAATCAATGCGATTTGAGATACATATTGATTTGTTACAATGTTTACATTCAATTGATATGTGTGATTGTATATGTGTAGATATATGTATTTATATGTTTATACATACTGTGTATATTTTACATTTTTAAGGGTGATCTATGTTAATTTTAAAAGGCAAAGGCCGAATGAGCAGCACATGCATGTATGCAAAGTGTCCTGCACTCAGAGGACATGATTATATAATAATTATAATTATCCATAATAATATTTCTGCCAGATTTCCATAAAACACCTCAGACCCTGCGGTGCTGCCGTTGTGCTGTGTTATTTATGAAGTGTCACGGTTGATTACTCTGGAGTTTGGTCGCATCTCCGAGAAAACTAATTATTTTCTGAAGCAACAACTGTGGTTGTTAGGACTATAGGGACCATTCTTCCCATTTTTCCGATAGCCACATGTAATTTTCTTCTTCTGTGAATCTCGATGGGGACTTTTATAGCAGTTCACTATGGACCGTCAATGGTTCCACATATGAAGAACCTTGCACAAAGGGGGCCCTATTTTAACGGTCTGAAACGCGCCAAGCGCAAGTAGCTTTGCGAGCGGTTCTATGGCGATGTTGTTATTTTACCAGCGCAAAAATTACTCTCGCGCCCGGCGCAAATCTAAAAAGGGTTGGTCTGAAGTAGCCAAATTTCCCGTAGGTGTGGTTTTGGCGTAACGTGCAATAAACCAATGAGAGTGCCAGCTCCCATCCCCTTTAAGAGCCATGAGCGCATTTGAATATGACGAGTTGATATTTTGACAGCACGTCTGCAGTCTCCGATGAGACAGATGCACATGAATTTCAAACATCAAATGGCTCAGTTTATGGCCAAATAATATGGCCTAATTCACACATGGAATAAGGTTTTCTTCCACAAATTCAGAAATACTGAGTCCTCAAACAATTCCGGCAAAGAAAACTTAACACACATATGATATGCGGTAACTGTGGTTCTATTTAATGATATACGCAATACCTTATAAACATAGTTTCTTATCAGTATTGTATGCATTATCATTATTGACTTGTGTTCCTAGTATGCATGTGTCCCCCCATTAATATACATTGCCATGGACTGTATTATGCGTTACGTGTTTAGTTTGCGTGTGTTTAAACAGATGGAAGCACACACGTGTGCCCGCATTCATTAATTCTTTTACACATACACACACGCGCGCCCGCATTCATTCATTCTTTTTAACACTCACTCGCGGTCAAACAATGTTTTCTCACGATCAAATACTCATCAATCCTAAAAGTTATGGCCCATAACTTATGGGCAGGTATACGATGTCTGTGTCAAGAAAATATGTGTTTGCTGTACGGTGTTTGCAGATTCATTGATTTAAAAGTACAACTTCTCACCGCTGTATCAGCTGTTCTTTCCCAAATAATTTACCAAGAATGTGTGGCTAGGTAGATGAGAGAAGTAAAGTGTATGCGCAAGGTGCACAAGCAACATTATGCAGGCGCCCTTAAAATAGCATCTGAACAACGCGCCACTGACTTTAAACCAGGTATTTCCTGGTTTGTGGCACAAGTGACAAAATAGCACCAGGGAACGTTTGTGCCAGAACACGCCTCCTCCTTTCGCCGAACCCCCCTTGGGGAGCAAGGGCATTCCCTAATTTACCGACGCGTGGCGCAGGAGGGAAAAGAACGCTCTGCGCCAGTTGCAAACTAGCAACGACACATGCACCAGTGAGAAAGTCAATTGCGCCGGATGCAAGATAGGGCACAGGGAGTTTCATTAGTTGACTGCTGAAAGAATTCTGCTGGTAGCCAGGCCCGAGTTAAGGTCGAGATGAATCTAGTCGAATTTTTACATGCAAGCCAATTTGTTCGTAGATTCTCCAGCGCTCTTAAATGTAAAATTGCCTGTAATTTCCTTTGACTGCTCTGGCTTCGGGATGAAAGAGGAAGGCAGAAAAATAGAAAAGCTTTTTATATTTTGCATCAAAGCAATTACAGGCGACTCAAAGACATTAGGATGAGCAATTTGCCAAGATGTTCGCATTCGAAGAACAGAAAAAATGGCGTTTCCCCTCCATATGCGACCGAGACAAAGTTCAGGACCATTGCGGTTGTAAGGCATTATGGCAGAGAGCTTCAATGGGGCGTCCAAAGCCTTACAGCACGCTGCTTCCATATGCTACCGCACTTCTGCACACACTCTGAGCCCAAAGCCTCACTTGTTTCTGCTACAAAAACTATTTTTCCCTCCCTGTCAGCAGTCACTGGCACTGTCCTTACAATATTCCTCTCTCTCTCTCTCTCTCTCTCTCTCTCTCTCTCTCTCTCTTTCTGTCTATCTCTGAGAGGAAGAGAGGTCATATGAGCTCAATAGAAAAAAACACCAATATGTAAAGACATGGAAAGATGGCTATTGACTGTAATGTCTGTCAGTCAGGGCTTAAACACGTACAAGTATAAAGCCTCTCAAAAGACTCTTTCTTCCCATTTTTATCAAATGAGTACAATTTGAAAACATAGTCTACTGAGTAACGCTTTACTAGTGCTCTCCACAATCTGACTGACACCCGGTCCTGACTCCCAGTTCCAACACTTTATTTTTTACTGTTTACTTTATTTTTTACTTCCACTGGAGCAGGTTGTCAGGGGGACGCACACTCAGCCATCTGTGAAAACAATTCGCATCTCATGTGGAGTCCACATTTGAATTCCACTTCTCTTCTTCATAGCCGTCGTCGTCGTCGTCGTCGTCGTCGGCCTCTCCCCCTCCCCCCCTCGCGCTTTAATCCGCGAGTATCAAACCCCACCACCCAGGTGCGCAATCATCGCGGATTATCTCCAGGCATCTAGCGCTAACGCACACACACAAAGCGCCGTGCCGCCAGCTCGAACTCACACACATTGTGCGGCGTGACGGCCGTGGGAGAAACGGCGGCGGCGTCCCGTGAATAATCACACGCATCTTCTTATCTCAGCGGTGATCGCGGCGCGCGTGGTCGGGCGCTATCTCCTGATGAGCGAGGACTGGAGATTCGCAGAGGGTGGGGGGCGGGGGATTGGGTTATAACCGCATCGGTAATTCCCCTCCGCAATAAACAGGGATTGATTCATCCGAAATGAAGAAAGGATCCTCTCGATGAAACTAATCCTATATTTGATATTCCGGGGAGATGCTTCTGTGATTTTCCTCTTATAGTCACAATGGGAACGCTGCTTCGATCCAAATCAGAATTATCATGCAGATAATGCTGAGCCGTTGTGGTGTTGGCTTTAATGGAAGAGTGGGCCTTTTTTTACGGCACTTATACTTTTAAGTGGATGGAAAACCATGGGACAAAACACGATGAGGAGCGGAACCACAGTTTCCTGCTGGGCTTGTTCAAGGAGGATGCCGGATTTCGTCTCACCTGTTACTGGTTTTATCTCCATTAAATACACCTCTCTCTCTCTCGGTCTCCAATCATACATACACATACACACACACACACACACACACACACACACACACACCCACACACCCCCACACACACACACACACACACGCAAACACACAAACACACTACACAAGGGAACCCAAAGGGAAGCGATGTCACCATAAAAATGTAAATCTAGGTCGAGTGCCGTTGGAGGCAGAGATGAGGCATCCCCCCCTGTCCAGGCACCCTGTTCCTGGACACCTTGGGTGCTGCTGGGTGCTGTGCCGGCTACCAGCTGGTGCTGAACTGCCATGCCGGGTGTAGACGACCAGGCCCGCTGTCAGGACCCAGGGTCTCTAAGCGCGGCATCAGCACTCTGGTCTTGTTAAAACAACACCACACCCTACCCATCTCCAGCCACACACAGCCAGCCCGTCCCCCGCAGTACACAACCCAACCCCCAATATACACGACTTCACCAACCATCAGCCCTCCCCCTCCACACACACACCCAAAGTACACAACCTGCCTGACCCCCCCCCACCCTTCCACACACACCCACAATACACAACCTGCCCCACACCTCCGCCCAAAATGACACTGGGTCGAGTTTTGTGGCTTTTTATCAAACTGAGCATGATTCGCTGTTTGCCCTCTGATTGCAGTCTGGAGCAAAGCACTACGGCGTGATGCGGTTTTAATTCAGTCAGCGGTGACGTCATGGATGTGGCAGCAGAGAGTGCAGAGAGTTCTTTGTTTACCAGCTGCCCAGCTTCAGTCTAGTGATGATTTGTATTTTATTTTTTTAATTTGCTTGAACATATTTTTGGACATCCACCATCCAAGTGGGCGGGATTACCAAGCTCTATACCTCTCCTCATCTCCATCCCCCCCCCCCCCCCCAAACCTTACACTGAGCAGCTTTACCAAAAGAGGAGGTATCATCCTCCACAACCTCTCTTCTCCTCCTCCTCCTCCTTCTCACATTAAAAGGGAAACGCTTGCAAGGACATAGAAAGGGCAAGAGGGACCAGCGTGGAGAGTGATGGGGATCTACAGCTACTGGGGTTCAGAGAGTGAGCAGTACAAGCATCCAGTCACCTGCAACACCAGCCTGACATCAAACAACCAGACCAATTTGCAAATGCATAGTCTGGAACCTCTCAGTTCATTTTTGATTCACAAGGGCTGATAACAATGGGCGCACAGCAAATGGCCTCTGGAAGCAGGCGGTTACACCTACAACCAATCAGATCAACGAAACATGTGACACGCTAAACGTGTGACAAATAGCGGGAGCCATCTTGTTTGTTTATGAAAATGCCTAAACGTCTGTGCCATGTCCCTGTCTGTTCGGTCATCGCATCAAAACCCGCCCCATATTAAATAAACGGTTGTTAGCCCTACGCGGGCCAGGTGTGCTGGGAATCTGAACGGGATGTGGGCTAGAAGCCTATGCCAGAGCAAAGAAACATGAGTTTGCAGATTCTTCTGGTTCCCAGGCTATTGCAACACTGGATAGCTTATGTGTTCCCATGCTCGGGGGACTGTTCCCCCCCCAATTATCTTACACAAGATAAGGTGGACTTCACTCTATTCTCTATCTGGGGGTGGCAAATTTAGCAAGATCATTTCTTAAAAATGTGAAAAGAATGAATGATACTTTTGTTGTAATGATGAGGTAACCCAAAATATATCAAAATAACACCAAAAAACCCAATCGTAAAAGTCAAGTCTCATCGCGCCATCACAGATCAAAACCCAGTGCTACTGCTAGCGTTATCATAATCAAGTAACAATCAACTTCCCAGACTTCTATTGAGCATGATTTGACACAAGCTAGTTCCCCATATATTTAAATATATATTAATATTTCCAATGATATGATACAATAAAATTAGATCTTCATTATTATGATATGATATAATATTTTTTCATTTTGACGATTATCAAGACTTTTTTGTTTCCTTTGTGGCAGACGCCACAAATACTACCTGTTGGGACGCCACTTCACCCTGGTCACGGATCATGCACCACTGGTTTGGATGTCGAGGAATAAGGACAGTAATGCCAGGGTCACCCGCTGGTTCCTATCACTGCAACCTTTTGCCTTCTCTGTTGTTCACAGGTCAGGGGCAGCCCATGGGAATGCAGATGCCCTATCCAGGAGGGATGCTCTGGGGAGCTGGACCGCCCCTCCCTCCCGGTCGGAGCTGAGGGGGAGGGTGTGTGGCTGATGCCAGGGAGGAGTGGTGATTGAAGAGAGATATAGGTGGCAGCATGCTGGCTCCAACCCCAAGCCTTACATGGACTCCCTCCCTTAACGATGCAAGCCTGAGGAGCATTAGGCAGGAGTGCTTGGGAATAAAAGGAGAGCATGCAACCACATGGGGGGAGGCCTACTACAGAGAGCATCTGCGTGAGCGTCTGTGAACCTGGTACGGCCAAGAGTGTAAGAGACCTGGAACTTTATGGATTACTTGTGTACCGACCGCTTCGTATGAGGACCCTCCCGGTGATGACCCCTGGACACGGACTACGGGCTACGGACACTGGATTTCCCTTTTCCCCACCCTGGTGACAATTATTTACTCTTTGAATAAATCAGCCGTTTTAAGTCCTCTCTGTGTTGTGTTTGTCATTTAACTTGGTGGCATGGAAACCCCACACCCACTGGCCCACACCTTGTTTGGTCGATACTTTTATTTTGAACGACATCAAGTATTTCTGACTGAAAGCAACCATCGATTTCCCAACCGATTTATTAGAAATTACGTGTTACTTTATATTACGTTGTTACTCTATTGGAATTTAACTTAGTTCTTTGAAATGTAAATCTTGCTTACCTGGACATTCATTCATAACGCCCCTGCTGGAACCCAGATTAAACACTTAAAAGTAAGGTAGGCCTACTTTATTCATCTTTTACAGCTTGGCTAATCAACAAAGTATGTATCCAAAGCCGGAGTGTGGTCTGCGTGGTCAGAGCATATTTATAATTTCTGATCGATGGCCAGTGCTTTTCTTTTGAGTTGCTATGACAGTATGGTATGATACAATATGATGTGTCCATCTAAGAGAAGTACACAGAAAACTGCTAGAGTTAAAGTGACGTGTGTTGATAGGATGATGTCACTTTATGGTGTCATTAATTTCGCCGTTCCTCCGCCGGTCTAAACTGTGCATTGCGCAAGCGATCGTAAAAACAGAAGGGCAGGTGGAAGCAGGGCTGATTTACAGTTTGCTTATTAAAGGAGAAAGCCTCAATAACACAGTGTAACTTGATATGGAGAAGTTAATCAAGACAATAAGATTACCTCACAAACACACACACACACACACACACAAGGGCAGACCCTGGCTAGATGTACAATGTTTCAGTAGTTATTATCATCTGAGTCCCTTTTATTTATCCAAATCAATTACAGTGAAATCAGAGACATGTAATTAAAAAGCGGCTCTGATCCCACCCATGCCAAAAAGTGGATATGCACTTACGCTTATTGCAAGAAACACTGGATGGCTACCACAAAATGGCAGACAGATATCCTACAAGTTAGGATGCAGATGTGGGGATCTCAAACCCAATGCATTTCCTCTGCAGGTCCCCACTAATATCCTAGCTACTAGACCCACTCCTCATCATGCTGTTAGTCTTTGGAAGGAGGTTGGGGTGTGAGCTGGTGGTGAAGGCCGGGTGGTGCCAGACACGATCAGAACCCCAGTGACTGAGCACACACATCTGTGCACCACCATGTTGGACACTTGGTTATTTTTTTGGGTGCCCTCTGTCCAGCTGGCATGTGTCCCCCACCCTCAACCTCCCACCAGCACCTCCCCCCCCAGACACCACCAGGCAACCCGCCCGGCTGTCATCAGGGTTAAGGCTCTGTCGCTGCTCTGTCATCATCTATACATGCATACACAATCACATGGACTCATACAAACACACACAGGCACACATTCATACACACGCGCACACACACACACACACACACACACAGGCACACACTCATAAACATGCATGCACGCACACACACACACACACACACACACACACACACACACACACACACTCATAGAGATGGACAGATGGAAGGGGCATGCAAAGTATCATCACACACACATACGGCCCAATATGTGTTTTTAATTTGTTTATCCATAAAGCAGCTAACCTTTTAGATAATCTTACCATAAACCAAGCACTCTTTGCAGACAGACATGGTAGACTTTTTCAACTTTGTGATCCTAAACGTGTTCAGTTGTGTGGCGTCTATATAGTGTGTACTATAGTAAATAGTGTGTGTGTGTGTGTGTGTGTGTGTGTGTGTGTGTGTGTGTGTGACGAAGTTGACGAGATGGAAAGTGATTAAGGTTCGGAAGTGAGCAGAATGGTAATTAAGTCCAATGGCTTCTCCCTCTTTGTCCCTTCCTGACCATCTTTCAAAGCAACATTTATCTGCTGCCAGGGCCCAGCAGGGCAAGACACCAAGCAAGGAGATAAAACATACATTTAGAATGAACTGCAACCCCAAAGAAAGAGACTTAAAACGGCAGTTGGCTGTATTTTTCACTTCAACTTTTGCTGCTGAATTCTGAAGTTAGGTCGTTCACGTATGACGCAATGACATATTTCACAATGAAACAATCAACGCACTGGTCATATCTGACTGTTCATTGAATACAGCAATTACAGAACCGCGAGCTGCATTAGCCCTAAATGATAGCTCTTCATTGACTGGCTCATAGTCTAGACCCTCTCTCCTACTTTCTTTTGTTCTCACTAGCAATTTTTTTTTTATGAACAAAGCTTCATTGTTTTAAGTTTGAACCATGTTAGCACACAGACACAATCGCCAAGGACACTCTTTTGCTCCTTATTGGAAGACAATATTAGAAGAGTTATAATCAATGAGTTTGGGTTTTATCATGTTAATGGTCAGGACATGGACTGAGTTGGCAGCAGCGTTTGGTAGATGAGTGGTCGAGTTATGGTTCAGGGTTCAACTAGTTCTCTGGTAGGATTTTGTCAGTTAAACTGTTTTGATTGTTCACACTTTGCATATTTAAGGAGTTTTGCTCTGCTCCATTGCTTTCCTGCTGTGAAATCTTCAATACAACAAGCCAAATTGGTTAAATAAAGGAAATGGTTAAAGGAGTACAAACAATTGTGTTTAGTATTTTGGTCCTCCAAGCTGGCAACTGCCAGTGAGCCAGTAAGAATCACACAACAGGATTAAACCATCGGTACGGGCAGGGCTAGCCTCCTCGTCCAAAATGCACTTCCTCCAGGAGCCACAGCGGACTAACAGACATCCCATTAGCTTAACCAACAGCGATGGGATCTCCTGTGCAATATACTCAATCTCTGTTGATGTACAATTAGCCCATAAAAATAGCCTTGTAATGGCTGGCCTATTGCCAAGGGTGATGAGGAAGCTTGGTGTTGTTGACTGATCAGGGAGGAAACCCTTCTGAGTGTTTTGGTGCGATTATTCATCGTTAAGCATTTAGCTGGGTTGCTTTGAGTGCATACTCTGGAGAAACATTAGTTTTCGTTGGAGGGGGTTGTCTTTCTGTTGTGGGAAAGACGAAAGTTAATATCTGAGATATTGCATGGAGAGGTGGGGACTAAATGATCTGTTGTGAGAGGAAGAGAGAGAGAGAGAGAACAAAAAAATAAAGCCAAAGACAGTACAAAAGTCAACAAAGGACAGTTTATCGAGCAAATACTCATACTCTTTCTTAAATTGATCAATGACAATGTTTTTCAATTGAAATGATTTCATCATAGCTAGGCTTGGGCCTCATTTCCCCAAGTGTTCAGAACTGCCCATGCCTCCGGCTCCATGTCACTGCATAGTCCGTGCCAGGTTTTTAGGACAACGATTCAATTGAGCTAATTTGCATAACCCGGAGGTGCAATTACTGAGAGCAATCAGCTGGCTCCGAGTATAGATGGACCCAAAACATGGCAGCATTTACACTTCCTGGAATCTGGAATAGCCCTTCAGTGGTTGTCAAGTGTCAAGCGGTTGCCATTAGAAAAACGTGGATGGGATATTCAACGGTTGATTATCCTCCTCCGAAATTACGAGAACATGACTTTATGGCACTGATATCAGCTCATTATCTGGGAATAGTGATGAATAATACACCGTCACGTCGGAGAGAAGGACTTCTGCTACCTAATGATTCTGTATCTGCCGGCCTTGCCGACCTGAGAGATTGTTATGTCTTCATTTTGAGGAAACAGAGTGCTTATAATAGATGAACGCCCCGTGTGCACCGATCGCCTCTTACCACACACAGGAGAATATGTGCTACATCACCTGCTGACGGGAAGTCAAATGCACTTCCGCTGCAGAAATCTGTCAGCGTGTGTGCGTGTGTGGAGGAGGGTTGGTGTGCCAGTGCCTGCGAGTACATCCCTCGTACATGCACGTCTTGTGCGCATGATGAGGATGTGCCAGGGGAGATTTGTGTGCAGAAAGGCATGACGCACCGGTAAATTATTAGTATCTATGTCATAACGCCCTGAAGTACTTTAAACTGAATATGTTTAAATTGCGACCCGAATGTAGAAACCCGAATGTATTGATGTATTTGTATTCCTATTGAGAAATGTGCTTGACAGTATATATATATATATATATATATATATATATATATACTCACTTTGTTAGTACTAATGTCTAAATTCTGTTTTCGCTCTCCTTCTCTCCCTCTCTCTCTTTCCATCTCCCTCCCTCGCTCTCTCTCTCTGTCAGATGACCGCCTGAATGTAAATCTGTGGTTTTGACAGCACACATATGCCACCCGAATGTTAATACTTGGTACAATGGTAACATAAGAGAAGTCCGTCCGTCCGTCCCACCCCCCCCCCCCACCCCCCCCCCTCCACTGCAGGTAAACAACAATTTCCAGCATTTAAAAAAAGCCACCCACCTTAAAAGCCTCCAAGTTAACTTTTTTTCTGGAGCTAGGTGGATTCAACAGCCCATTGACCCACCAAGTCAGCTGTTGTTTGACAGTATTTATTTTTTGCCTGGGCGGAGGGGCTCCCTGGTGAAATAATCCTGCGGTGTTGACGGAGGAGGGAAAACGGCATGCATAACAAATATTGATCCAGAGGAAACCTAATCAATATAGCATGATTAGGAAAAGCAGAAGGCAGGCGAGTCCCTTTGAGAGGCCCTGTCCAGGCACAGATGTGTGATGTGATGACACGTGCACTGTGTGCATGGGAATCACACACGCACGCTTATACACGCACACACACACACACACACACACACACACACACACACACACACACACACACACACACACACACACACACACAAGCACACGCAGAACCACACAGAAACAGAATCAACCACAGGCTGAAATAATTGTCTGGGCTCTACCGCTCCAACAGCACCAAACATACACAAAAACATACACACCAATCCCTCCCAAACACACACACACACACACACACACACACACACACACACACACATACACACATACCACGCACTCACACAGACAAACACACACACATTCATATGCATGGAAATGGCCAGAGAGACCAAAAGCTTCTCAGTCCAAAACCATCGTGGACACAAACGTGCTTTTGGACCACAATCTCTAGAGCAAACAGCGGCTGAGAACAGATCAGCGTTATCCTACACGATGGAGCCGTGACCTTTCAAACACATCCAAATAAACAGGAAGGAGAGGAAATGAATACACCGCCTGGGCGAGGAGAAGGGATTATGCCCTCAGCGTTGATAATCGAATGACCGAGAAGGAGGGGGGGATTGTGTTTGCGGCCGCGGGAACCATTCTATCGTGCTATTGAAGGACACTATCAGCTGCGGGCGGCCATTTTGCCGTTGTTGTTTGCTTCCGGACATTTCCATTGTGTGTGTGTGTATGTGTGTGTGGGTGCTTGGGGTGGGGGGGGGGGGGGGGAAGAGCACATGTTGTCCCCGAGTTGACACCGAAGCAACTGTTCTTTCACCCACAAGAGAACAACAACCAAATAATGACATTCATCGTTCAACAAGATCAGGGGGAGGAAGGAACGTTTTTATTACAATAATATTATCCACTGTTGCCTCTGCTTTGGATTGTTCTAAAATATTGTAGGTATGAATCCATTCACGATGGAGAACGGGAACTTAAAACACAATCTGGTCATGAATTGTTGAGAAAGTAAAGAGCAGACGGCGATAACAGCTTTGGATAAAATATTGAAAATGTCCTACACCTTTCAATGACAGAGCTGTAGAAAGCACTTTATTCATTCGAGACGACATTAAAGGACACTTCAAACTGACTGGAAGACATTACAAGTTAATCAAGTCACACTTCTGTACCACAGACACACACACACACACACACACACACACACACACACACTGACACACACACACACACACACACACACACACACACACACACACACACACACATACATGCACACATACATACATACAGACACACCGGCTCCAGAATACTCAGCCGACACACACCTTTGCACACCCCAGACACTAACAAGGCGAGGCGGAGGTGGCCTCGCTGACATTGAATGCCGTGTTCCCGCCTCTCTTGACGTTGTAACAGATCTTTGACTGTCAATGTTGGAGGATCAGAGAAACTCTTGCCTGACCTGGTGAATTCCGGCTGCCTGCTGCTCAGCCTGCCCTGGGTTGGTGGTAGCTTGGTGAAGGGGTTGGGTATGGATGAAGTCAAATGGTTGCCAGCAGGAGTTAAGCCCTGCCTGCACAGGGTGTGGCAGGTTGCTGGCGTCAACAGTGGGAATCTGGGCCCCCCAAAGACGTCGTCATTACCATGGCAGTGATGTCATGCATGTCCCACCGTGTGATTCCATGGATGCCGGAATTCACAGCTGGTAATGCAGGGGAATTTTCACTTTGTTCACAGTGACTAGAGCTTACTACCTCCTCTGCTGTCGGTCGTTCTAGTGACTAGAGCTTACTACCTCCTCTCCTGTCTGCTGTTCTAGTGACTAGAGCTTACTACCTTCTCCTCCGAACGTCTTTCTAGTGACTAGAGCTTACAACCTCCTCTCCTGGTCCTAGTGACTAGAGCTTACTACCTCCTCTCCTGGTCCTAGTGACTAGAGTTACTACCTCGTCTCCTGGTCCTAGTGACTAGAGCTTACTACCTCCTCTCCTGGTCCTAGTGACTAGAGCTTACTACCTCCTCTCCTGGGGTCTCATTTATAAAACTGTGCGTGGGATCGTTCCTAAAAGTGTACGTACGCCTAAAAGCCAAGTTTTGCCTGCGCCAAAAAATTTGACTTATAAAACCCTGCGTACGCACACCTCTAAGCAATCTTTGCTTTATAAATCACAGAGCGCCTTCAAGTGTGCGCAGCTGAATCAGCTTCACGTTCCGCCCTGTACACGCCCCTTTTTAACCATAAATGGTCAATGCAAACGACCTCAGGAATGCGATCTGCATATAAAACAGACTCAGATGGCAGTTGCAGAAGAACTGAGAAAAGCAAAAAAGCGAAATTTCACGGAGGTTGAAGAGGAGACACTTGTGGGTGAGGTGGAGGCCCGAAAAGTAGTTTTTTTCGGCGGTCAAGGGATTGGGATCACTAACAACAAAAGGCAGAGTGAGTGGCAACATGTTGCTACAGGAGTGAACTCTGTCAGTGGCACGAAGCGCACAGTCCCAGAATTAAAAAAGAAGTCGTCTGACATAAAGGTACATATTTTTATGTACCAATAAATCGTTATGGTCCCTGAAGACCCTCTCCCTCCGAATCCTGCCATTTGCATGGTCCTCCAGCAGTGCCATGGTGCAGCATTACGCACGGGGCTCACCGCTGTATTTATAGGGTTACGGTAATAAGACTGACCGAGAACACCTTGGATAATCAGTTTGTAATCACCCACGTAAAATGTTCTTGAACATAACCCTTTTTAATGCCTGATTTGTCATGAAAAGCATCAAGAGGAACGGACAATAATATAACGATTGTGATGAGGAGTATGTGGTTTGGTTTTCCACAATTAGGATTTAATTGACATTTGATTATGTGTTTACAGTGTCACATAAAAATATTATGTTATTGACACATGTTGGACAGATGGTCGCGCCGTCAGTGGACAGTATGCATACTGTGACGGGATTAAATATAGAGAATTTAGATTTTGAATTTTCATTTCGATTCTAAGGAGATGTTTCTGGGGTTATAACTGAGAAATAACGCAGTTGACTTAAATTTTTCGGATTACATAGATTTAACGCATGATGCGGGTTAAAATTAAACGTATGAAGGGCGTTGATAAAACATAATCGTTCTTCTCACTCTACATTTCTTCAGTCTGACTTCAGTTCACCACCACACCGTCGGTGTCGCCAATTCTCCTTTTCCTCCAAACCATGCGTACGCATGGGTCAGAGTTTGCTTAGAGCTGCGCACATTCGCCCGTCAAGTTAGTTTTTTATAGATCACAACCTTGGCGTGGAAAGTCACGTACGCCACTTTCAGCCCCGTTTTGTGCGTACGCAACGGTTATAAATGAGACCCCTGGTCCTAGTGACTAGAGCTTACTACCTCCTCTCCTGGTCCTAGTGACTACTACATCCTGTCCTGGTCCTAGTGACTAGATGAGTCTTGAAGTCCTTCCCCCCTAACAGATCCTTTCTCCAGCTCTGGCCTCTCTTTCAAAGCCTCACTCAAAACGCACCATTTAAAAATCACATTCAACATCTGGCTCTCCTCACCTCTCTGTGCCTCTTTCTCCCTATTCATTTGTATGCTTTTGAATGTTTTAATTTTACTTTTTATTGATTTGGGCTTGTTTTTATGTTTTATTTAGTGCATTTGAGTATTTAGGAAATTCTGTATTAACCAAATATATTATTATTATTACCATGAACCCTGGCCTGTTCCTTTGAATTACATGAGGATGATTTTGACGTCTCACAGAGAGAGGGTGATTAAATATTCAGTTTTGCATCATCATAAATAAAGCATGAACTCCATCGGTGTGACGTGCTTTTCCTTTTCCGCACAACAGTGATGCACAATTGCGGCCCTAATGAAGACCTATTTTATTGAACTGCTCCTAACTACCCTGTTTGAATTGTCACCTCCTCTGCTTTTTCTGGTTTTGTTTCCCCATTGCCAGTCCATAATATATCAACAAGGTCAGGCCTGCTCCCACCTCTTGTACAGCGGTGACCTTGTTTGCATGCACAATCAAATGTGCGCTGGTTTGTAAATCAACAGCGGCTGTTCATGTGAGCTCAAAAGCATCAGCGTGGTGGTAGACCGTTGAACTCATAAGGTCTTTAATGGGGTCAGGTCAAACCTGTGCATCATGATTGCAGTGCCCAAACAGATTCATTAAAATGACTTGTTGCCACTATGCTGTTGTAGCTGAATGCACTATGGTTATATAGTTGTTCAACATACTAAACTAAGTGGGCTTTTCGTTAGTGCTGTGTTAAGCTACATGTTAGCTTTTTAGGGATGAGGTTAGATGAGGTTAACTAATGTCATTTCTACCAAGATGTTATTTCAACAATATAGTACATCACATATATTCGATCTTTATTATGTGACGAAGGAAAAGTTGGTGTCAACAAACTTCAACTTCATAAATAAATAGTAGTAAAACACGGTTAGAGGTGATTCAGAACTGATGTAAGATGCAGATTGCTTTTCCATTTTATAGACTCACTTTCTGTTTGAAGAGGAAGAGTCTGGTCCCAATGTCCTCCTTTTCAGTGGTGTTGATTTGCAGGATACATGATGTAAATATTTACAAAATAAAATGTACTTTCTATTTATTAAACCCAACAATGGGTTTATCACTTGCTTCTTCTACTTTATCATATAAAGTAGAATTGACTGGCCTACCTTCATGTACACATACACACAAACACAAACATACACACACACACACACACACACACACACACTGTATACTTGAATTGTATAGCCTCTTTCTCAACACTATCTGACGTGAATATGCGATTGCGATCCGTTTCCATCGTGTCAACAATCAGAGGAATCTGCTGCGGCCGCTAGTGCGATAACAGCGGCGCGACTATTCAGACAAGTATGATTGAAAACAGGAATGAATGACAACTCTGCTTTTGTTTAAATAATGTCATAGAGTTTACCGGTGTGCAGGTAACCAAACCATACTGCAGGTAACAGTCAGGATAGAACAAGGTGCGCTGTAGACAAGTTTAAAGTTACGTTCTTGAAGTTGTTATTTAAACCCTCACAGAACATGCAATTCTCAACCACATATTTTTTAGACTACTATAGAAACAGAATACTTTTTCGGCATTAGTAAATGGCCAGGTAAACCAGGCCCTACAATAATAGGTGGCTAGTAGTGTACAATTATAATGATGAAACGCAACATAGGCGAACTTTGAAGCTTTCATGTTATTTATGTCTGACGAGTGAGTGGTGTGGGCTTGCTGATGTTTTGTAAAGGATGGTTTGTTTTACTCTCCTGTTTATTTATAGTTTAGCAATTTGCTATCAGATTGAAAATGTTGGTAGCTAGAGAGCTAGAATTAGTTATAGGGTAAAACATCAAATTTAGGCAATCAGTAGAATGTCCAATTTCCTTTGGCAGCGGAATAGCTAATGTTCTATTAAGTACTTCTCAATCCAAAAAAACTTCATACGGGATCAGTGGTAAAGTCAAATTTACAACCAAAATTGACAATGACTAGATTCTCTAACGTTTTTCAATCTCAAAGATGGGAATTCAATTTATTATCACTAAGATACAAGAAAAACTAGGAAATGTTTTTTTCTCTGTCCACGTCCAGAAAACAAACTCAAAAGGCTTCTTTGAGTGTACCTCATCGGATCTAATGCATCAAATGACCTGCTTTTAGTGTCAGATCCCCTTCGAAGTCAAAAGAACTCAAGAAAAAGGGGCAGACTGCTACCACATTGAATGCCGCTGGAGAATGAACCAGTAAGCAGCATTTTAATGAGGTGGGTTTTTCAGTGGTATTTTTTTAATACAACAATAAAACGGCAGTTTTATATAACACTGTTTTATAGCAGTAAAGAAGTTAAGAGATGTTTTTATTGGTACACACATGGGAAGAAAAAGTCGGATGGAGTTATGACGGACATGATGGAGTATGACGAACCGACACAGAACCGCACAGAACCATTCCAGGGTCAGATAATTGAGTCCCCCGCCCTCCACACATTAAAATAATCCCGCCTGAATATGCATAGTGATGCCTGTGAAAGGGGAATTCAACTCTCGGGATCGCTTTTCAGAAGGGGAAGGGGATCTTAAAGTTGCGGTGAGGACAATAATAATGGCAGACTGTGCCAGCATATTCCAACAGAACTTTCATTCAGCCAACACTAAGACTACTTTACTGGATTGTCATATCCAGGTAGCGGAAGAGGCAGCCTAAAAGCCTCTTCCAGGCTGATCACTGATGGCCCGGTGTGAATACGCGTCTGGGAAATATAATGGCGTTTCAGAGAAAATGGAGGTATGATGAGGTACGACAATGGGAGCGATAAGAGCCAGGCCTCTTTGCTTCCTTAGCGTCAAAGAAATGAAAATTGACTTTTAGTCTCTTTGGCTACTTAGTTTCCCACCCCGCATTATTCACCTACTCCCCAGAATGTGCCGAAACAATCGGCTTCAAAGTAAAAGTGTTTCATTTTCTGACTTGCAGGATAATGCATCAAAGTTGTAGTTTCCACAAGAAAAGGGTTCTTTTGGTTGCAAGATTTAAGTTATCTTGCATAAAGTGAACCAAACTAATAAGTAAACTAAATGTATGTAGTAAGGATGTAAAAATGGCAAAAAAACATGATATGTACTGTTTTCTATGATTTACATTTAAGCCTAATTTACATCCTAGACGACCTAATACATTGTAAGGTGATGTTGCCAAGGACACATCAGCGCAAACCAGTTATAAGGGAACAGAGTAAAAC
>NC_136934.1:37061138-37066138 GCF_949987615.1 Pollachius pollachius
TCTGATTCGTCATAGGAGTCGAGTTTACACACACAGTTATATTCTGCTGTTTCCATGTCGATAATCAGAGCTTGGACGACCTCTAACAACCTCTACAGGCATTTGAACCTCCATACCGTCCGTAACTTACTTTATACCCTCTCGACCTCTATAACCATTTGACCTCTATGCCCTAACCGCCACTATACCTTACAACCGCTATACATTAATACCACTATAACTCCTTTGACCTCTTTAACTTCACAACTTATATACCCTAACAACCTACATACCCTAACAACCTCTATACCCTAACAACCTCTACACCCTAATATCATCTATACCCTAACAACCTCTATACCCTACTGACCTCTATACCCTGACAACCTCTATACCCTAACAACCTCTATACCTTAACGAACTCTAAACCCTAACGACCTCTTCCCTAACAAACTCTAGACCCTAACAAACTCTATACCCTAACGACCTTTATACCCTAATGACCTCTATACCATAAGAACTCTATACCCTAACCAACCTCTATATACCATTAAAACCCTAGTCTCACAAATCAGACTTCAAACTTAAGTCTGATGGTAGAACAGTGTATATCATGATGAACTGGATGTGTATTTTTCTTTGGCTTCATATTCTTTTGCCTAACCATGGGACTGGAAGCGAGGATCGTTTCTCACCGAAGTGTTTACTACAGGGAACAAAAACACGTCCAGCGCTAGTAAACAGTAAAACGGTGTCTGTAAAGGTACTCGGCTGTAGGCTGGCCGCTGTAGAAGTTCACGTTTTGAGCATGTGTGGTTGATGGCTGGTTTAGGCCTGAGCCGGACTGATTAGACTCCGGGGCTAGGTAAGGCTGCACACCTGTGTTGCATTGGACAATCAACCTAGGTTTAACCAGCCATCTCCAAAAACAGTCAGGAGAGCTTTGAAATGTGGGTAGGTATCACCTGCTCTGACTAGAACCAAGGCTGCATCCGAATACTCATACTTGACTGCTATATAGTAGGCATTTTGTAGTACGTCACAAATATAGCGCGTCTGAATGCTCATTACGCATTGTGTAGTAGGCAATAAGTTTCAGCAGACAATGGTAGGTCACTACACTATCCCATAATTCAGCCGGAGTCTGGTAACCGAAGAAGAAGAAAGCCGCAGTGAAAAAAAAAATAAAAATCAGTAAATTATCACAGGTGACTTTAATTTTGCCGACATCTGATGTGCAGCGCACAGAGGGGAAGTACGTAATCTCCAAACATCCGGTGGCGTTTCGGTGGTATTCGGAAGCGTTCGGAGGCGTTCTACGCATAGCTGTAGAACGTACTACATCAACGGTCAATTAGACACTGCAAAGAAATAGTATGTACTTAGTATTCGGATGCACCCCAAGATTCCAACTCTGCAATGAACCGGTTTTATACATAATCAACCTTTGTCCTATGTCAGAGACCACTTAAGCCACCTAGGTGGTGTGTAGCAACCACCTCGGTCATGTTGCATGTTGGTCAACTGCTACAACATATTTACATCAACAACGTATTCAAATCCCTTGTTAGAAGCTTTGTCTACTCAATTTCTCTCAGATTTCACTACGGTAGAATATCTCTCTAACATATCAGTAAACATGGCGTAGCTTGGCACCTTCAGTTTTCTGTGTCCTGTCTCTCCCCAGAAGTCCTACTATAACATAGTAGTATGTGACTGCTTTACCCTGACAGCTTTTGTACCCAAAATACCTACTTACCCATTAATAACACGTTAATAAATGAGTCGGTGACAGTATATGTTTACATTATGCCATGTTTAATTAAAAACTGATGGGGATTCCCACTGTTTTAAATTCAGTTTTTCTTGAACACCAACAAAGCCACCGGTACTGACCTGGTCGCCTTGTCACAGTCAGCTCTGTGACTCATCCATGCAGTTCTAAAAAAAAAAACACCAATTAGAGGACACTCACAAACACTCACACTCACACACACACACAGCAGCAGCACCAACATCATGTGATGCTGCTGAAGATGACAGCAAAGGCCCCAGAGCGGTGCTGTGGTCTCTTTAAGTCACTGTGGCGCGCAGATTGGCTAGCCTGCAGAGCCGGCCTCGGCTCCACCACCGACGCTGGTTCTTCTGAGGGCCGCTGCTCGCTTGGAGGGCGTTGGGGCCGCTCTCCCCCAGCGGAGAGAGAATAACTTCCTTGAACCCAATAAGAGCAATGTGAAGGCAGTATGATCCGTCTTAACACTGTGGCCCTGTAAAGCCGGAACACAGCGACACAGTCAGCATAAAGAACTGAGGGAAAAAAAGTGACATTAAAGTAATTCTCCTGGCCTCGAGGAATACACAAAGATGCTGATACAGAAGTGGACTGTCCTTTTTTTTTTTTTATTTCTTAAAGTAGAAGATATGAGTTCAACTTTAGCCTGTCGTACACATGGAAATAAATAGTGCTTTGGGTTTGAAACAGAACTCCAGCTACGATTGTAGCTACAACTTTTCGGTTTCGTAGTTACATTATATTCCAGGACGTAACATGAGTTGCAACTATTTAACCCATAATGCAATTCAACATTCACACATTTTATTCTTTATTTGTACATTCTTGCAAGCATGCATTTCTAGGCATGCATGTCGCACAGAGTGGACAAACCAAAGATAGTGAATGACATGTTATTGCCATCACACTATGAATAAACAAAATGTATGACAGGCAAATGTCCTTGTTTCAAAATACAGTACTTTTCCCAGTAAAGTCTGTGTTTGGACTCTGTCGGCCTCGCCCCGATGATCTCACAGCGCCAGGGGAGAAGCATCACCTGACCATACGCTGATATGATCAGAGATGCAGCAGCTTAGGCTGTCTCTGTTTCTCTATTGGCTGTCGGCAAGCAGACGACAAACAGACGCCAGACGTTCCTGCCGTTGCCCAGCAAATCATGGCTACCCTGTCTGTTTGTGTTTGCGTCTTATCGGTAAGCTGCCGCCCCCATGAGAGACAGAGAGAGAATGGAAGAAACAAGCCAACCTCAACGCCAGGCTACTGTTGTCATCGCATGTGCTCAGGTTCCGCTCTCAATCACATCCGGTCCCCACGGAGGCGGGGGGGACGGGGATGGGGGGGGTAAGTCACCGGCCGCAAGACGCCATAGCAAGAGACGGGGATTGAGCGAGGACCAGAGTTGAAGAGCAAACCGGTGACTCCGGCTTTCATTGGCCGTCATGTCGGACTGAGCGGGAGGCTTACGTGATGCTAAGCTCCGCCCACTTGTTACCCCCCCCCCCCCCCCCCCCCCCAACACCCACACACACACTCACACTTATCAGCAGCGAGGTTACCATGACAAAGTTTTGTTGTTGAGGTTGGTTGTTTATAAATGTGACCCTTGTTGTGATGAGCACACACAATTGCAACTAAGGATGGCACACACACACACACACACACACACACACACACCATGCAACCAGATGAATGTGTCTGTTAGTCCATAGTCGTTCCTATGATGGCCGTCCAAAAGCTGTGCACCATGTGAAGCAAACCGCTAATAACTCCCGTCTTATTCTTGTCTGATGAGCTGAACATCTCATAAAGGCTACTTTCTTCCATCGCCGCCTCCACGTCTTCTCATGAGGTGATTATTCACACAGCAACGTGCAGAATCCGGATCCGACTAGCTTAAACCAGGGGTTGTAGGCCGGAACAACAACTCTGCTAGTAATCTCCAGTCTTAAATCCCCAGGATTGATTACAATATTCCCTCAAATAGAGCAACGCTGGCCTCCGGGCGGGCAATATGTTCCAGAGTGTTAGCCGGATGGCCCTGTGTGTGGCTCCGTGTGGCTCTGTGAACTTGAACTTCTCAGTGGGTTGAAGAAGCAGCTTAAGTCGTGTGCGTCGTACAATTACACGCTGACCGGGTCCCACTCATCAGGTCTCCGAGCTGCAGGAGTTTGGTTCCCGTTTCCATTATTTAGTCATTTTAGTCATTTAGCAGCGCTTTTTATTTCAGAGACTTACAGGGAACCCAGATACCTGAAGAAGCATGAAGCAGCACGAAGGAGCAGGAGCAGGTGGCGGTACGGCCTCTGGTTCATTGATGCCAGTGCACTGTGTACACTGGAAATCGAACACAGAACCTTTGACCCTTACCACCAAAATATCCTGCCCCCTGCATGTCTCTGTTTTCCAATGATGGTATTTTACCAGCCACTTAAATTATGACCTAAAATTGCGTATTTTATTATGAATTAATAGTGGCTAGGAGAACAAATCCAAAATGTCTTCTTCCTTTTTTGCATATTTGTCTCCTACCTTGTTGACCTTGGTCTCATTTATATGGTTTTAATTTTTTTTATCATCCGAGTTCAGATAAAGGCTAATGGGCCAAACTCCTAGATTGATGCCCTTCAATTCTTTTTTGGAACCTTCCCACAATGCATTGTGCTTTCTGGATTCTTTAAACTCCCTATTGGCATTGTCCTTGCCACTCTGCATTGTGTCTTATTTTGTACTGAATAATGCAGTGCTTAGATGATGCTATTTAGCTTGCCATCCTCTTGATTACTAATTATCTTTGCCCAACAATCACAGTGGGGTGAACTCACAGCAAACCTCATGCAGAATATTAACACATCGGCTCTGTGCAGAGGAAAGGGAACATTCCCTTGTGGATTTATGTCAGCGGTGCAAAAAAAAGGAGCACATCAAAGGACCGTTCTCCATCTAAACATTAGCAGAGAACCCACTTCGCCCTCCTCTCCCCTCTATGCTGGTCCTCTTGGGGAGGTTTCTAGAGACCATATACTTTTCATTGTGGGGTCATATCATGGATTACCATTGTGGTAGGGGTGTCCTCTATGTGCTTTAAGTTTGATGTCGTTTTTAAATGCATTCTCGTTTTTCTTTGTTTGGAATGCGCTACTGCCTTCTTTTAAAGTGCATGAAAATATGTTTTATACCATCTGCCTGCCAAACACACACACACACACACACACACACACACACACAC